>NW_008481831.1:1730852-2245959 GCF_000365165.1 Cladophialophora carrionii CBS 160.54
GTTCAACGATGGAGATGGAGAGAGGTAAAGAGATGACGCTGTTCAACGATGGAGATGGAGAGAGGTAAAGAGATGACGCTGTTCAACGATGGAGAGAGGTCAGGAGATGACGCTGTGGTGTTAGATAGAGAGATTGTTAGCTTCGACGTCAGCTTCGTGGACTATGGTTCGTGGTTCGTGGTTCGTGGTTCGTGGTTCGTGGTTCGTGGTTTCTGGTTTCCCTTTCGCTTGGCTTTCATCTTCACTCTGGATATCATACGTGGATTACAGGCTCGATGGAAAACTTATTCCTGTACAGAGATAAAAAAAAATTATGCGCACCCACCAGTGGGTGCGCGAGTATGATGATCATAGAAACACACCAATACTCGAACAGACCCGCGAGAGGGGAGTTGAAGGGGTTCGAGAAAACGGGAGGATCCCTCGCGGTCCATGTCTCGACAAGACTGCCCTGCAAGAAGATGACGCTAAGGACGTTGCCTAAGCTGGAGAGCGCGACGAACACGGACAGCGCCCTCTCGATGCTGTGGCGAAGACGTTGTGGAAGGACGAGGCCGCGAGGATGCGGCCCGCGGATATGATTTGCTCTTTGGGCACGGCGGCAAAGTGCGCGATGTTGACGAAGCATGTAGACGATGGAAACGAGGATAATAGCCGCTGGGGCTGCGATCTTTCAGCGTGCGGGTAGGGTTCTTGGTCTCGTTGAGTCCGTAGTTTGGCGTTGCTGTATCCGATGTGACTCCGGATGACATTGTACCGGGCCATGACGACGCGGGACCCGTGTTCAATTCGTTCAGCATTCATCTGCGCTGGGCTCTTGTTCTTGTACGTGTGACGCCGCTTGCGAGAAGCGAATTCCGTGATTGACGCGCTGCCGGTTGTTCCAGCAAATGCATTGTCGAAGTCATGAGGGTTCGGAACTTTCAGGGCGCCGCCGAGAGCCGCCCACCCGGAGACGACAACCAAGAGGACAATGACGAGCTTGATGATACGTATGAGGTGGTGCAGTCGCTGGCCTTATGGAGGGTACATCCATGGATGAGGAATGCTATCGTGATGCGTGCCAGATCCACGTCAAGATCATCCCTGCAGTCCAGACGAAGACGCTGAGTCCAGTGCTACTGTACCAGAAAGGGAGAAGATAGTGCTGGAAGTCGCGAAAATACCGGTTTCGACAATACGGTTGAACGTGAGGAAGAAGGCACTGAACAGGCCGATTCCGCGTTTGTCTTCGTTACCGTCAGGGTATGCAGCAACGTCGACGAGCCTAGAGGGTGATTAGCACACAGCCCGCTCCGCTTGTTCATCGTGCGAGATACCATCGTTCTGTCTCAGCGCCCAGTCCAGCTCCTGTCTCGGGCTTTGGTTGCTCGGATTGAGCCGCCGCCGCCGTTCTACGGCAGAAGGGACCAGAGTTTGTAAGAGAAGACATTCTGGAGCTCCCGCCATGTGGCAAGGTTCATATACAATCCTTGTACAATCTCTCCAGTCGCGGCACGTTGATCCGTAGCATCGTGTCCGATGGGGGCCGGGAGCATCAGCATAAATCGATGACCACGAGACCAAGAGTCTAGTGATACCTCACGCCGATGGCCACGATGCCAGGAGTCCAGCGTTACCTCATGTTGATGACCGCGAAGACCAAGAGTCTAGTACTCCGTACCTCATGTCGATGGTCGCGGAAACCAAGAGCTCAGTACCACCTCACGTCGACATTCCCCCCAAATGATAGCATGATGGCGTGACCGGCAAAGTTCTCATCGGCCTCGCTTCTTTGACAAAAGCTGGCCAAAATTGCACCATCCTTCGTGACAAGGTGTGCCTGTCACTATCTCCGTACGCGGAGGAGTGGCACAAGTCAGCGTTAGTTCGAAGAGAGGAAGAAAGGGAAAGAAGTCGTCCAAGTGGCACGTGACATGGTGCCCCATGTATACGAGTGGACGAAGTCGTCGTGGTCTGCTGCATCTCAACCATCTAAGCCAACGGCGACGTGGATGTCGTCGGTGGCTTCAGCAATTCAAGCGGACTGCACCGTGCCGTAAAGCGGCGGATCCGTGCGTGATTGCAGGCTACTCGCTCGCTTCCTCGCTTGGATGCTGCATCCTTCTATCCAAACTTGCACCACGCCGTATGTAGATGTACAGTACACGTATGTATAATGCAAACAGTGGTATCCAAAGAATCTCAGCCGCCCCAGTCTAGGATGATTGCATGGTTCCGCCGGCTCCATATCCAAGCGCCGACGTAGAGCGCCCTCCGAGATCAACCTCGCCTTCTCTTTCCTCGTCTCGAACACCCATATCCGGCCGTTCGTGCCATTGCCCTTCGCTCTCTTCCTCCCGCTTCTCTTCCTGGTCGATGAACAAGAAGCTGCCGACCACGATTCCCGCGCCGACCCAATAAACCCATCCCTCATAATGCCCTTGCAACACCATCTCGCCGACCAGAGACAGCGGGATCGTCAGACTCAACCCCACCGTGACCAACAATGGACTGGTCAACACCATGGCATATGCCCAACAAATGTCCGACGCAAAGCTCGCCACGCTGTTGATGATCAAAACCGTCCAGATCCGGCGCGTGGGCGGGAACGCAAACGGTTCCAGCCCCGTGAAATGCAGAATGGGGAACAGAGGAGCGAGAAAGATGAAGTTGAACGTGCCGACGAAGCCGAAGAACAGGGGCATGTTGATCGATCGGGGCAGGGCCGTCACGGTGGCCTTTTTCAGCATGACAGTGTAGACGCCGTAGAGGATGGCCGACAGCAAGGCGAGGGCATCGCCAAGAGCGAGTTCCCCGGCCGGTTTGTCGGGGAAGGTGTCTTCTCGTCTCGTCGGGGCCGTCTCTCCATCCGTCCTTGCCGATAGATCGACCTTGCTGATCAACAGTATGCCCGCGAAACTCATCAAGACACCAAACAGTTTCCTCCACGTAAACTTTTCGGTATGCGTGAGCGCGCCGATGAGGAGCGTCCAGAAGCTTGACGTCGACGTGAGGATCGTGGTGGATGCCACGGTCGTGTATTGCAAGCAGGACATGGCGAAGTAGTTGGCGCCGAACCAGAGCATGCAGAATGTAAATGCTAGCCGCGCCGTCGGGATGATGCCTAGGATTTCGCCCTCTTCTCCCACGTCGTGCGACCCGAAGTCGCGGTCGCCGACTGTCGATCTATCAGCCGTTCGTCGCTTGTGTATGGATATTTCGGACTCGCTGTCGTCTCCCTGCGAGTCTTCTTGTACGGTGTCATTATCCGGCAGCGGTCTGTAGCCTTTCTTGCTGATTGTGCGTAACACGCTTGAGCGAACGGTATCGTACAGGTCCCCTCGGTCGCGATGTCTCCTGTACGCGGTGCGGATGAGGTTGGGAATCATGGCCAGCATGAAGGTCGACGTGTTGAGATAGGTGAGGAAGAAGGGTTTGGCATAGGTGCTGTCGGCGAATATGCTCTAGGGATCCGAAGTCAGCCTGCTGATCCCTGCTTGCGGCGACGACGTTATCGTCCGTACACTACCCAAAAAGTTGCACATGGTCCAAAGAAAGACGACACACAGCAGCAGCATCAGCCCCAGCGTGTGCCTGGCGACCCCGCCGAGCCATCCTCGACCAGGGCTCACCGAGTGCTGGAGCAGCTTCTGCCTTGACTGGTCTCTTGACGCCGAACCGTGGTCGTCCATCTCGATCTCGAGGCTCGAGGATGGAGAGAAGGAGAGGGTGTCCACCATGTCGGAATCTCCAGGCACGACATTGCTTTTTGGCAAGCTAACGAACGATATCTGTGTCACGAGCGCGGCGCTGACGTCGTGAGCCGCAGGCTAAGGAATGTATGCAGGTGTAATAGAGATACGAGGGCCACTGCGCCAGGTCGTCCCGAACTGCCCGGAATGATAAGTGAGGGTGATACTCGTACGATGACACCGAACCGTTGGACCGTCAATTACGGAGCATGCCAGCCACGCATTCGGTAAGGCGAAGCGTCGACGAACGGGAGTTTAGGAGATCACCGCGCCAATCGCTTACAGTGTGATTAAAATGGGGGGCTCTCAGGGCTGTACGGAGTACCAAGTAACCAGAATGTCCCGTTCAACGGTCGCAGTTCTCGCATCCCACTCCAAGCGAGAATTGAATGATCCGAGGGCCCCAGTCCGACAATCCCAGCTGCCAGGTGTCTTGCTCGATCCAACAACCTGCGGAAGCCCATCAAAACATGGCCCTAGGGAAAGACCACCGCAGCGTCGGCCTCGACGGCCTTCTTGTCGAATGCCATCTCTTCCATAGCCCCTTCAGCACCATACCTGTCCGAATGTGTCCGAGCAATGTCGGCGGCCAGCCAGCCAGCGCAATCTTATGTACCGTGTACGTGAGATGGCTTGTACTCGAATCGTGTCGGGCCACAACAAATGATGCTGGAAAAGAAGGAGCCCTCGCTACCACACTACCATGCTATCACACTACGTACAGTATGTACCTTTGATGGCACTCATCAGACGAACCAACGCCGCCTTGGCCACCGATTCCGTCCCACCCATTTCATTCATTGATCTGCACCACGTCCACGGACTTTGACGCGGAGTTGTTCGTCTGTCTTTTTCTGCATCTTCGCACTGCCTCGACGATCTTCTGCGCGAGGACCGCGTCTGAGGCGGTCGGTGGTGGTGGTGACTAGAGAGTTCTCAGCCTTGTCCGACCAGTTCGTCTCCGCGCGAAGTGAGCCATCTTCGTCTTCCCCCTCCGTTGAAACATTGCCAAATCGTCCTTAGCATGGTGGCGCGTGGCACGTGGCCCGTGAGATCCTTTGGTTCTTGGGCGTCTCTATTAACTCCGAGGGCTTACTTTAGCGGTTGGAAAAAATGAGGATGAAGCGGGGTGGTAGGCTGCAGAAGTCATCTTTGGCAATTGTTACACAGGACTACTGCACCTCGGCGGGTCTGGTCCAGTCGTGAAGGCTTCAGACAGGCAGCGCAGTGAGCTGGCAGACGACCGATGAAAGCACCTGCCTCTAGCTAGACTCGCCCACCTGACATCCCGTCCGCGAATGATCCGAAAGTTGGGTTCTCGATCGACTTGAGAAAGCTTTTGCAGGGCTGACCGCGAGGCACTGCTTGCCTGACGGCCACCTCGACAAGAGTTCTTCCGTACCCAAATGCGAGGGCCTCCGTGGCGCAGGGTGATTAGGCCCTCGACCCCAGCAGGTCGGTCGACCATCTGCAGGCCAGTCTGACCTGTGATTGCAGACATGCATCTCGAAAGCAAAGGCTCCGCCTCTCCTCAGCTCCTTGTGCTATATGGTCATGGCGCGACCCTGAGGAGACACCTCTTACTCGAAGCCGCGGCGTTGGCCAAGCGAGAAGGTCAGAATGGGACACTTGTTGGGCTCTCGAACCACTTTGGAAGTTCTGCCTGACTCCCACATGGTTTTCATCGTCGGGGAGAAAGCCACTCGTTGACCTCAGAAAAGAGCTTAGCTTCCTTTACCTCTGTACCCGGCACTTGAGTCGCGGCATAGAGCTACCGGAAGTCAGTATCACGTATGCTAACCGGCGGGTTGTGAGCGTGGCTTACGGCGTCCCAAACTTTCCAGGCTCGGTCAAGACTCTTTGTCAACGTTCCGCTGCCTCGGAGCTGCGCGAACCAGTTGTATTTCCCCTCCTGCTGCTTGATGCTGGCTTTCAATGCCTCAGTTACCTCTGGCTCTTCGTTGACTGCATCTAGGTAAGTCTTGACAGCGATACCGTTCCCCGAGCCATTGTCACTGGCGAAGGGCAGTCTGCAGCCGATGTCAGCCATGCGAATCGCGAGCGAGGGAAGGCTTTATATACTTTTGAATGAGCGTAATCCAATCTTCGCGGTCGCGATCAACATCACCATTGAGGAACATACTCGTCAAGATTGTCTCCAAGAGATCTCGAAGAGTAGTGCGAACCGCCGTGATCTTCCAGGCAAACGTCAATAACTGCCTATCAAGAGGCCCAACAAAGCCCATAGATTTGTGCTGAATTCTACTCAAACACGCGATCTTGGAGATGAGGTTGGTGTTGACCTTCCGATCGTGGTCCTTATCTGCAGCTCCGTTAGCAGTGTCCAGGTACAGCAATTGTTCCACAAACCTGTCTTGGACACCGGGTCTCCAGAGGCGAAGTTGCCAGTGAAGAGGCCCATTCTCAGCATTTCTATGCCGACAATGGTGTACTCTTCATCAGCAACTTCCAATGCCGCTGCCAAAGCTTTGCCCCAGGTGGTCAAGTTGTGCTGGTCGTCGACGTATCCGCGAACTTGTAGATACCGAAAGATTGCATTCGCCACCACCTCGTCGGCAGTCCGAAGAGCTGGATGTTCGACCTTGTCTTTCGTTATGGTCTCTTTGGCGAAGGCCGCGTCCTTCAGAGACCGCAGACATGGCAGAAACAAGCTAGCGTCCTGCCAATGTTTAACAACGGTAAATGATGAGGTGGGAAAAATCACTCACCTCGCCTTTGCCGACGATGGATTCGATCTGGGCGCCTCGAACTTTCCATTGGGCCAGTTTCTGCTTCATGGCTGGGACATAGCGGATCTCGATGGTCAAATTGCTGGTATCCTGATTGACCCACGGGGTTACCTTGATAACTCTGGACTGATAGTAGTAGTGCAGAGACTCGGCCAAGATTTTGAGGGCTTCGCTTCGGAAAGGGTTGAGCAGTTCAATGACCAGTCTCCGATAAGGCTCCGAGTCCAGCACACCTCCAGGCAGCGACAGCACAACTTCACCCGAGGTCAGCCAATTGGGTATCTCGGGACCCAGCATGCCTTTGGACAGGTAGAAGAACAGTTCTTCAGGGAGACGTTGTCCAACGAATTCGTGGACATCGCCAGGAGCTTCGTCGAAGTGGAGCGGGGCCACCACGCCCGTCTTGTCCATAACAACATGATGCCTGATGGTCATGATGGCCTTTTTGTAGCGGTCAGCGTACTTGAGATGTTGGACCTGAGAGTTTTCGCGGTGATAATTGCAGAGTTGAATGACACTGTTTCCAAAACCCTTGAGCATGGCAATGGCATCAACGACACCCGTCGATTTGGTAGTAGCCATTGCTTCAAGGATGGGAAAGGTAGGCGTGAAGGACGTTCCAAGCAAGATTTGGGCGTCTCGAAGCAAATCTCTGTCGGCTTTCAGGATCCCCTCGCACGTCCCCCGGCTGACCAGGCTCAGGGTCGAATCATTCCGGTTGAAGTCGGTCACCACACGATCCATGCCAAAGAGGAAGCACTCGGTACTACCCATGACAGCATCGATGAACTGGTCTTCCAATGCGAGGAGATAGGACAACTTTGGCCATGTTTAGCTTCCACTGCCGACAGTATCTTGACCCCGACGAACTCACCTGTGCCGTCGCGCTGTACGGCGCAACCATGTATTCCACGTTGTTCTCAGCCAGTAGCTTCTGCAGCCTTCTGGCCGTGGTATCAACATCGTATGTGGCTTTTCCAAAGTCGGCAACAGTCCGCTTGCTGTCTCCATTGAGATAGGCGTGCCAGGCGTCATCCTGCACTCTCCTGCTCGCCGCCAGTTGCGAGGTGCGCAGGTTCTTGTTGACATAATCCAAGCCGTCGAAAACGAAGATGAGGGTGATGCCATTTTGGCGCAGAAAGGTAATGTCTTCCTCTATCATTCTCTTGAAGGTGAAGGGTTGCCCGCCGAGGGCGTGCTTGAGAGGCTCTTCGTTGTTCCCATTGAGGCGCAGGTTGAGATAATACGAGGCATCAACGCCAATGACAGCGTCCTTCAGCATGTGCAGTTGGCAGTATTCGACATGTTTGCTCGCCCAGACATCGAGCCTCTGGACTATGACCTGGTATGAGAGAGAGGCAACGATGGAGGGCTTTGGGCATCCATACCTGACATCCTGGACTTTGCTTGGAGAAGGAAACGGGCGGGGCCTGCGTCAAAACGAAACAACGCCGAATACAAAGACTAGCGCAGGCAAAGGACGAACGAAAAATTGCGAAGTCGCGTCAGCTTATCAAAATGAAGATGTAACCTGTGTCGGAGAGAGAGGGAGAGGGAAGGCGGACGAGAGAGTAGAGAGAGTGAAGCTGCGCCCTCACAATCCATGTAATTACTGTGTACAACTTTACTCCGCATCGAACAAACAAACGATCTTCAGGGGTCCAATGCAAGGCTGTACTGAAGCCTCGTCACCGTAGCTCTGGCCTGCTCTGGCCTGCTCTGTCCCACGAGAGCCACGATGAACTAACTTCAGGCAGTACTGTCAATCTCTTCCTTCGCTTTCGCTCCCCTGAAGTCATATGTCGCATTCAACCGACTATGCAGATGCTCTTGCGCGGTCAGTGCCCTTTTACTCGTAGCCCCTCCTCCATAGCCAACTTCTTCCCCTTCCTTCAAGTGATGGGCAGCCACGGTTTTGCTTGGCACAGGCGTCAATTCCACGTCGTCGCCGGGATGAGAGAAGTATGCTATCGAGTAGCGATCCTCTCCTCCTCGCCGAGCGTCTTTGGGGAAAATAACGCGATGCACCGTGCTCTTGAGGATTCCGTTCGTCCAATACGATAGCAGGTCCCCGATATTGACGAGAATCGGGGGAAACGTCGTCGAACGGTATCCTGCTGGGATGACGGGCACCGGGGCCCATGTCTCTTCAGGCGTCCTGATTTCCAGTCCTGGCTGTGATGGCCGCTGGAAGAGGAGTGTGATACTTCCATAGTCCGAATGAGCACCCGCTCTCACGTCCACGTCCGGCTCGTAGTCAACATCTGCGGGGATGGCCGGATAATGGAGAAGACGGACGGTGCACCCACTGGGCTGAGTATGCCGCGAGGAGAAGAAATTGGGCTCCTCGACCTCGAGCCCCAGACCGAGGAGATCGAGAACCCGATCGCAGGTTCGCTTACATGTCCGCTCGAAGTCTGCGAGCTCAGCAATATGGTCTTCGAGGAACTTGGGAATCGGTTGCTGCGGTTTGCCCTCCTGGAACTCTCCCATGTTGAATGCCTCCTTGAAGTCTCCCCGGCGCTGCGCTTTGGGATCGAGGATCTCGCCATGCATTCCTGTCCAGCCGCGGTTTGTCTGATTGATCCGGCAAGCTTCCTTTTCCCCGTCCGGCAAGGCGAAGAATTGACGTGAGAGCTCGAACTCGCGGGTCACCATCTCCTCCGTAAAGTCTGTGCCTTTTGTGTCGATGTAGAGGAATCCATACTTGGTTGCAGCCTCCAACACCCGCTTGCCGACTTCGACGGAGAAGTCTGAAATGTCGATCACAGGCAGTTGTATGGCGCTACTGCTCTCCCCTATCGAACCCATTGTGACGGCACTAGGTATTCCCCGGAGCCTGGTGTTCGGTAGAAGTGTATGCGTCTGTGACAGATCCGGGGAGGTGAATCACGCTCACAGACGGCGATTCGGGCGTACTCCGTAGACGTGCTCAAACCGAGCGAAGGCTTTGGTCGAGGGGTCTAGCAGCGAATGTCAGGGAGAAGACAAGTCAGCGACCCTCGCACGCGTAGATATCGCCAATGGCTCCGACCCACCACGAGTGGCGAATTCTGGTATGCTCAAGCGGCGACCTCCGCGGCTTTGTCGCTCTAGTCGTACGAGGTACAATCAGAATCCCTGCCAACCAACACGTCCAATGAGATACACTGGAGGAAGCCTCCCTCTTACACACCGCAGCTGGTGTCCCAGTAGGAACCAGTGCTGTGGATCAAATGCCTGAAGGACGGCGACAAGGGAGACGGACACAATCTTTGGTAAATGTTCATCATTTGTGCACTACGCTGGTCGTCATACTACACATTTTTGGGTCAATAATACTTCATCCGAGGCTGCACAGTGGCCGCCCACAGCGAAACGCCCGCAACAAGCGCAAAGGTTCAGCAATCCAAAACACCTTTGGTAGCCTTGATGCTCGTCTCAGTCCTCTGGATACCGTCTCTTCATGTCAACGCCGCATCCTCGACTACCGTCATCGGTAATATGTTCTGCCCAAAAGCCTTTCATGCTTCGTTCAACAATATGAAATCGCTGTACATCAATCGTGGTGGTCGCTGCCCATGGCTGAGTTTCGAAAAGAGATGCTGATATTTACGCCACAACAGAAATTCCCCGACGCCAACTCAACGCTCAGTGCCCGTACTCCATGGCTATGCAGGTTTGGTAGACGTTTTAAGCATTGCCACGTCGATTGAGGTACGCATTCTCCAAGTGACACCAGTGCCTGTGCATACTCCACGACTCTCGTTGGCATTCCTGGTACGACGGGTCAGCATACAGATTTCCAATGGGAACAGAATACGCCACATACTTTGCTGCAATACTTGGTCCGGCGGCAGCGTCTGCACTTAGCAAATTGGCGTGTGAATTCTTCCCACTTGCCACATTTGTAGTTGGCACATTGCCGAATCCCTCCTCGAGCGTCATCTTTCCGGCAGAGATTGCGCATAACCACACACGCCCAGTATTGCATGTCCTTCGAATGATGACGGACAGTAAACTTCTCAACGAGAGGGAAGATATTGTAGTCATCGGGTTGCAGAAACTCCTCGTCTTCGTCTTCGGTGGGTTCCGGGAGTGGTGGACAGCCTCGAACAGGCCCATAAATCTTCTCGACTTCTCGGTCGATCCTAAGTCTTGGGACCAGATGAGTCTGTTGGAAGTAGTGGCGGAGATAGCAGTATTTCGATATATAGGCCAATAACTGCAGCCCCATCAGGACGTCCTCATCGCGTGGCATGAGAGCTGTTGTTGAGGCAGTGGCAGTGGCATTTCGCAGGAAAAAGTTGGGGTAGGCATTGAGTGGTATAGCAGGGGAAGCCGCAGTGGCCGGCGGAGGGGGAATGGGCGAAATGCCCAACGTGTCGTGGATCGTGCCGCCCAAGGGATTGCCCATGCCACCTGTGATTGGTGTTTGTTGAGCAATATCGACATCGTCAATATCTCGAGTTTGCGGTGGAGGAATGGCTAAAGTCAAGGGCTGGCGTCCATCCATCTCATTAGGACTCGGATCACGCGTCTGATCCCTGCTTCGACCTTCAGGAGCACCCTCGGGGTCGAGCAGTTCATCGTCGGCTCCAGCCACATCTTCCATGCTCATATCATCATTGTCGCCGGTCGAGTTCTGATGACGAATCGAGGGTCTCCTTAGCCGGCGCCCGACTGGAGACAAGAGTCCGCGGTGGAGAGGTGCAGATGGTGTGGTTGGCGAATCGGGATGCGAGGTAACCCCTGTGTTGAGAGGCGGCAGCATGGAGGGTAGTCTGTCTACCTCGCGGACCGGGCGCAGTGAGAACCCGTCTGAAGTGTCCATAGAGGGGACTGCGGTAGCTGGAGGCTGTAAGGCCAGAGAGCCATGGTTTGAACCTCTGCTCTCGCGGCCCCGGCTGTGGTGGTGGTGATGGTGCAACTCGCGGCGCGGGAAGACAGTCCGTTCCGGAGGCGAGGTAAGAACGCTGGGTGGCAGCACGCCGCCGTCGGGCGGGCCTGTTTCTGCGCCGCCAAAGCCTTGAGAGAAGGATTGAGGAAGCTCAAGCGACGGTGGTGGAGCTTGACGACGGGAGCGGTTGTCTGCAGCGGCGTGCAAATGTTCGAAGAAGGAAGTCCTCGCGGCCGAGTCATGAGTCAAGTCTCTCGATAACTTGGACGATCTGGAGCTCCCGGAGTGTTTCGAACCATTGCGCTTCTCCTGCTCAGCATCGGCCTTGGCCTTTTCCATTTCGATCACCAAGATATAGTCCCACAGGATGGTCGCAATGACAGGCACCATGTCGGCCTCGACGACACGCGTCCGGACGTTCTCTGACCCTCGTACTCCGATATTGACAATGCATTGAAAAGCGAGATTCCATTTCCACATGTGCATTTCATCCTTGCTCCTTCCCTCCTTCAGTATGCAGACGAGACGCTCGACACCGCCATCGACAGTAAGGATATCGCGGATACGCGCAGAGGAGGTGGTTAGGTAGGCCAGATGGTTGAGCGAGTTGATAAGGGGCAGTGTTGAAGTGCAGTCCAAAGCTCGTCGGTCATACAGGGTTGTGGTGATATGGACTGACGCCTTGTTGACATTGGGGATGCTGAAATTGACCTCTCTCATGTTGTGCAATGCCTCTTTACCATGCGAAGGGCCAAAGAATGAGGTTGGACTGTGCAGTCAAGCAGGGTTTTGTTTCCAATCCACAACGGTAGCAAAGATGCAGCAAAGTTTCTTGTTGGATTATGATGGGGCCACAAATTGCCACCAAAGGGGTTCTCGTCCTCGAGCGAAACCTTCACCAGCTAGCTTATGCAAAGTAACAAGGAACCAACAGCCATCAAGCGTCCGACTCGCACGGAAAGGGTCGAGTTGGGAGGGACGGCTGGGCGTGAAGTGCGAGAGGTCGGTGGGAGGTCGGGGGGGAGGAGTCGGCGCCTACAACTGTAGACGTTCGGAGGGCCACAGGTAGCTGACTATCGAGGTGTCGCAGAATCAGGTCGAAGAACGAATACAGAGTAGAGGTAGATTTGTAAAGAGTGTGGCGGTTGGAGTCGAGGACGCGGAGTTCCCAGACGGAGGCGGAGGTGCTGAGGCGAGGCAACGACTTAGGCAGGTCTCGAGGATTTCCGCTGCCCTAACTTTAGGGATGGTTGGCCCCAGCTGCGGCGGATCAAATCAAGCAGGCTGGAGAGAGGGACTCGACACGCGAACCACAAGAGTAGACAGATGTGAAGGATGGCAGTTCGATGATGAAAGAGAGGACAGGATGATGGAAGAGGAAGAGGCAGGTGCCGTGCGTGCAGCCAGCGCCGTGGCAGAGGCAGCATTGAACTAGCGTCGTTGAACCCTTTAATTCTGCTGCACGAGAACATGGCCAGTTGCGCTGGCTGGGATCTCGCTGCTCTTGGTTCGCTTCCTTTCTACCCAAGCTCAACTCTAGCGATACCACGGCGCTGGGACATGACTTTCGCGACTATGGAACCGTCAAGTCTGCGTGTCTACTCAGTACTGTGATTGCAGCTTCACCACACGAACACCAGCTGGGCCAGCAAACCCTTTGAAACCGTGCCCTGTCCTGCTGATAGGCTCTGCCACCGCTACCACCTGGGCCTTTGCTTGGTCTCCACCGGTGCAATTTTGCAGACAGCCCTATCTGCACCCTCGTCGACCCTGCTCCGGCGTCGCACCTTCGCAGACCGGCAGGCAGGGACCGTCAGCATAACTATCATTCCGATGCGTCTCGCCCGATCTCAGTGCATCGTTAAGATTGCAGCGCGCGACGAGCTTGAGTTCCGGGCTTGAAGGTCTCTCACACCCTAGGAGCGCCCAAAGATAGTCGCGTAATTAGTCAGACAGCCACTTGCACTAAAGGCTTCAAGTCTGAGCAGCGAGAGGACTGCTTGGGTCTGTTGTTATTCTCCGTGCACCAGCCACCGCCGCGTCAGTTCTTTGTTCGCATTCAACGCTGCTTGTTGACGATCTCGTGCGCTCGTGGCAAATCAGCAGAAGCTCGCCTTGTGACGAAATTCGCCGTGGGAGTCTGGGCCGGAACCCGACTGGTCTCGCCCATTTAACGTTGTGGAAGCATCCGCGGAGGCTCTGGAGGGGCATGGCATCCAGGCCTCCAGGCATCTCAGGCGTGCCCGCAGGCCCACAAGTGGTTGCCCTTGAGTCTCTGGCCTCCCTACCTACATCGGTACCTAAGTAGGTACCTACTGCAATCCACCGACGCTGCTTGACGTATCCTGTGCAACGAGCATAGCAATCCACGACATGTTGCAAGAAGTCAACAGCCTCGACGACTCCGTCCTAACCTGACCTCCCGAACCCGTTTATCCCCAAAGTTGCTATTTTTGCCCGCTTGCGCATGCCAGCACGGCCCCGGTGTTTCAAAGCGCCTACTCGGCCAATGGCGAAAATACCCTGCTGCTGAGAATCGCTTGTCCGCAGATCTTGTCCAGTTCTCCTCCCAGTCTGCTTGTCGAGGCAGACAACCACGACACTTCCTCCTCATGACTGTTCGCTCATTGCTGCTGGGTCATGCAGAAACGACGAGGGATTTGCTATTTTCAGTGCAACTTCCCGTGCTGTTGTTCGTGTTGCTGTTCGCCCCATCATGTATGTTTAAGGGATGAGAGCCCATGTAAAAGCGCTTCGCCGACATATCATCGTTGCAACCAGATATGATTCCATGCAGAGTGGTCGAACTGGATGCGAATTGTATCCTTGCTCGACATCAATGCAGACGAGTAAGTGTGCAGCTCCACGGTGATCCCGTTTCTCCGTTCCCCCATCCGTGTGTCCGAAGAAGAGTCAAATGAACTCGGTAGAGCCATAGGGGTCCGGACAAGTTTGCTCGTATCGCGATTGTGGTTTCTGCGGAATACTCCAGCACGGCTGTCAGGCTACAGCTCAACTGAGCCGAATTGGTTCCCGGCCACCGGAAGACACCATGCAGCCGCCCATCTTGGGAAGAAAGGGTCTTCTTTCGTATGGAAGGAGAGACAGGAGGGTCGTGAGAGACAGCTTCTATACACAGACTGAAGATTCGACAGCACCATAGGGCTCACTGCTTTGGGCTCTCGTGGTCGAGCCACGTCTTCCTTTCCTAGTCGATGCCTCCTTGATATGCCGTTCCAATGAGCCTTTTTGCCGAGTCCTGCAGCTTAGATGATGTGCCATCGTCGGCGAGGTATCCTGCTTCTCATGAGAACATCTCAGCGCGCCAAGTCAATGCATCGCTCCGTGCCTGGTCGACTGCACCACTCGACCTATCTTCGTCTTCAATTACGCGGCCGCATGTGGAGCCGGCGGACTTCGCAGGCGTCCGCAAGGCTGCAGGTGGAGGGCGCGACAACAATCACCTAGGCTCGAAAGGGACCGCGCTGTAGAAATACTGCGGCCTGTGGTTCACCTTGACGACCAGCTCTCTCGGTTCACTTGTTTCACGAGGTCGATGTCGACACATTTACATAATGCTACAAATCAGTGCGGCCGCCTTCGAGGTGAATTCAGCCTTGCCATTGGCGGACTCCTACCGGCGGTCGAGGTGCTTTCCAGAATCGGATGTGCAATTCACGTCGATATGCTTCATTCGAAGAAAAAGAATCCAGAAGTCCGCATTCATTTTGATGTTGCAGGTGTGACGTCTTGTTGGGAGCGTGGCTCGGTGGGTATAAAGGCGACGGAGGATGTCAGGGGAGAGTGGACATTTCTCATTGTAAACACCTTCTTGGAAAGAAAATACCGAAGGGCTCAGAGCAGGTTTAAATACTCCGCAACCGACAATTTGATATGGCCCAACCACGCGTATTGCTGACTGGAGGGAATGGCTTCATTGGCAGCCATATCTTGTCCTTCTTCCTTGAGAAATCTATCTTCGTCCAGGCCGTCGTGCGATCCGAAACAAAAGCACACAAAGTCAGGCAAGACTTTCCTGCCTTCGACAAGACCCAGCTCGACCTCTCAATTGTGCCGGACATTACAGCTCCGGGCGCGTTCGATCAATGCATCAAGGATGCTCAACCCCTCGATGCAATCATACACGCAGCTTCGCCCTTTGACTTTTCCACAGCCAAGACCATTTCCGACTTTATCGAGCCTGCCGTCCGGGGCACCACCGAAATTCTGGAGTCGGCAGCGAAACATGCGCCGGGGTTGAAAAGATTGGTCATCACGAGCAGCTTTGCGGCAATTGGAAATCCGTTAGATCTCCAGGGCAACGGCAGGGTATATTCTTCTGATGTCTGGAATCCCGTGACGAAGGAGCAAGCCCCGACGTTGAATCTGAGGTTTGGGTACTGGGCAAGCAAGACATTCGCGGAACAAGCAGCTTGGGAGTTCATGAAGACGCACAAGCCGAGCTTCGAGCTCGTCGTCCTCAATCCGCCCCTGGTATATGGGCCTCTGAGGCACAGTATTGACTCGATGAGTGACCTGAACACCTCGAACGCACCGATGTGGAAGCTCATGACATCGGAGAAGACGGCGCAGGTGCCGGAGGACACGTTGCACATCAGCGTCGACGTTCGGGTAAGCTAGTCTTTGCAGATCGAGCCACGGTTTCCACTCACTCACATCTTTGCGGCAGGACCTTGCATTCGCGCACTATCAAGCTGCGTTTGCTCCCGGGGTGGGTAATCGACGGTACCTTGTCACACCGGGCAGTCACAGGAACCAAGAAATCTGCGACATCTTGAGGGGGAATTTTCCAGAGCTGGATCAGAAGATTCCCCTGGGTCAGCCTGGCGAGCATTCTCTACCTGAAGGGTTCTTCAAGATCGATAATCGCGCATCTCAAGAGATATTGGGCGTAACCTATCGGCCATTTGCAGTGACAGTCGCGGATACGGCGAGAAGCTTGTTAGAGGTGGAAAAGAAGTTGAGCGCAAAGGCATGAATTCACCATGCTGGCTGGCTGCATGATGCACTCCGGGCCGTGATGAAGGGGAGAGTCGCGACATAGGTTACATATAGACCATAATGTACATGTTATCATCCGTGCTTTGTGGTCTATGGGAGGGTGATTCTCCCTCGACTGCTGAAAGCAAGAGCCCCCCATCCAGCAATCAGACACAAGCCGCCGATGGGAGTCACCGGACCCAGAGCCTTGAATCGTTGGGGATCTAGGACGAGAAGGTAGATGCTGCCGCTGAACATGGTCATCCCGGCGGTGAAAAGTGCTGCTGCGACTTTGTTCTTGGGCGCTATCGATGCCGAGAGGAGTAGTACGCCACTATGAATCAACTGTGGTCCAAGAACGGAGACGTCAGATGCGATTCAGTCTACGCTTTGGACATGTTTACCTGATATTGGGCCGCTGTAGACCAATTTGCGAGTCTTGCAGGATCTGAGATGTGCTTCTTCAGCCCGTGAGCTCCGAAAGCGCCGAGCATCACGGAAGAAGCACCATAGATGCAGCCTATCGTCCAGAACATTTTGAGCCGTCAGGTTTGGTGGGACGGGTTCGAAAGAGGTCACGGTTTTCTGCACTTGCTGTTGATTGACGCTGACGCCGGCCATGAAAAGAAGCGACAAGTACGAAATGCTTGTGGTGTTTGCGGAGTTTGTCTTCGCAGCCACGAATACGGTGGACCACGTACAGCCACTTGTGAAGAATCCACTTGTGTCCTGTGCTCGAGAGCAACAACAACAATGCACTTTCGGCCGAAAGAAATTTGGGTTGCACAATCTCTCCTGGACACCCGGTGGAAACCCTAGAATTGAAATGTTCGGTGATGTTCTCGAAGAGAAATCCTCCGTGATAGATAGCATGGAAAGAAGACCATGTGGTTTCGCTATAAGGTTGCTGCCACGCTCAAGATATCGAACCTTGCCGGCCATCAGCTGCTGGAAAGGACATGAAATTGGTTGCAACTCCGTATATCGAGGAGATTAGCGATTCCACGTGTGGTTCGCAGTAAAATGGAAATGATCAGCGGCTGATGACCCTCCTGGCTCGACACTGCCGATCAACCGTTGTTCCGTCCTCTACAGACTGCCGTGTCTGCGGCATCACCAGCGCTGGCTGGTCGCCCATGGGCTGTGATGTTCCTCGAGTAGAGGTTATGCGGCGAACAGGCTGCCAGCGATCGACCGGGTACCTCTGCAAAGGTCGAGCAGCACATCCGGGCGCAGCCACCGATAAGGTTGCGGGGGATGAATTGCCTGTGCGCAAGTGGGAGGATAGGGACCCAGTAGGCAAGCCCCTCAATGGAGACGGCGCTGGAGAAAAAGGAATGGGTTTGACAGGCGCACCCCTTTCTGCAGCGCGGATATGAAATGCACGCGGCCGGAAGCTGCAGACGGGGCTCGGGCGTACAGTCAGTAGCAGCCAGGCTTGTGTCTGCGAGGAGTCACCGTCTTAGACGCGACCGGCCAATTTCTCTTGCAGCGCGACTTGTTCTCGCTTCGCAACCCTGCGCTGAACTGAAGTCGGCTTTCTACGCCTCTGATTGGCACCTCGAGTGCTTGGGCAGGCCCGGCGCGCCTCGTTTGGCCTTGAAGAGCCACTCGGCTCTCGACCCCCGGCAGGCCTGCGGTTCAGCCATCACATCCTTGGGACGCGGTGAGAGAACGAAGGTTGCGCCAGCGACTAGCCCAGCCGAGGGCAGTATCGTGCGCGAATGTCTGCTTGACGACGAATTTCGGGATCAACTGCAGACACATTCCCTATTTTGGGAGCGATTCTGTACTGTTTCCTGAGAGCTGCACCCTTCACCATGAACCAAACCTAGTTCACGACGGTGCTGGCCCCGCGGTGCATACCGTGACAGCGAAGATCACAACTGTAGACCCCGACCCGTCCACCCAGCTGATCAAGGTTGGGTGGTGGTTTGGCCGGCCAGTGAGGTGGGAGAGGGAAAAGTCTTGCTTGTGTCCTTTGTCACTGGCAGCTCGTAACCGTCCTGGGTCCCGTCCTAGGGCCTCTCAACCCCTTCTGGGACATTTAGTTAAAGGCGCAGGACAGGGGAGCACCCAGACCAACCCGCTTCGTTAAACAAGTTTGAGTGGAGTGGGACCCAGACACCAAGAGTTCACAGACCAGCGACCCAGAACCGGACCTCTTCCTCGATTCTGTGCCCCCGACCTCACCACCAACCCGACCCTCAGTTGTCCTGACCTCCAGACTGCCGTTGCCTTTCCTCGACCCAGCAGTTCTCTCTCACCTCTACGATCCATCCGAGGGAACTCGTCCTCACCTTCCCGCTCGTCTCCTCTGCAACTTCCCGCGACTCGGAACTCCCATTGAAGCTTTGTGGCACCCCCGGCAATTATCCACCCTATCCCTGATACCGGGCTCGTTTGAGCTCCTGCGCCCCCATCATCGCCCACCTGGTCCCGACATCAAGGACTCACTTCTTCCTTTGTGCGCGTCGCCTTGAACGGCCCCATCCGTCGCAGCTGGAGTTGTTGCGAGCTTCATCGTGTCTTGGTCCGGAAAGGACCTCAGCCCGGCACCATGTCGAACGACTTGACGGGAGAGCAAATGCAGGCCAAGATCACGGCTGCGAGAAGAGAAGCAGAAGGTCTGAAGGACAGAATCAAGCGCAAGAAGGATGATTTGGCAGACACCAGCTGTAAGTCGCGAGACACCTCGTGTCGCAGTCATTGCAGCCCTCGCCGCCGCCAGCGGATTGCTAATCAAGATGCCTCCGTCCAGTGCGACAAGTCGCCCTCAACAACACCGAAGCCTTGCCGCGGATAGGCATGAAGCCTCGACGAAATCTCAAAGGCCATCTCGCCA
This sequence comes from Cladophialophora carrionii CBS 160.54, assembly GCF_000365165.1. Lineage (NCBI taxonomy): Eukaryota > Fungi > Ascomycota > Eurotiomycetes > Chaetothyriales > Herpotrichiellaceae > Cladophialophora > Cladophialophora carrionii. The sequence continues at coordinate 1,750,062 of NW_008481831.1, forward strand.
AAATCTACGCCATGCATTGGTCGACCGATCGCCGGCATTTGGTCTCGGCCTCTCAAGACGGCAAGCTCATTATCTGGGATGCCTATACCACCAACAAAGTCCATGCCATTCCCCTGCGCTCGTCGTGGGTCATGACCTGCGCCTACGCTCCCAGCGGCAACTATGTCGCCTGCGGTGGTCTTGACAACATTTGCTCAATCTACAATCTTTCCACCCGGGAAGGTCCCACGCGCGTTGCCCGCGAATTGTCAGGTCATTCCGGCTACCTGTCGTGCTGTCGCTTTGTTAATGACAGAAAAATCATCACTTCATCTGGCGACATGACCTGTATGATGTGGGATATCGAGACGGGCTCCAAAGTGACCGAATTTGCAGATCACTTGGGCGACGTGATGAGCATCAGCATCAACCCGACCAATGCAAATATTTTTGTCAGCGGTGCCTGCGACGCCTTTGCCAAGTTATGGGATGTGCGAACCGGAAAGGCGGTCCAAACATTTGCGGGACATGAGTCTGACATAAACGCCATTCAATTCTTCCCGGATGGAAACGCCTTTGGAACCGGTTCTGATGACGCTTCGTGCAAGCTTTTCGACATCAGAGCAGACCGGGAGCTGATGTCGTATCAGGTGAGTTCGGGTCCACACCTCGAATACAGGGTTCGCGCTGACAATGTGCTCAGAATGAACAAGTCCTCTGCGGCATCACGTCTGTCGCTTTCTCGGTTTCCGGCCGACTGCTCTTCGCCGGTTATGATGACTTCGAATGCAAGGTCCGTATTCAGCCGCCTGACTTTTCGATTCGATACTGATGTTGATTTTCCAGGTCTGGGACACGCTACGTGGCGATAAAGTCGGTTCCTTGAACGGCCACGAGAACCGTGTCAGCTGCCTCGGTGTTAGCAACGATGGGATCAGCTTATGTACTGGATCCTGGGATTCTCTGGTAAGTCGCAATTTGCAGATGGTGCGCAATTCAACCATGCTAACGAGCTCGTTTCTCAGCTCAAGATCTGGGCTTGGTAATCTGGCGCCGGGGAGGTTATATTCTGTCACATCAGTGAGAGCTAGCTCCGTGCTATCCTCAACTTGGCGGGCACCCATCATCATCATCAAAAACAAAGTCGCTGTACCAGGAAGCTCCCATCGTCAGCTTTCGACGATTTCCATGTGCTTGGTCATTGCCCTGGACCCATGACGGGGCCTGAAGACCATTACTGTGCTTTTACACCCCGGGAAAACCTTTGACTGGATAAACGCCTTTGCGAGTGGGATGTTCGAGGGACAGGCGAAGCTATGGCTACGGACGGATGGTCTATTATTCTTGCCCTCACAGGTTCGCTTGCAGCAAGCGGGGAGAGACACGGCGCGCTCTGTTTGAAAGTCCACGACTGTCATGACTACCGGTACCGGGATGCGGGCGGAGATCGTTTTTTGTTCCATGTGCTCTGCTGTCCGCACATTGAGCCTGCCCTATCCCCCATCCTTTTCTTCCAGCGGAAAAAAAAAAGGCGATTGCCAAAATCGACACTTGTTCCGAGTCCTTCGCAAGAGCAGCAGAGCAGCAGCGGCGGCAGCACCTTTATTTTTACCGAATAGCGGTGTCACGAGCTCCGCAGACAGAAGAAAGACCAAAAGTTGAAGATTCGACATTCCAAATTACCAGGTACTTTTTGATTGTGCTCTTCGTTTTTGTGGGGATTTGCTTTTTCTTTCTGCCTTTGCTCTGCTTTGCTTCTGCCTTTCCGTCCTCCGTACAGAGTGCAGTAGAACCCCATGGCCAACGATAGCAGACCCGACGGAACGAAGAGAGCACTACATGGCTAGTATGTAGTATGTCCTCGTCCTCGCGCAGTGCGGACTACGGACCACACAGGACGAGAGTAAAGCGCACTTGTACGGAGTACTGTACTGTAGATGGTACGGAGTACTCGTAGGCTAATGAGCGAGCCACGGAGCCTGACCTGCCTGCCTTCCCTGGCCTCGACGTCTCTTTGAATTGTGCCGGGAAGGGGATTGACCGAGTCCGTTCGTGACAGTGCAGTACAGTGTAGTACAGTACAGTACGGAGTACAGTATGAGTACCTACTTATAGGTACCTAGGTAGGTAGGTAGGTAAGTAGGTAGAAGAGAATAAGGTAAGGTACTCCGTATCACGCCTACTTGTACCTAGGTAGGTATACTAAATGTACACATTGAGACAGCGAGGACGTAGGTACCTCGGTAGGTAGGCAAAGAGTGCAATACGTAGAATAGAATAGTCTTTGTACTGTCTACCGTGCACTGTCGTGGACTGTGTACAGGATATTTCTTCAGAAGACAGCCGATCAAGATGCTACTATATGAAAATGCGACACTTCGACACCTTGTGACAACTAGCTCCGCCTACTCGTACAGTACTTGTACTTGTACTCACGCAGGAACGAGTGCCTTGACGTGGAGTACGTAGTACCCATCTTTGTCTTGTACAGTTCTGTGTACGGAGTGCCTGAAGTGCCTGGTTAGTTTTGTCTCAGACGCCTTACGGAGATACTGTACTCGAATCGTGACGCACTATGGCGTTCTGCAAAGGTACAGTAGAAGCGTGAAACTAGAGTGTCCCTCCCGACGTACACAGTACCATCGGCGTATCATTTTTGTGTCTAGACGATCTTCATAATCTGGTCTGAAGCACTACCAGTACGAGAGCACAGCAACCTATTCATTTCGTGGATGGTAGGGAAGCATGGCTGAGATACACGACATCCTACTGTAGTGGACATACGGCGTCCTGGAGGAACTGTACGCCAAGCAGCACACTTCTGTATCTTGTGGTCAATTTGGTCTTCTTTGATAACGTCTTAAGGTCTGTCTGTACGCTCCATGCTAGCTGTGCCGCTTTTGCGCCAATCAAACCCGGTTCCAACGCGCAGAACAAAATACAAACCCAACCCAAACCAACAGCCCTGGGACATGAAAACCGAAGAAAAAGACAAACGACCTCTGTTTCTGTCGGACCTGCAGTTGGACATGGGTGCCCCTCTTCACCATCCCAACTGTGTCTGGTAGAACGGTGGGCGGTTTCCACACCTTTCTCTCCAGCATCGTCTGCCAAGTGGAGCGTCCGTCAGATTCGTAACAGTGGAGTGCTGCTTTGTAGAGTTGTCACACCGGACTTGTCTAGATCAGAGCATCCACCGCAACAGCCAGACTCGCCATTGCACTTCCTTCTCCTAACAAGCGCAACCATCCCTCTCCTGATCCAGATTGATATTGATTGGATCTGAAAAGTCGCCACCATACTCCTCGCTTTCTTCCTGCGCGAGGGCATTTCTGGCAATCACCTCAAACGCTTGCTCCACATTGATGCTTTCCTTGGCACTGGTCTCAAAATACGGCATCTGCCCCCGACTCTGACAATACTGCTGCGCTCGCTTCTGGCTGACCATCCTCCGATCCTCGCCCATGTCGATCTTGTTGCCCAGCACTACGAACGGAAAACTCTCCGGGTCGCGCGGGCTGGCTTGGATGAGGAATTCATCACGCCAGCTGTCTAGGGTTTCGAAGGACTTTGTGCTGTTCACGTCGTAGACCAGCACGCAGCAGTCTGCGCCACGGTAGAAGGCCACGCCGAGCGATTGGAAGCGCTCCTGGCCGGCGGTGTCCCAGAGTTGGAGGGTCACGATGCGGTCATCGACAGTCACTTCTTTGGTCAGGAAGTCGGCGCCAATCGTGGCTTTGTAGGAGGTGGAGAATTTCTTGTTCACCTGGGAGGGACGTTAGGACGGTGGGCTCTATGGAGTGTGAGTGAGGCTGCTCGTACATATTGGTTCATCAAGCTGGTCTTGCCGACGCCGCTGTCGCCTAGGATGATCACCTGCGCAGCCCAGTTGTTAGCTGTATGGCGATTGCGATAAAGCTACGATTGGTGGTCAATTCGCACCTTCAGTAACACCTTCTTCCTCGACGCCATGGCTGGTGTAGTCTGTTCTTCTCCTCTTTCGCTGTCGAGCGGATGTTGCGAGATGCTCTTACAGGTGACACTCCCTTGCCTTCAGCTCGATTAGCCTGCGGCAGCGAGACTGGTGGAGTCTGTCCGGGAAGAGGTCACGCGCAGTGTGAAGCTTGTCAGAACAAATACAAGAACAGCAGACGGTGGCGATGGTTGATTGGCAAGTGAAACCAAGTGGCTTGCTCTCTGAGTACTGGGGCGTGGAACGGCAAGCTTGCCAGTCGTGCTGTTTGATGGGTGATAGATCTTGCGACACAGGATGCATCACCACAGACGTCAATCGAGTCAAGCCACTTTCCCGCTTCAGCCTCACCAACGATCGGGATGTCGGCAGGCAGCGGCCGACGGCAGAAGGAAGGTGAGCCGGGAGCCGGGTTTTGGCGCCTTGCTTGTTTGGGAGGCTTGTCCACATGTTCTCAAAGAGTCCAACACCCTCTGTACATGTTTCACGTTTTACCTTCGGCGGCGCACCTCGTCTGGGACGATTTTTATTTGCATGGAAAGCGTGGTACCACTGAAATGCAGATGACCAGTCTAGACCAGGCATGGCGACATGGAGAGAACAATACCTCGCTGCCTTGCAAGCCCGAGATCAGGTAGAGAAAGCCAACCTTGACCTCTACGACTACTGCACAAAATTGGCAGACGAGAGAGCCGAATTAGAAAAGAAGGTCAGATTGGCAGAGAGGTCCTCCACGTCAGAAGATCCTCCTGCTGTGCCTGAACCGGTGACGACCCCAGGATGGGGCATAAGAAGAGTCACTTCGCCAGCCACACGGCCTGAGTCGCCGAATTCAAGCGCCACGCAGCTGGTACAGTTAAGACAGGACTTGTCGAAAGCCCAAAGTGAGCGCGCAGACCTGCAGACGCGGCTGGACACCGCACTCCGCGACCTAGAGTCATTAAAAAGCAAAACCAAGGTGGACAACAAACGCATCACGCAACTCAGCGCTTCTGTCAACCAATTGACAATCAAAGTCCGTGACAGAGAGGAAGAACTCCGCGGCAAAGCGAAACTGATAGAGAATGTTCAAGACGAGAACGTCACACTGAACCTTCAGCTCAACATGGCGGAAGCGCAATCTGCAAAGCTGAAGAGGGAGAACCAAGAATTGGTGGATCGCTGGATGGCCCGCATGGGGAAAGAGGCCGACAGGATGAATGAGGAGGGCAGATTTGGCTGAGATGGCAGTGCGAAATGCTTGAAGCGCGTCTCGCATTTAGTGCCGCCGTGCCCGGTCAGAGTAAAGAGGCTGGATATTTCGTTCTTCATCTTCGACGGGCCACAGTGGTTGGGACGCTCCTGTTGCCGCTTGTCCGTCCCGTGCAAAGCCAATCAAGCCGGCGTTACCTGCCTCGCAGAATCGTCAGCAAAGCAGTCGACGCTCAATCTGTCAAGAAAAGCAAAATGAAGCACGTCCCCTGGCAGGTTAATGCCAGCAGCCGCGCCTGAATCGATGCCACGCACTCTTAACACATATCCGTAAGTCGACCATGAGCCCTAACCATACCCATCTCTACTATATAACAGGACTAACAATGCAGTCATGTTAGGCCTATATAGATTCAGGTGTATACTCAGCAGAGAGCGAAGCGTGTCGCATCGCATGCTAGAAAGTGGCAAATGTTGGCTTTGAACTCGTGTCAATGTCGGACTGCTAAAACCAGAGTCTGGAATGTCATTTCTATCCTAAAAGCCACAGAATGCTGCTGCCCCAGTACGGAGGTCTACAATAGGAGTGGCAACGCCGTGCGCTGTGCAGTCTCATCACTCATCCCATCACCTTCGCAATGCTGTTCACAAAAGTCCCAAAGCCCAGCACGAGTCATCAAAGATTCGATCAGCCGTCCGTACTACATCTTGTCGTCCTTAGTCACCTATCCGTTTCACCGTCAAGTCTGTTGGCGCCAGATTTTGTAGCGATCAGCACCTAACACTTCTCCCTTCCAGCGAGCCCCTCCATAAAAGCCTGTAACTCCCTGGAATCCTTGTGCTGATGATACCATTTGCCTGGATCATCGGTCCAGCTGACCATGGAACTCCACCGCTCCTTCTCCACCACCCGCAGCACGTTGATCGGGTCGTTGACATTCGCGGCCTTGATCTGGTGCGTCGGACTGCGGAACGGTTTGAGCGACACAATCTGACACCCTTCCTTCAGGTCGAGGAAGACGTATTTCAACTTGTCATTCAGCTCCGAGGTAAAAGCTTGGTTGTTGATCAGGATGACGTCGGCACGCTTCAGGACTTCGCGGATCTGTTTGTTCTCCAGGAAATCACCGTGCACGAGGTGGATGGCGCCAGGTTTGATACCCCAGAGACGGCACCGAGCCGGGAACTCTGCGGCCTGGAGTTGGGCAAGCGTGTCGCAATTCTTCATCACTTCGCAGCCCCATGATTCGCACCCTGTTTCCAATGCGGCTTGGAGGACGCAGTTGCCGACGCCGGAGCCGAGGTCGATGAAAACTTGATCGGACTTGAGGTTGGCCTCCTTGAATATCTGACTCAGGAACTTGGGCAGGAGTTCGCCGTACACATTGTCCGAGAAGCCTTCGTATTGTCGCACGAGGTTGACCCGAGGCGACACCGTCCGAGCGTAGATCTGATTCTTGATGATGTGTTCCACCAATTTGAGATCGACCCGGCGCATCTGATCCAGTTTCTGGGCGATTGTGCCGTCCTTGCGCTTCTCCGCCACCAAAGCGTTGAACTTGTTGACCAAGTCGATGTACTTTGACTGAGCTCCCTGAGCGTTCGGGCGGCCTTTGAAACCCAGGAGAGCCTGATGGCGCAACTGCTGTACGATTCCGGAGCCGTACTCTTCGCTCGTGACCTTTTCGGCGGATGCGCTATCGAGATAGTATTCCGCCACGATTTTCATGTTCGCTTCGATCTCGTCCAACGGTTTGAAATCGGACTGATCATTGGGCCTAACCAACTGGTATCTTTCCGTCTGCAGTGAAGTAGGGTATTGTAGCTCGATAGTAGGGCACTCCTCCTCGTGTGTATTCAAGATTGTGAAAAAGGCCGCGTATTGGTCGTGGCCGTGCTCGACGAGACTGTTGTTCGCAATGTCGTAGGCGTGCACCATGTGGAAACCGCCATCCTCCTCTTGAGAAAATGCCTGCACATCTCTGACTTTGCGGTTCTGGTCGATACTGTCCGTGCCGTCGAGGCGGATGCGCTTCCGAGGCTGGGTGGCGTCGTCGTCAGTGTCCTCGTCGGAACTGGTCAACCTGGGCGTTGAGACGGCGGGAGAGGCTCGCTTATTCTGGTTCCGTCGCGCGTTCTTGATGCGCTCGATGGGCTCCCCGCTGCCCTGCCGTGACCGCACCGAGACGGGCGTACTTGATTTTCGAGGGATACTCGCGGTGCGGGAATGGCCGTTGCTGAGCCCCTTCTGCGAGGCCGACGTCGGCCTAGCGGAGCCTGCGGAGGGCGAGGATCGAGCGATTGGTTTGGGCGTCGAGGCAACCGTCACAATCTTGGTAGCGATCTTGAGGGGAGCCTTTTTGGCCTTCATGGCAGAGAACGACAAGGGTCGCCCTTCGGTAGGCAGAGATCCCATGATGAAGTGAGGGTGCGGCTGATAAAAACAACGTAGTCCAAATGCGTCAAGAAAAGAATGTATTATAGATTACGTTGACATGGTACGAGGCAAATAGCAAAGTGAAGATGAAATCCAGCCGCACTGCCTCTGCCTGTGGCACGAGACAAGTGGAGATGGAAGCGAGGGAAAAGAATGCGGAAGAGGCGAGCGAGCACTACTGGGTACTCCGTACTGGGTACTGTTAGTGAGGCGCCACGGCGTCCACGGTACCTTGCATTATGGCTCCTTGGCCTGCGTCATGCATGGCTCGTCAACTGAGTGGAATCGTGGGTGACTGTGATACAAAAGTACCTCGTACAGAGGCATCAAGACTCCGGGGACGAGCTGTTCCGCCTCGACTGTTTTGCATCATTCCACGACCTCTTGCGACCACCTCCTCTCCATCCACCGCCATGGTTCGACCGCTTGTGGCGATAGTCCCTGTCCGACCGATCACGATCGTCAATTCTATTCTGGGCCGAAGGCGGCGGGTGCGTCTCAACCCATTCCTCAAGCACCTTCGAGATTTTGGGCCCCCAGGTATCCTCTCCGGCTCCCAAGTCCTCCCACGTGAGTGCAGGCACAAATCCTTCTGGAGTGGGTTCAATGTTGGTGAATTGCCCTTGCTTGCTGCGGACCAAGGCCGCCATCGTCCCGTACGAGCCACAAGCAGTTCCAAGGTCGTAGGCGAATGAGCGAACATAGAAGCCACTACTGACGGTCAGGCGTATGCGGGCCGCCGGTGCATTTGCCGGCTGTTCCTCGAGTGTCCCAATGTCGTGAGTGTGCATTGCCGCCTTCTTGTCAGGAGGGAGATTGTTGGAATCCCGGAACTCTTTGTACCTCTCACTTGGAGGAGTCCGTGGCCTAGTAGGTTCTGCATCTTGACCCAGTAGCTTTTTGGTCGACTCTGCTCCGGCGATGAGCTTCTGCGCAACAGCCTTTTCCTCGTCGGTTGCTTGCTCAGCGGGCCATCTGTAATCATGCTCGCCAGGGGCATAGTAGTCAAGGAGCGTACACTCGGAGATCTCGATATCCCGGCTTTCCAGTTGTCGGGGCAGTTCCTTGCCACTTCTCGCATACTCGTACAGCTTCATACCTTGGACCTTGATAGCACTGTAAATGGGCGGAATCTGCTTCATCTTGCCTTTGAACTGAGTCAGCTTGTCTTCGACAACCTCTCGGGTGATGTTCTCGGTCGAAGCCTCCGCTACAACTTTGCCCATGATGTCGTACGTGTCGGTGTTTTTGCCAAAGAGAACCACCGTCTCGTAGGTCTTCTTACAGCCCAGAAAGTCGGGGAGAGATTTGGAGCCTCGGCCAATTCCGACGATCAAGACTCCTGTTGCCAAAGGGTCCAGGGTGCCGCCGTGACCCATCTTGAAGATCTGATCATCGCTCGTTCTTTTCCGACGTTTGGGCTGGTGACGCTCTTGCTCTTCTCTGGCTTTCTTGGTCTGCTCAAGTAATGGCGCAAACGTCTTAGACTCTGCAAACTTATGCTGGAGCTCGCGAAGAACCTGGGCCGAAGAGACGCTGGGCGGTTTGCTGACAGCTAAATGGACGACAGAAAGCCAGTTAGGGATCGGACGCGCAAACGGGAAATGTCTCGGGAGAGGAATCGGCCTCACCGAAGACGCCTTCGAGGAGTTTCCCCGATGGCTGTGCCATCCTGATAATCAAAGATGGCCTCATACACCAGTAGGATACGACAAATAGCTGCAGTCGGATGTAGGGACCCAGTTACGCGCACCTGGTACAGTTAAAGGAAGATGGAAAGACTCGAGCATCATAATGCGGCGGAGTAACGTCACGTGACCCGAAGATGCTTGCCTGTAGGCGCGACTTGTCTGCCTTCATCATCGTCCAGCCTCTCGTCTTATTACTCTGGCAGAATGACTCTGGTGTATTTCTTCTACGACTCACCCAAGCCCACGCCGTCACCATCTGTGGTTGACATAGAATTCTTTTCACGCTTACTTGGCACCGACAATCCCACATGAGCCCAGGGCATTGATGAGCATTTGCCCTGACGACGATAGTGAGCGCCATCTGCCAGGCCGCAGCATGAGCCTGCCACTTTTCTGCCTTCGGAAATGGGCACTCTGCCGGAAGAACGTGTTCTAAAACCTCTCGATCCTCCCCCGGACGATGTCAACGAATGGCCAGACTTTGCGCTACGAGAAGCAAAGATCTTCTACCAGGGCAAAGGCCGATATGCAGATCTGCTCCAGGCTTCGGACGAGACACCCTTGTGCGTTGTAGGCGAATTAATGCCATTAGACGACGAGCAGGAGCATCTAGCTTTAACAGAAGATCCCACACACGCAAGAATAAAGATAGACAATGTTACAAATTACAGTTTTGGACAAGATGACAACGGCAAGCCAGTCATCTGGGCTGCGGGAAAAGCAGGCTGGTACGAGATATCGCCCTCCGACCGCTACCTGAGTCACTATAACGATACGGTCGAAGCTATCGACCTCTTCTACTTTATGGTGGATCAGCACAAGAAGCTGCCACGGAAGCAACAGCGGTTCGGCTTCAAGATAGATCCCTTTCTCGCAGATTACCAGAAGCACACCGACTACAGGATTGACGACGACGACGAAGCCATGGAGACGATCCACAAGCACCACCGGTTTCTGCTCAGGCAGATGATAGAGGAGCGAGAAGAGATTGACTGGTCCCAAACATATCTTTGGAAGCACTTGGCCGAAACATATGCCGACGAGCTGGAAGAATTAAAAGTCACCCTAGCGCGTCTGAATCAGGCAGACCAACGTCTGGAGGAGTCGTCCGAGTCGTCCGAGTCATCATCAACGTCAACGTCATCGTCATCGTCGTCTGGAGAAGAGGAAGAGGGAGAGTCAGAGGAGCAGCATGCATTGCGGATCGATGCAACCAAAACATCAGATGACTCCGACGAAGACTCTAGTGAAGACGAATCCGCAGACGCTTCCGAAACAGCCAGCAGTGGTTTAGGGGACGACAAACCTGAGCCGATTGACTGGACCAGACCGATCTGGGACATGCTCAACATACTCCGTAAATCTGCCAACTTCAACATGCGTCACTGCGGCATCGACCAAGCCGCCTCAGAACTCGAAAAACTCCCCACGTTTCAAGGTAGCCATTCAGACGCAGTGGCGGCCTTCGAACGCTCAGCAGGACCGCTGCTGAAACTTATGAACGAGGCCAAATTGCGCAAGAAATTCAATTGGTCCACCCGGAGAATCTACGACGAATTGGAAGCCACGCTCGCGGACGAGGTGGCCGAGGAGACGATCAAGACGCCGGGTAAACCGGGGAACAGAGAGAAACAACGACATCGGATGAAGTCCGTGCTGCGGCCCAGTGGGGCCAGCAAGTCACACAAACGTGCTAGAGGCACGGTGGATGAGGATGAAGACGAAGAGATGGAGGACGTGGCGGTCTCGTCCCCCGTCGCTCGACGTCAAGGTGCTGCTGCGCTTTCCGCGAGGGTCAGGGAAGCCACGCTGGACTCGGAGGCGAGTCGCGAAGACAGTCCGAGTCGACAGCTCAACGGGCATTTCGACCCGTATGCATTGCCGGAGTTGCCGCCTGGGCCAGAGGCGCAAGAAATGCTCGACCTGGTGGCCCAAGAGGCCAAGCGAGTCGGTCGGCAGAACCAGACGGGCCATCTTAAGGAGTTCCTGGGCCAGTGGGTGGTCTAGTGTGTTATACTCGGAGCGTTGACGATGGCGTTGGGGACTGGACGGCCGAGTCCGAGATTCAAGATCCTGGCATGAAGGAAGGGAGGAAGGATGCATCTGTATGATTATGATACCCCCATGTGCTTTGATAGCGGTTTCGCCCTCTTGTCTGTGTGCTAGAAGAAGCAGAGGCGGAACCAATACTCCGTATATCTTCATCACTTCCATCCAATTCTCTCGCTGGGGATGGGCTCACCGGGCGGCCGACCTCCTGCTCTTGCCCGGTCTCTTCGCTTTCACCTTGCCTCCTTTTCCTTTCATCCTCGCCGCCGAGAAGCCACGCATGTCCGAACTGCTAGCGGCGTCACCGCTCTTCGAATGCCGCTTCTTGCCTCCAAATCCGTACTTTTGATCGCGCTTCTGCCTCTTCGCATTGAAACCGGGTCCCCGTTCGCGACCGGAGCGGTCCTTCGCGCCGGCCTTCTCGACGTCGACCGTCTGGAAGAGATCGTCGTCCACATTCCCCTCGGCGACTTTCCCGGTGTCGGCACCTCTCCGTTCTATGTCGTCACGTTAGCTAACAGCCAGTCACACATTCCCGCTAACTGCGCCATGCAGGGACACAATGCAACATTGGGGCAAGGGAAGGGAAGGGAAAGGGGTTCCAACGCACTCCTCTTCAACTCCTTGATCCTGTCCAGCGTGGTTTTCTTCTCCTTGGCCCGTTCCTGCTCTTTGGCGACTTGCACGGCCTTGCCGAACTTGCGGGCGTCGCGCAACTTCCGCGCCTCCTCCGCGGCCTTCTTGCCCGCTGCCTCGTCGTACATCTTCTGCTTGACCCGTCCCATGTGCTCGTCCGTTTTGACCATCTCGGCGAAATAGTCGGCCGGTCGGGAGAAGGGGATACCTTCGGACTCGAGGAGATCGCGGGCCGAGAGCACCGCCGTGCGGGCGATGCGGTAGAACTCGAGTTCGCGGGTCAGATCGTCGTTGGGGTCGGGTATGGATTCGCTCGCGGGTCCCAGGGAGGAGATGAGGGAATTATGGTGGTGGAAGGGTGTGGTTTTCGGATTCTTCACGACGGCGATGCGGGTCCTCGAGGCGACCAGCGCGGGACCGTTGTTGATGGTCATCTTTTGGTAGGGGATTGCGTCTTCGAGGTCGGAGTCGCCGAGGTCTGATACAGGGACGTCGGATTCGTCTTCTGCTTCAGACGCGGAGGCGGCCGCGTCGGCGGATTGGACAGGTTGTGGGATTGTGGTGCTGGCTTTGTCGTCCACAGCCGCATTCTCGTCTCCGTCAAAGTCGGCGAAGTCGTCCTTCTCTGTTGATGCGGCAGGCTGGTGCGTCTCCTCTGCCGTGTGTGATGCCTGTTCGTTGTTCTCTATCATATCGTCTTCGTTCTCAGCTCGCTGTGGAGTGTCTAGTTTCTGCCTCTTCCGTTTCTCGGCCGCTTTCACTTGTGCTTTTCTTTTCTCGGCCTGGTAGTCACGGCCCTGATGTGCGTCTAGCGCCGCGAGCAATTTGCTTTTCTTCGCCATCTTGCTGGATTCTGTCTCCAGCCGGCCGTGGTGGAGGGGTAGCCTTCTGTAGAAGGGAGAGGATATCTATCAATCGACCGCTTTTCGATCCTAAAAAAGTTGAAGAGTCGGGGAAAATTTCAGGTTGGAGTTTCCTCCGCAAAGAAGCTCGACGCCGATTGGCGGAGTGGCAGCGAAGGATTGTACGTCGGATCATACGAGCTGTGGATGCAGGGCTTGACTCGAGCCGCCAGCCTTGCCGCCAGCCTTGCCGCGGAGCGAATTATGAGGACTCTGCACGGAGTACTCGGTACTCATTCTCCGCACTCTCACTTGCAATTCAGCAACTCAGCAACTCCGTCACCCTCAATCCCTATCTCAAGCGTCTCTGCACAGGTGCAAAACAGCTTGATCTGGCTGGCCAGGCGACATGCATCTCAAGTGAAGAATCCGTGCGCCGTTATTTTCTTGGGGTTCTCACATTCCTTCTCCGCAACGAGTACGACGGGAGTACCAGTACCAGTGCCCGTATCATACGGTGGACGCGTTCTAGCCACGGTTGCCGACTGCCTCGCGCATCCGCATATACCAATACAAATACACCAACAAGACCGGTCAATAAAACAAACTATAATCATGGTAAGTCTAAGTCACAGACAATGTACCAATTTCAACAACAGACGTCCCCGGTGTGGGAGCGTCAGTGTCGCGACCATCCTCTCTTTTCCCCCTTCCACCTACGCAGTAGTAATTAGAGACGAGACGATGCCTAACGGGACATAATTCCAGTCGACACCTACCCCGCCACCCCTTCCCGGCGGATTCAACACCAGCCCGGCCCTCTCGGCGCATCACGCCAACACCACGCACGTCCCACCGCCGCCGCCGCCGGCGTCGTCAGAGACAGGCCAAGAAGCCACGACGAAGCTCGCCGAGGCGATTGACGACTTTCTGGGCGACTTGGAGAAGAAATTCAAGGGTATCAGTGACGAGATCCTCACCAAGCTGGACGATATGGCGGAGCGGTGTGATCGGTTGGAGCAGGAGATGTTGGTGAGAGAGACGAGCAGTCATGCGCTGGAGGGCGTCGGGTCCAAGGGCCCGGGCAGTCAGGCTGGGTCGGGGTGAGGTCCCGCTGCTGGGTGGATGGGGTGCTTGAGAGAGAGTCAAAAGTCCCGTCATTCGGCTAGGAGGATCTTCGCGTGGTGTCGTATGTGCGTGTGCGTGTGCGTTATCTAGTGGTGGCGTTCACCTTCGAGGAACTCGGCTTCGCTCGCTCGAAAGACAACGAAGCTCCCTACACATCATCGCGGCGGTGATTGTACAGCACAGCAGGGGAAGAATGAGGCCGCAGTCTGGGAGACACATGCTCACGATTAGGCAGCCGTCTGGCCAAATCGAGGCAGATGGAGAGGAAAGGAGGGGTGAGCAGAGACTCGGCCTCTGACAAAGGCAGATAAAAGGGGGGGTGGCGAGAGCAGCACAAACCTTAACATGTGTAGTCAAGCCGATATCAGCTCTACATTCGACTTGCAGAGAGCTACAGGGAAAGGGGAAGAGGACACCCGCACGAAGTACAAAGTACGATACCAGCAAGGCGAGGGGCACAGTGAACATGACAAGATCTTTGGAACTCATGATGATACCTGATACCTACCTACTTAAGCCAATGTGCAGAATTCAGTACCAGCAGAGTAACTCCTTCCTTCCCGCCAGGCCTTTTTTGGCGCCAAATCTCGGTTGCTCGTAGCCATCGTAGCTTACAATTCGCTCTTCTCCTCAGGCTCCTTGACCAAGAACTTGGCAAGGATGTTGCTTCTCTTCTGCAAGTCGTCGATCTTTTCTGGCGCGAGACCGCCCTTCTTCAATATACCAGCCAGTCGGGTCTGCTCCTTCATGGCGTACTCGGGGTTTCCCGTCAACTTGGACACCGCACGGAGGTAGTAGTCGACGGATGAGTTCTTGAGATCCTTGGCCAGGTTTTTGATCTCGGCCGCTAGATTCTCCGCGTCCTTGAGACCGTTCGCGGTGACGTACTTTGAGAGAAGCGAGTCGATGACCTCGATCGTCCCGGCTTGCGAGTTCAACGTCCCGCCGGGCGCTCTGAACGTGCCGGCCTTGGAGTTGACGAATTCGACGAGGGCCTCTTCGCTTCTCGCCCCGCTGTACGATTCCGCCTCCTTGGAGCCCTTGGGGAAGAACTTGATGGTCGGGTAGCCGGTGATGCCTTGGTCCTGGGCCGTGGCCTTTGCGTTCTCTGCTTCGGCATCGACCTTGGCGATCAGGACGCCGGGCTCGCTGGCGAAATCGGCGGCGACCTTCTCCCATGTAGGAGCGAGGGATTTGCAGTCTGAAATCGGTCGAGGAGATAGGTTAGCACACGTGTCGCCCATTCTACATGTGTGGGGGAAATTCAACTTACGACCACACCACGGGGCGGTGAATGCGACGAGCACGTCCTTGTCGCCGCCGATCTCGGTCTTGAAGCTCGAGTCCGTCAACATCTCCACGTGGCTCGGCGCCTTCTTGGGGCCCTTCGCCTTCACGCCACTCTTCTCGCTCACGAATGCCGTCAGACTCTCCAGGTCCCGGCCGCCATTGTAGTCTTCCGGCTCGGACCCGGGCTTGCCGTCAAACCACTTCAGCGTCGGAAATCCCTGCACACCAAATCTCTTGCCTAGGTCTTTGTGCTTGTCGGCGTCGACATTCGCAATCGTGACTTTGTTGCCCGAGGCCGCGAACGCGGTGGCCAGTTCTTCATAGACGGGAGCGAGATTCTTGCAGTGGCCACACCACGGGGCGAAGAACTCGACCAGGGCGGGCTTGCCCGACTCGAAGACGACTGTGTCAAAGTTGGATGGGATCAGGTTGACCACATCAGAGGCGGAGGCGAGGAGGGGCAGCGTGAGGGTTACGAACGGGAGGAACGAGCGTAGTTGCACCATGGTGGCGCTCAGTTGCGTATGTTGGGGGAGCTGGGCGCCCTCAAGAACTTCGACTGAGTGTCTCGGTATGTAGTAGGGGGGAATGGGCAAGTTCAACAGGGACGAGATGAAGTGAGAGTGAACTGAAGTGAAGTCAATAGTCAATCACTACTCAGATATATTCTTTGGTGGCGCCGCTTTTGTTGCCCTGACACAATCACCAGCATGTGGATTTCCAAGCAAAAGGCCCTGAAATGTATGATCGACGCCGAGGACAAGGACAAGGACACCTTGCCTCAACCGCACGGCCTCATACGCGGGAATTATGCAGATTAAGCATTCTATTGTACGGAGTACCTCATAATTTATTCTACTTCACTGGCAGCATGCCTGGTATTTTCTACCACATACGAGTTGTGCCTGGACGACTGTTCAACCTGCTCGAACTCGATTATGCAACGTCGTGCGGACGCCACAAGCGCTGGAGACAATGAATGTTCGCCTGGATGTCGCAACACACAATGACAACGGTCACCGCGACCGCTTCCGCTTGATCGACTAGATGTCAATGATCTGTGGAAGCATGGCATTAACAACAGAAAAGAATTAGGTTGACTCCTCACATCCAGCCATCTTGGAAGGCGAGTCGAAATGTCCCGGCGGCCTTCTTCTATCTCGACCACGGTCGCTGTCAAAACGAATGTCGTAACTTCACCTGTTCTCGGAGCGAGTCCTCCTTGGACCTAAGCCACCTCGAACTCTACTCTTGCACTGGCATACTTTTGCTGGGGACGGAATCACTGAAACTCTGGATGTCCCTGTCATTGCTCACGCTATAGCACGCGCATGTGTACCAACAAATGTAGCAGGACTTTCAGCGAAGGAGTAGATCAACCAGGTCAGAAACCACATGTTCCCTGGTACAGACATTAATTTAGGGCTATGTAGAACAACTGTGCTCCTTCATAAAAGGCTGGACTCCAAATTTGAGACTCTGTAGGTCGTTCAAGTTATCAAGAGCATTCCAACACCTTCATCGCCATCGCTTGTTGCTCGTCGCGCAGTAAAACCCCGAGCTATGCAAAAGTTCATCAGCCATTGGGGTCAGCGGTGCGTCTCCTGGACCGGATCCCGTTACTTGCCCTCATCTGGCCCCGTATAACTGGAGGTACGCAGAATGGGCGTCAACAAGCACTGCCAGAGTTGGTCAGTATGGATCGGAACGGGATAGCGAAGACAACTCACTTTGCAGCACTTGTTGCTGGAACTGCTTGCTTTCACACGCACACTGTATACACCTGCCATCTTTCAAGTCAAGTATGACGCTCCACGCCATCTCCTCCCGTTCGTAATCAGGCAAGGTTGGTCGCTTGAAGTCGCCCAGGTGATATTTGCGGCTGGCACTTTTCATATTGCTTTCTGTCGCGGGCTGTGAAAAGATCAGGTATCCTTGGTCATCGATCCTCATAAAGCGCCGTTTCCACAAGAACGACTCTGGAAATTGTACATTGACATCGCCGATGTCGACTACATGGAGCAACGAATCTGCTATCGAGTTCTCTCGGGTCAGCTCCTGGTAATCCTGACTTGGCTGAGATTGGTGGGACTCGGCCTTCGCAGGCGAGTGGTTTTTGTTGCGCGAGCTGGTGAGATTCGACATCCGCTTCATTAGCCTGCTGGTCATTGATGTTCTTGTCTTGTCGTCGCCTATGGATGCGGTATCACTGGTGGACATAGGGCCGTGCCGCTTGTAGTTGCTCGACTTGGAGATCTTGCTCTGGTTCGAATCGGAGCGAGGAAGGTTCGTGTGAGAGTTTGATCGATGTGAAGAAAAGGAAAATCGGCCTCGGTCAGATTTCGTGGGGCTCTTAACCCTGGGTTGATTGGCAGCCAGGCTCTGATCAGACGCCTGGTCGTGCTTCTCATGTTCGACAATCAAGGGACTCTTGTAGAGATTCAAAGGAGCGTGGTAGTTGGAACTGGGGGCGAGAGGAGGATGCTTGCTGTTTTGATCCCGCACAATCCGTGCTGTCACGGAGATAGTCTCGCCCTTCTGGGACGATCTATGCGTATCAACTGACGGGCGTCGCAGTTCTCTTCCAGCGGCCGACGAATGAGGGTCATACTGAGGCCCTGTTGTCGGTAAGGCTTTTGGAGGTGAATTATCAGTCGACGCGTTCGGGGTCTGTTGTTGGTTCGAAAGAAACGACGAGCGCTTCATGAAAGCTGAAAAAGCCGAAGTCCCGGCACTGGTCTCGCGAATCGTCTGACGCGGAGGGCTTGCGTCCTTTGTTCTCAGCACTTCTAAGGCTTTGATGCGTTTGGAAATGCCGGTGCCGAGTGTTGCCTTCTTCGTTAGAGGGGCTGAAATGGGCTCTGCGGGTAATGGCGGCCACTGTGGCAGGGCCGTTGACACGCTCCGTACGCTTCCGCTCGCGGATCTGCCGCGCTCAGGTGTGGTTGCGGCGCTGCGTCGGGTTGTTGAGTGGCTGGTAGTGGGAGGCTTGTTGACAACCTCGCGAAGACGATCAGAGCTTCCCTTGGACATGATCGGAGTCACTGGTGAACGCGCAACAGATATTGGCTTAGCTTCGTGGACCGTGGCAGTATGTATTTCGTCGATCAACGAGTCATCTTCGGAAAGGTCTGATGTTGAAGCATTGCTGTTTCGCAGTAGCTTAAGAGGCTCTGGTGGCTCGAGGCGCCTTGACTTCCTAGGTGAGGAGCGCTGTGCTGACGATGTGACCGCGGGAGGTGAGCGCTGAGCCTCCAAGCTCGGTTGAGGTCTGATCTCGACGACACAAGTGTCTGGTTCCTTGTCCGGTACTGCTTCCAAATAGGCCAGAGCTACCTTTACGTCAGCATGAGGGTCGTCTTCGGTCTCGATCGCAGCAATAGACGTGGTTGAACTGCTTGACGGTCTTATACAGGCAGATTCTGTACTCTCCGCGCTGGTCTTCTCGTCCTCGGCCGAGGCTTTCGGTGTGAGTGATGAGCTGGTCGCCGAAGACAGCGACCGGCGGGTATGAGGAGTGTCGTCGTGTTCACTAACAGAAGAGGCCTTGGTAGACGGTTCTTCAGAGATGTTCGTCATAATCGTGGGTGATGTCGTGTAAGAGGATTGTGTCAATTTCGACTCCTCATCAAGATTCGAGAGCTGCTCCTGGCTAGGTATCGATGATAAACGACTACTCGAGGTGTTCGCGCTTAGACTGGACTCGGACGCATTCTGGCCGTGTACATCTGACGGTGTTGAGGATAGCGCCGAAGCTCTTTGGGCTAAAAGCATATTCCTCTTCCTCAATTGCAGAGCCTTCATCAATCGGACCTTCTCTGGGGTTGCCGTGAATGCATCTCCAGTGACGGATGCTGGCCGTATTACGGCAGAACGACTATCACCGGGGCTATAGGGTGCCTGCAGAAAAGATGGCGATGGAAGGGGAGGAGCGCCGGTGGTCGAATGGCTCGACGTTGCAAATCGCCCTGGGACACTCCGTGTTGATTGCTGCGAGCCAGGTCTAAGCCCCAGACTGACCAGAGACTTGTTGTTAACGCGAATCGAGGTTGGCAAATTAGCCACCGGCCGTATCCCCGTGCTACTGTCGGTTGTTCCAGATGTTTTAGGACGTCCAGTGGGTTCAACATGTGGGCGCGGGCCTAGCTTCTTCTTCTTTGGCTTCGCCGTTGCATAGGACGTCACATTACTGCTCCATAGGCTAATACTGTCCGACTCAGCGGCTGAAAGATGACGAGTGTGAGGGCGAGGGGTAGTCTGGCTGGAGGAATCCGCTGCTGTTGAGGCTGTGGCCCCCAAGAGGATATTGCTCGTGGTGTCGAAGTCTGGAGCTGCGGGTGGCGCTCCCTCGCTGGTCGAGGGCGGCGTCGGCTCGGGCGTCGCCGGGAGCGATTTATCTGTGATGATCGAAGGCAGTGGTGAAGGTAAGGGTGAGGCGGACAATTTGGGCGACGCAAGCAAACTGTCCTTTCGTGGAGGATGCAGGTTCTTCTCCTGCGATGAGTCCGCATTGCTGCTGGGAGTGCCAGTGAGAGCAGACGCTGCAGCAGCCGCTTCCTCCTTCCTTTTCGCCAGCAGAGCTTTAGCAAGCACGGCGCTGGCGGGCAATTCATCGAGTTCGCGCCTTCCGAAAGCCGTAGTCGTGATCGGTGTCTGTTGCAGAGGCGTCTCGTCTGGCTGAGGCGTTAGAAAGTCGAGCGCGAGGCGATTCTGTCCCTGTGGTTTCTCTTTCTCGTCCTCTTCTTCATTGTCCTCCTCCGCCAGAATAGTGACGTCCTCAGCATCTTCGGAGATCTCGTTCAGCCTGCGCCGCCGCAAGGAAGAGCTAGACGAGGTCAAGGATACAGCAGAGGGGAGCAGCATCGTGGACAGGCCCAATGCGGACTCAGTCAGCTCGGAGGCCGCGGCGAAGGAAAAGACGGTGTCATGCGGTGTGAAGGTCTCCAGGACAGATTGAAACTGCACGGTGAGCCGCACTGCAGCAGGTGAGGCAGATCAGTCAACCAGTCTTTATCCAGAATTCACGCGTCCACACACCTTGCAGCAGTCGCGATGTCCCGTCCGGCACATATTTGAGAACGACCTTTTTGCGCCGATACTGCACGAGTCCGTACAGCGGTGATTTCTCTCCATAGTTCTGGATCAAGGCTCGCACTTCGGGCACTCCCCCAGTCCCCTTGCTCAGCAACTCCACGGTGTCGCGATTGACATACTTGAGCAGGAACCTGGACCACGTGAGCATTCAAAGCATCAAGCATCACGAAGGCACATACCATCCTCCTGCATCCGCCTGCGCAGCTTGGAGCGCTTCGGCGACTGCAGCTCCATCAAGGCCATTCAGCGACATTTCTTAGCCCTCATTGGAGAGGCTCAACTTTGCGCGCCTGTTCCCAACCCGCGTTCGTGCTATGTACGGCGTCGCCAGAGGTGATGCAAAGTGAGAGACGTAGAAGCACACCAGGTGAGAGCACTCGCAGCAGGGCCCCGAGATCAATCACTTCCCACCATCGACAGCAACTGGCAGGAACAGCAGCCTCGACACCCCGGGACTGTCAGGATGCACCTTCGAGGGGAGCCCACATGCAGGATGCAGGACATTTTTACGAATGGGGCACAGCGCGGAACTCTATGGGCGGGTCAAGCACTGTCAGGGGTGCTGGACCAAGCCCATTTCGGGGGCCAGCGCATGGATAGCACGCCGTGCACGCTCGCAGTCCGTGGTCGATGTGCTTCATGAGCGTGACGGTGGAGTGGCCTTGACGCTGAAACCCCCGAAGACAACGTGCGATGCGGACGTTTCATTCGCCCATCACGCCATCTCCGTGGGCCAATTTCCCGACCCCTGTTGCCAGCCTGCGGCTAAGAGCGAAGGGGACAGACACCATTCCTCTTCTGCAGGGTTGAATTTCCTCCTCCCACGTAAAATAAGCGAGAGCGTGTCCGAAGCTCGATGCCGCCGATGCGTCAAAGACGGCTGAACACGAAGCTGTTGTCGATCTCTGATTCCTTCGACGCCTCCGGTCTCTCAGCTTTTCGGAGCAAGTCCCGATCTCCCTCGGCTGCACAAGTCATGCGGCACTCGGAGTACTGGGTAGCAGCTGGGGTGTGTGAGGATGCGCAACAGCTTCTGAAACATGCCTTGTGGCCGTGATAAACGAGTCTTGATCTACTTATGCTCGGTCTACGGAGTTACGGAGTACATAATGGTTCATGCATTCTGCCGCGCTCGTGCATGAACAGGACCTTTTTGGATAGGCAAATCCGGCTTCTCTTGGACATGTGCCACGGTTGACAGCGTCGCCCGTTGCGTTCCCGCTGCTGTGCTGCGACAGTGTGCTTGCTCATGTCACGCGCACACGGCTACGAGGTATAGTCCTCCAGCCGAATCACCATTGTTCTACCATCCATGAACTATTGACACGCCGTTGCTTGCTCGGTCCGCAAACGAGAAACGTTTCATCAGACGGCGGGCGGGATGACACCATTAAATGTCCGCGTCCTCCACATCCACAATGGTGACTTCCTCGACAAAGTTGTCGACTCTATGGAGTCCTGGAGCAGGTTTGGACCACAGTACTGAGTAGCTACCGATACGGACGGAATACTGCGAAATAGCATTTGACCCGTTCCGCGAGATGAACGCCAGGCCACGTGAGTTGAAACCTGACATGCTCGGGTGCGGCCGACGCATGGTTTGAACGCCAATGACGTCGATCAATGGTCCTGTATCAACCTAGGTACTCTACTCGGAGCAGAAGCAGCTCACTGTCTGCAACCACCTCGAGAGAAGAGTGAGGACATTGCCGTTTCACGCACCAACGTCTCCTCCGTGATAGAACTTCCCACCATGACCTCCCTGCCACCCATCTCAACCCTCCCATCACTGGATACCGAAGAGCGAGCTCGAATCCTCGACCTGCTCTTCGAACCATGTACCCAACTCCACACGTTATCCGTCAGCCTGCTGCACGAACAAAAGTTCTCATCGTACAGCGACCTCGTCGACGCCGTAGGCAAGCAATTACAGGATCTCCGCCAGTCTGACCTGGAAAGCGATCGCAAATGGCTCGAGGCCATCTTATCCGCCCACCCCAGGCTAGGCGAAAAGAAAGTCGACAGCGAACAATCCCGCCAGGAGCAAGCACAGCTCAACCAAGGCGGATCCGACGAGGCAGACAAGTTGGCAGACCTGAACGCAAAGTATGAAGACAAGTTTCCCGGCTTGAGATACGTGTACGTACCAAGATGAGTTGAGTTGAGTTGCCTTGCCTTGCCTTGCCTTGCCGCCCCCTCCCGTTACACGGCCTACTTCAAACAGATCAACCGGATAAGCCTCACTCTCCTAACATGTCATCTTTGTCATACAGAGTCTTCGTCAACGGCAGGAGTCGGCCCGTCATCATGGATGACATGCAGAGGCGAATAGATCGGGGAGATATCCAGCTGGAGAAACAGGAAGCCATCCAGGTAGGTTTCGGTAATTCCCATTGATTTCTAAAAAGCCTGGTACATACTGTACCACAAAAAATCCAGGCGAAAAGGCCCGTCCCCGTCCCCATCGACACGGGGCCCGAAACCCTCCTGCTGCTTCGAGTAATGATATGGTATGGTATGGTACTGTGTACTGACTGCTCTCTTTTCTCTTCGAATAAAGGCAATGGTCGACATCGCGAAGGACCGAGCGAAGAAATTGGCCGGATGAGTATGGCCCGACGTGGTTCTGGTTAGGCGTCTGTACGAGTGTTCCGTACGCGGTACAAGAACTGCGGGAATGACTAGGTACCTACTCTTATGCATGTATGTGCGTTACCGGTGACCGCACCGCCGATATTCTCGAGAAACAAATCCTTCCGCTTCATTGCAGTCTCGTGAAAGTGCAAGTCCGTTCCATTCTATTTCATTGCCACGGGATCTCACCATCGGGGCATGATTGCGCTGTGGTGGAAGAACATGATAACACTTGAAATGGCATAGCATCAATATGGACATCCTATCTGACCACAGCTCGACACTAACAGACCGTTGGTATTCTTCTAAACCGAGTCTAGCAGGCATGACCTTCGCCCGACCCTGGCAACGCAATATCATCGCACTACTGTCTTCAGTCGCGACGGTGTAGTCCGACGCAGACCATCGCACCCACAGATACTCGACTCGTTTTCGCAGGGGTGAAGCCACCCTCTCCACTCCGTAGCTAAAGCCCGGCTACTTCTCAAAGGTATACCTCATCCACTCGCCTATGGCCTTCAAACTCTCCCACCGGACACTCTCGTCACTGTCGCCCATCAGCTCCAACAACCTCGCCTTCAGGCCTAACTTCTCCAGCGCCGTCCTCTGCTCTGGCACTTGCTTCACCAGGTTGCCCACATCATTACTCGCGATTGCCAACACTTTCTTGTCGTTGTCCCAGGGCTTTGACAAGATTTCGGCGAGTTTCTTGGGGAGTTCGCCGTTCTTGTCCTCGAGGATCCTCCGCGCGTTCTCGCGCCAGAACGTTGGGTTGCGGTGAGGTGGCGACCAGCGTAAATGCCCAGATTGCACTTCGTCAGCGTACTCGTCAAAGGTGGTCTGGTTCTTGGTGTATTCTTCCAGTATCGACTTGAGAGCTTCGAGGTCTTCAAGGAGGTCTGGGTCGGTGAGATGGCGGCCGCTCAGGTTGGAAAGCAGGGCCGGAAGTCTAGCCGTGGTAGCGGTGGCAATGAGAGTCTCCTTGTTCGTCGACAACAGGTTGGTCAGGGTCGCCAATAGGAGTCGGGTGGTCTTCTCCTTTGGTGACATCCGGAGGAGCTGGGTGTACAGGGGCACGATCTCCTGGTCCCTGGGTAAACATTAGCCCGGGCTCTCACTTTCGCCCTCCTTCCTCGGTCACTCACTGTTCGAGCCCTTCGCCCACCAGTTCGCCCTCAAAGCTCAGCTGCCAAATCACCAGTAAAACGTGGTACATCAGCTGGAGGGCGACACCGCCGCCAAATCTGGTGTCACCGCTTCGAATGCTGGCATTGCCACTCCATAGCGTAGAATCATTGTCCTTCGCTGCTCCCGCTGCTTTGCGAAGGATGTCGAATAATGGGTCGACCGTATCGGCTCTCTGCTCCCAGAAAATCTCTTTTGATCGCGTGGTTCGGAGCAGTTGCGACATGTGCTGGACTCCAATATCCTGTAGACCACCGTCTTGGTTCTTAACCAGTTTCGCCAGATACGAGTAGAGCTGAGGAAGGGCTTCGTCGTCTCTCGAGGCTGGGCGTGAGGTGGTCGTTATGGAAATAGCAATGAGGTTGACCAGAAACGTAGCGGAAAGCAATGGTATGGGGTCTTGAGGCTCGCTGCCCTGGCTCAGGAACGACAAGAACGATTCATAAGGGTTTGGATGCCTTAGGATGGCTGCTGCGAGCTCTGGGGCATCTAATTCAGGTCAGCTATATTCCTGGCGCCTGGTGCGCGCAAGTGGTGGGCGGGTATACCATTGATAAGGTCTGTAGCCAGCACGAGGATGTACTGGATGATATCACTGCGTTTCGAGGCTTTGTCGAGCACGCTGCCACCATCCGAGCCGCCTACGAGCAGGTTGCTGTAGCTGTTGACATCCTTCTCGATGGTCTGTTTCCGCTGCTCTTTCCTGACCTTGTCAACGGATCGTATCCTCTTTAGCTGGTCCTCTGTAAGGTTTCCCGCTCGCACGGCGCCGTCCCAAGGTATCTGCGACGCTATTAGACGGTACAGCCAGGTAGAGGCACCTCGGAACTTACTGGACGGGCTCTGATGTTGCTCTGCAGGGAAGCGAGATATGCTGGCGGACTCAATGACATCGTGTCCGGGTGTATGTCAATCAGTTTGAGAGTATGTCGAGTCCAAGGTCAAGCAAGCAAAGCCATGAACTGTGCTGGTGCAAGCAATGTATTTGACGGTGTGAGTTACGAGAAATAGGCGTCACAATAGTTACTGGAGCTGCATCATAATCTTTGGTGAAGCTGTGATGGGAGAAGCTTCCCACCATCTGCAGGACAAGGCAGTCAGTTCGGAGACAAGTGACAGAGCAGCTTTAAGCTGACTAGCCGAGCCAGAGGCTTGACGTCGGCGGGACAAGCGCCTGGTGCGCCTGGTGCGCCCGCCTTGCCCCATTCGTGTCCTGTCCGCGCAGCCCGACAATTTGTCCTCAAGGAGAACGCGTCAACATTCGTAGGACAATCGCCCATTCCGACAGTCCAGACTTCCGCTGCCATGCTACATATTGCGCCCTCTGCCCTCTTGAGGCCGGTACCGGACTACCTGTCGAGGTCATCACGGGGTTGATATCACCTCCGAAAGCTTTTAAGAGCAGACTCTCCAGTGACTTTACAACCATGGCGGCCAAACCGAGATCAGGGTGGAATTTCCTGCAGCAGGCGGTCGCCTCTGTTGAGTCCCGCTTAGACGACATATTGGCCGAAGACGGCGAACGCCCGAAAAGGACGAACACACCTCCCCACACCAAGAAGCCGTCCTCAGATCTCTCACGGAGCAACAGCAATGCATCCGGCTCGAACGACCGACTGCAAGAGCGTCTCGCTCGGGCGATGGCCAAGAAGAGCGCAAGTCGAACCGAAAGTCCGGTGCCTCCTCAAGATGAATCGTCGAGCCCTATTTCTAGAGCAGCAGATCTCACTACGGCCGCAGATGATGCGGAAGCCGTGACAAACACATCCCACTTGACCGGACAGGATGCCAAAGACAAGGTTGACGACGGCAGTCAGGTCATCGCTGACGAAGAGGCCCCGCAAGAGGAAGAAACCACTGTTTTGCTGGAAAATGCAAGAGCCGTCCCAGTAAGTGCACTACAGTCACACGGCGATACGTCACGAGCTTCTACAGACGCTTTGCGAGACAGCCGAACGACTTCAAATAGGCCGTCGCAAGATATACCAAGGCCGAGTGTAGACAGCCAGACACGACAGAGTGCAGCGGAGATCCTGGAGGCACAAGCAGAAATGAACGTCTATCTTGAGCGCATAGATGCATTGAGGAGAGACCTGCAAACGTTGGTTGACAGCGTCTCCGAGTCTGCACGGAAGAACGCCGACACTGCAAAACAGGCCGCTTATTCCGCCGAGCCTGGGAGTCTGGAGCAGAAGATCTCCCAGAAGGATGAGAAGATAGCTCTTCTAATTGAGGAAGGTACCCGATGGTCCAAGACCGAAATGGAGCTTCGGAGTACGATCAAGAAAATCCGAGCACAGGCAACCGCCAGCGCCAAAGAACAGGAGACATCCAAAATCCGCGCAGAAAAGGCTGAACAGGCGTTCAGAGCAATGGAAGATCGGGCCAAAAGAGCGGAAGCTGCAAATAAGCGCGTGGAGCAGAATCTGGCACTGAGCTCAGCCACGACGAAAGACCTTGAGGCCGTGAGGAAAGAGCGAGACTCGTTGAACGCTACCCTGGCGGACATGAAGGCCCAGCTATCGAAGGCCAATGCAAGAGCGGAAGCAGCTGAGAACAAAGCACAATCCGACCAGCTGGACAAGGAGAGGAAACGGGTAGCAGAACTACGGGATGACCTGACCAGTGCCAAAGTCGAGCGACAAATCTCTGAAGAGAAATTGCGTCAAGAGATCAAGGAGCTTCAGGCAGCCTTGGAAAGAGAGAAAGGGCAAGCACGCGCCATGGAGTCTGAAATGCTCAGCGAGCAGGCGGCTCTCGAAAGCAAACTCGAATCATTCCGAATTCGGGCTGAAGAAGCATCCTCGGCGGATACAGGTCACACACAAGCCAAGCTACTTCGGCAGATTGAGACGCTACAAAACCAATATGCCGCGGCGAGTCAGAACTGGCAAGGCATTGAGACCTCGCTCCTGGGTAGGATCGCCAACCTTGAAAAGGAACGTGATGAAGTCGTTTCGAGGGATGCAGAATTGCGGAAGAAATCGCGAGACACTACGCTCAAGCTCAAGAATGCGGAAAGAGAGCTGGACAGCCTACGGAACAAGTATGCTGACATGGACAAATCATTGGCGGATGCCAATGAAGAAGTACAACGGTTGCAGAAGAAGACGACCCAGCTTGAACAGGACCTCACGGAGGCCCTGAAAGATCTCGAGACGCAGAAGCAGGCTGCGGAGCGGGAACTGCTACGCAGGATCGACGAGGAGAAAGCAAAGTGGACGGCAAACCTCCATATTCCACGCACGGAATCTCCTGCGGCATCATTGCGTAAGAACTCGGGTCTAGGATTTGACATGGGTCATCTGATGAGCCCGGTTCAATTCGAGCGGGCCACGAGTCGACGCTCCTCCATTATGCACAATACGTTCGACTCGAACACCCCGCCTCGTCAACAATCCACTACTTCTTTCCGCGGTTTGGCAAACGGATCGACTGTTGAGACACCCTCAGTTGTGACGTCCATGGACCATGACGAATACTTTGCCAATGTACCGCCCACCCCGCTGACGACAAGCCACCACTCTCAAAGGGGCGTCGTCAACGATCTGATATCCACTTCGACTGTGGGTGCGGGTCCTTCGGTACAGCTTGTCGAACGCATGTCGGCCAACGTACGGCGCCTGGAAAGCGAGAAAGCTGCGTCCAAGGATGAGCTTGCCCGCCTTACCACCCAACGCGACGAGGCACGGCAGGAAGTGGTAAGCTTGATGCGCGAAGCCGAGGAAAAGCGCCGGATCGAGGAGCGGCTGAGGGCCTTGGAGAAGGAGCACGCCAGTTTGAGCCAGCGGCACCAGACTACGCTGGAGCTGTTAGGCGAGAAGAGCGAGCAGGTGGAGGAGCTCAAGGCCGACATCCTCGACGTGAAGCAGATGTATCGGCAATTGGCGGATACCATGAAATAAAACGAGCGCTCACCAGCCGGATATGTCTTCAATCATCAATACCAGCTCGCTTGTGCTCATTGAGTTTTCGTGTGAGTTGGTCATGTGAAGAAGTCGATGCCCTCCCTCTCGGCCGCCTTGACAATATACGATCGCACCCTGGCATCCGGCGCACAGTCGATCGCCAGTCTGCCGTCAACGTCTTTCTTGTCAGTCTCCGCACCAGCCTTTAGCAATTCGACCGCGACATCACCGTTTCCCTCACTGACGGCGTGATGCAGTGCGGTCAAGCCATCCATATCCGTAGCATTGATCGGTGATTTGTTCTCTAGTAATAACTTGACAATAGGCACGTTGCCAGCGGCCGCAGCACGATGAAGGGCCAATTGTCCTCTCTTATCCTTCACTCTCGCGCTGGCACCATGCTTTAGCAACGTTCTGCAAACCTCGAGGTTGTTTTTCGACACGGCTAGGTGTAGCGGGGTCACGCCCGAGTTCGTCGGCATTTTGGGATCGGCATCTTTGGAGAGCAGCAGTTCGATGATGGGGAGGCCGGAGTTGTCTTTTAGTGACGACGCAATTGCGAGGGGTGTCCAGCCTGAGCCATCCTGTGCGTCGGGCTCGAAGGAGCGAGTGGAGCTGAGGAGTTTGACCACGTCGAGGTGTGCGAAGGCGCAGGCCCAGTGGACGGGCAGTCGCTCGTCTTGATCGTGCAGGTTTGCGAGTTTGGGGTTTGCCCGGAGGAGTGATTCGACAACTAGGAGCCTGCCCTCGCGAGCCGCCTCGTGTATTGCGTACTTGCCCTCTGCCGACTCCGCCATGGCGAGCAACGATGAGTGAGGGTGTTTCGCAGGCAGAGGGGTGAAGGACGAGGGCGTTAGTGACTGTCGCGTCATGCCCGACTCGCCGACTTACTTTGTCCGGACGCGGCCTAGTGCGGGCAGAAGGCGGCGGCGGCGGCTGAGTAAATCCGATCCGACGAGGCTGCCTATCTTTTTAGCCGATTGCCTGGATCGAGACAAGCCCGTAAATCCCACGCCGAAGCTGAAAACGTGAATGTATCTGTCATTGGCCTCCACCTCACCTGGGTGTCCACGGCTTGACTAGTCGACATTGTCCTCTCGCTTAGGCTTCGTCGCAGGCGCAAGTGGGTGCTGGGGGTGTGTGACTCCAGGCAGTGACTGCCGCCCGCCCTCTGTCCGCTGTCCGCTGTCCGCCGTCCGCATGATCTAAACCATCTTTCTACCCCTCTCACTGGAAATCCACCCTCGCCGCATCGTTGTTATCTCAAGATGCCATTGCTTCAATCTCATGGCTGGAAATCTGCAACAAAGTAATGGGAAGGCCGCCAGAATCCAGCGCAAAAACTACCACAGGCGAAGCCCACGTGCGTGCGATGAGTGCCGGCTACGGAAAATCAAATGTGACGGAGGCCTGCCGTGCGGCCCTTGCAGTATCTCCAAAGATGGTGAGACCGTCGCATCATGTCGTGTAGACCGAAGTTACAAAAGTACTAACGGGCCAAGCCTGCTCATATGATTCGGGAACAAGACCCCGGGAAACGCCCACGCAGAGGATCCGAAAGCTGGAGGCATGCATACGGTCCGTGCGGACAGCTCTTATGCAGCTGAAGGCTCAGACTCCAGACTCTGCCAACGGCGACATAGATTCAGTCATCAGTTCTCTAGACACCTCGTACCCCGAGCCAGGAGATGGCGAGTCGAGCGCGGACGAAGACGAGGCGAAACACCGCCGCTTAAACAGCATGATGGGAAGCGCTGGGCGCATCATTTCGCATTCCCCGTCGCAAACGACGTACTATGGCCCATACTCCGGCTACGCCTTCGTCTTCAAGACGATCGAGCTTTTTCGAAGAATGCCAGACAACCCGGTCTTGACCACGGAAACGCAAACCATTACCACGACCTTGTTCAACGCTCCCATGCCCGAGGCTGAAGGGGGTCCGCACTACTCATCGCAGTTCCAGAGTCTTCCGAGTCTCTCTATTACCCTGAGTCTCCTGGATGTGGTCTTCACGAGATGTCATCCACTGATCCAGTTCGTCCACGAGGCCGATTTCCGAGATATGGTGCACCGGTTGTACAGTGAATCAGCATTGCAGTTTGGAGCTTCGAGCCGGGATTTTATGCCTCTGTTCCACTCGGTCCTCAGCATCGCGTTGCTGTTCGAGACGCGATTGCGTAAAAACCATGGATGCGAAGACATAGCCCACGAGGCGTGAGTGCAACTTGGCGTATGGTCTTTCGTCGCTAACTGCGCGTAGTACGAGACATTTCATCCTGGCCCGAAAAGAACTCGACATCGCACAATGCGCTGATCTCATATCCATGCAGACGATACTTTGCCTGATCACCTTCTTAGTCACCACGTCCCGGTTGACTTCGGCGTACACCTATCTTGGCATTGCTTGTACATCGGCCCTGAGGCTTGGTCTGCATAAAGAGATTGACAAGGACCTGTCCTTCCCTGGAACACAACAAGAGGCGAGACTACGAATTATGCTGGCCGTCCTCCAGCTCGACACCTTCGTGAGCATCGTGCTGGACATGCCCACTCGCATTAACCCAGGGTGTGTGGACCCAGCAGTCCTTGCAGCATTACAGCCTCCATCCACGAAGAAGTCGGCCACCACAACTGAGTCTCTTTCCGACCCCCAGGCTAAGTACGCCACCTCGGCAAAGCACATGCAACTACTGGCCCTCACAGCGTCCGGCCTCCGAGGCATCTTCGTCCATGGCAACAGCAATGAGAAACCCGCCAGCGGCCCAAATGTCGATAGTGTTGACACCAAGAAGATGGCGGAGACTGAGGATGCGTTTCGGAAATGGGCGAAAGCGTTATCTTGCGTACCTCTCATTCCGCAAAAGCCTGAAATGTCTGCAATGTAAGTCATATCCTGCGTACTGCTCGTCCGGACTCACTAACTGGGGGACGCAGTCTCAAATACGAACTAGAGATGGCCTTCTATCTCGGCCAGTTCATCCTCTACCAACCATTTCTACATTATCTCATCCAAATGGCCAACGGCTTTCCTATCATGAAAATACAATCACAACATGCCCTGGCCTGCATCAAGATTGCATCGACAACGATAACACGCTCCGAGGTCATGCATCAACGTGGCCTGCTGGCTCCAGCGTCGTGGAGCGTCATGTACACGCTGTTTCAGGCGGTAATGTGCCTCCTCTTCCTCATCGCGACTCACAACGGCACGTCGCGACCGAGCGAGGCTTGGAAGAAAGGCGAATTAGGCATAAGACTCCTGGCGACGATGCGCTGCTTCGACAACGGTGCAGTCAGGTGTCTTTGGATCATCAAGGTAAAGAAAAACCCCCTGTCTCGCATAAACCGTTCTTGACAACTACTTACCAATGATGGCTTCAGATGGTCATCAAACAACTCTCCCACACGGTTCAATTCGACGTGGATCAAATCGTGGCCGCAACGGACTGTCTCTGTCCCTGCGGCCGCACAAGTCTTCTCCCCACAGAAGCTCTCGACCGGCGTCCCTCTCGCGATCAACACCCCGACATAACCGCTGGGGGCGGCGCAAGTGGCTACGCCACACCAGAAACACCACACGATGCCCGAGCATACCCGTCCGTTTGGAGCCGCCCGGGCATCGAGCAGATTATGATTATGAATCAGGATTCCCCACGGCACGACGCGGACTATATCCTTGCGGAGGCGCAGGCGATCGCCATGACATTGCCGATTGACAACTCGGACATATTTCACATTGGGGAAATTTCATGACGACAACGTGAGTTCAAGGCAAGGAAAGGAGTTGGGTTGAGCATGGGAATATATACAGACATATCTAAGCATGCGGGCATGGATGTTGGACATCCCAGTTCTGGTCATCTCAGGCATCTGGCACAGAGTAGAGTACTATACCTGGCTGGCGTTGATTGTGGCTTCCCTCTTGCTCCTGCATGGTCGGAAAAGTCCTCCTGACGGTTTGTTTATCTGTCCTTCCGCCGACCGGTGCGTAATCTGATTATCTTCCGCTCGCTTGTGCGGTGTACTGTAGTTGTAAACATCCCCGGGTCCATTGGCTGTCGGTGATTGACTGACTACAGCGTAGGATGGTAGGCGTACAGTGCAGTGCAGTGAGTGCAGTGCGGTGCGTAGGCATACATACAGTGTATACACATATATACAGGGTATACACTATAGGGAGATATGCATGTATGCATCGTATATCTGTACGCTTTCCTATACGTTGAAGAGTAAGTATCTATGTAAAATGTGTATAGTGTATAGTGTATCTATAAGGAGATCTGGTCGTCCTGCCTATATACAGATCATGATACCTTATCCCTTGGTCTTCGCGACGAGTCCGATCTACGTATTTAGTATGAGACTGGATCTCGCTCCTGCGCACCTATTCCCTTCGTGCTGTCCATTGTCTATTGTCTGCTGCCTGTTTGTATACGGATGTATATATTCTGTTACCGTCCGTATTCGTCCCTCTATCTACACGACCGGTCTAAATATATGGCTGCGTCAATCCAGACGTAGCGTATCGCATACTGTACCATCACATCACATCACATGGCATCCCATCCCATCCCATCACACATCATCGCATTGCATAAAGTCTCCTCAAATCTCCTTGAGAAAACCCACCTCAATCACCTTCTCAGTCGGCACATTCAGCTCGCCATCTTGGTGCGCGAATTGTCCTTCATCCACAAGAACAGCACGAGCAGCACACGTCTCAGCGGGCCCGTGGTGTGCTTGATCTTCATCTGCTCCTTCCCCATGATGTACATGACTTTATAGCTGAAGGCGCGGTCCAGGCGGGCCAATGCCTCCACCGGCGATTTTTCCGAGTTATGGTGTGAGTGCGGGTGCGGTTGCAGGTGCAAAGGTGTCCGCGTCTGCTCTTGTCCTTGCGCATGTACTTGCGGCGTCTTGTCGCGCGAGGATGTAGAGAACATGTCACCGTCGGCGTCGGCGTCGGCGTCGGTGTCGGCATTGAGGACTTCAGGTCTAGAGCGTGTGGCCGTGGATGTTTCTTCGCTGCTCTCACTGAGACCCGAAGGCGGCGGTGCCTGGATTGCGGGTGTCTTCTGCTCACTCAGTATGTACACTCGGAGCTGCTCGTAGATGACGGAGGCGAGGTTCGGGGTGATGACTTCGTCGTTGTAGCCGTAGCGGACGACGAGGCGGTAGCAGTGCGGGATCGCGAGGCGGGACACGGTATGTCGTTCCGAGGGCGGCACGGAGGGCGTCTCGAGCGGGCGCAGGTGGAAGAACACGCTCACTTCGGGCATGGCCGTGAGTTTGATCGCGAACTGGCTGAACACTATGGGTGTCGTTTCGCCGGCCTTGTCGAAGAAGATGCCGAACCCGTTGATGGAGCTGAGAGGCGTGCCGTCGAAGCGGTCGGTCAGTTGCAATCCGTCCGGGGTTTTGCGCACGAAATGAGACGTGGGGAATCGGTCTTCTGCTTCAGCGAACCATTGCTATAGGACGAGCGGCGGTCAGAATGTGTAGACGCATGGCATGATCTGGCTGGCGTTGGGGTACAACGGGGACGACAGAGACAAAATGCCTCATGTGGGCAATAGCACACGGCGACGGTGCGCGTTCCAAGTGAAAATGACTGACTTACCTGTTCTTTGCCGAAGCGCCATAGCATGAATACCATGCCCAGTACGATGGCGAGGGTGAGAGTGAACCAGGCTCCGTCAGGAACTTTGGTGAGTGCCGAGGAAAGGAAGCTGCCGTCCAAGAGGGCAATTGTGAGCCAAGGGAGGAACACGATGAAGGGACTGAAACGCCAGACGAATATGGCCGCTAACGATACCCTGCACACAGTATGGTTTAACATTGAGGGTCAAGTCCGAACAGTCATGAAAGGGCAGAGTGGTAGACGCACTCGTCAGAGAGTACTTACATGCAAGTATCGAAGAAGGTGACGAACATGACGCAGACGCCGTAAGCGTTACCGAGCGATGTGGTGTTGTTGTAGATCGAGGCAATGAGGATGGTCCCGATCATGAGAAGCCAGTTGGCAAGCGGGATGTACAGCTGTCCGTGGAAGATCTTCGACGTGTGCTTGACGGAGAGTTGTGGGAAGTAGGACAGTTTCATGACTTGGTGGAGCAGCTGGAAGGTTGCGGTGATGATGGCTTGCGAGGCGACAATCGCAGCTAGAATCGCGATGATCAGAGCCGGATAGACGGTGCCAGGAGGAGCGGCCTCGAAGAACGGGTTCGCGTATCCTTCGGGGTGGTCGCTGATGTAGGCTGCCTGACCAATATAGGCCAGCAGGAGGCACGGGAATGTGTAACACAGCCAGCTGAGCTGGATGGCTCTGCGGCTGAAGGCGCCCAGGTCTGCGAACAATGCTTCGACCCCGGTAAAGGCCAAGAGGACACCGCCCAGCTGTCTCCAACCGTGTTCGCCATTGTGAACCAAAAACCTGAAGCCGTACCCGGGATTGAAGGCTTTGAAGACCGAGGCGTCGTGGTGGACCAGATTGTAGATTCCAAAGACGGCGTTGAATCCGAGCCAGACAACAACGATCGGCGAAAAGGCGTAGGTGATCTTGGTGATTCCAAAGGGCTGGACGAGGAACAACAAAACGAGGATCGCGTCGGTGATGCCGATGATGGCACCTTTGGAAATGCTGGGGTTGACCACCCGGGCACCTTGAACGGCTCCCAGGACAGACTGTGCAGGCGTGAGCACGCCGTCCGAAAGCACCATGGACACGGCCAACACTCCCATGGTCTTAAGGATACCACGCACTATGCGGCTCGACTCGATGCCCTTGCGCATTGCCCTGCCGGCGCTCTCGAGGTCTCCGGAGGCATGTCGCTTCAGTCTCACAAGCGTAGCTTCTCTTGGATCACGATTTGTAATGTTCATGTACCGGCTGAGGAGCGTATATGTACTGAAAGTGCCTCCTTCGCCCTCATTGTCTGCGTGAAGGATCACGATGATGTACTTGACTGTGACCATCGTGATCAAGGACCAGATAATGAGTGACAGTACGCCAACAAGGTCTTCTTTCGATGGCTCGGAGGTGAAGGTCGACGAGTAGACATAGAGGGGACTTGTACCGATGTCGCCATAGATCACCCCAATAGACTGATACGCTCTGCCAATTATTCTCAGCATCTCAACCTTGCATCGGGACTGACGGGCGGACGCAAGGAGAACTCACAGCCAGAGTAGCATCTTGCCGCCGAAGACCTACAGCGGCGTCAATCGAGGCGGCTCTAACCGAGGCGGCCAGCTATCATACCTGCTTTTCCTTGAAGTCGCCTTCCTTGCGCAAACCAGGGTCCTCGTCGAGTTGCAGAGATTTGGTGCGATAGAGGCCGAGATCGTGCGAGGACCTCCTCGAGCGCATGTTGTAGATGCCATCATCATGCGCATAGATCGAGGTGGAGTCGGCTGTTCGCCCATCTTTGGCCTGCAGCTCATTCTTGGGATGAACTTCATTGGCAATGCGAATCGTAGCCATTGCATGAAGCACTGCTGCAAGACTTGGGGAAGAAAGAACAGAGGAGAACTGGGCTGGCAACTGACCACCCAACGTGGACGGAGAGAGACCTTCTTAAGCCACGCAGACACGAAACGTGGACCCCTCGTCTCCGTTGCACTGGATCGTGGTCGGATCCATCAGATAGAAAGCAATTGCGCATGTGCAAGATGAACCACATGGGTGCGAAGTTTGACCCCTTCAGGTCAACATTCTGAGTGGAGGAGAGCCTCCGGCGTAGCCTATGGGAGCTGCATCAGGTATCTATCCAGGGTCGCTATGTCGCAAGATGCGATTGTTGCGAGGCAGACAAGGGAGTTGGCGTGGAACTGGACCTGGCACCACCATGACGGACTGGCGCCTGTGGAAGACTGGGAATGTGAGGTTGCAGGTGGCAGTGTTGTGGCCGCCCACCCTTGTCATCCGAGCTAAGGCAAGATGTTCGATGAGCTGCCGTGAGCTGCCAATCCGATAGGTAGAATGTTGCTCAGGAATGAGCATCCTGCAGGCTGGAAATCAAATGTCCATGGTGGACAGACCGGGAGCACAGATCTTGGCTGCCAGCATCTCGTTCCGTCTATCCAGGAGGCTGCTGATTGGCCCCGTGCTGACCATGCATTTCCCGTCTATGAGAGATTTTCGACCTTTCCGCTGGTGGAGGTCTAAATTCAACTTCATCCTGCATCTCTCAGACCTGCTGAGCCACACGAAGCAACGGCAAGACGGAACAGGCAGAAGGCTTATGTCAACACTGGTCTGATCTGGACCTGGCTTCACCTTCTTGTTTCGGACACCGTATGCTTCATGTCTACTTCTGACCGGAAGCAAGCCATGAAGGGTGCTGTACTTGGACGAGCAAGGGGAGATTGTCCGCAGTTGTTGTTATGTAAGGACGGTGATCGACATGCTTGATTGTATGAGGCATTTCCGAGCATTCGATGTCGCACTGTAGGACAATAGGTGTAGGGGCATGCTGTCCGTGGCAGGGCACCTATGCCAATATGAAAGGCCCGTGATCTGCTCTCAATCGCCTTCAGCCTCCCGCCTGGGTTCTGCGGCGAGCTTGTGGCCCTGACACTCTCATGGCGACTGCGCCACCACCACCGTCTGTAGCATCCTCCACCACCACAGGCAAGAACCGAACTCTCATCACGATAACTGCGCTGATCGGCATCGTTGTCGTCGTCCTCCTATTGGCGTTATACGGCAAGAGACACGGCCCACGTGAAAGGCTGCGAGAGTTGCAGCTCCAGAGTGAACTTCGACGATCTGGATCTCGACGACGTCGAAAAGAACAACGAGAAAGGGGCATGACGCCGACGCTGCTTCAACTCATCCCAGCTGTCAAGTACAATAGTACGCCGACCGGAGAGCGACCGACAAAGAGCTTGGATCTAGAGAAGGGACATGCCGCAGGAGTCACACGTACCTGGTCACTTGCTCAGAGCCAGCTAAACATCAAGGCAATGCAAGCCGAGACGAGTGAAGTGCAGATGAGGCCCGGCAGGAATGATGGAAGCCGAATCTGCGAAGCGCTTCACTTGGGTTCTGAAGAGCAGGAGTGTCCTATCTGCACACAAGCCTTCGTTCAGGACGAAGATGTTCGCGTCCTCCCCTGCGGTCACATGCACCACAAGAGTTGTATAGACCCGTGGCTGTTGGACTTTAGTGGGACTTGCCCGGTGTGGTTGGTGAATCTGCTCCCCTGTGTGAGGGTTCTTGCTGACATTCATCGATAGCCGTGTACACATGGACACTTTCCAATCGCCGCCCATTCATGAGCTTGACATCCCTAAGAAACCCCAGGCTGCGGTGGTGACTGGAGAGGTTCTCCAGCATTAATACCGTCCTCGTTCGGATCCATAGGCAATGCTGAACCCTTCAAATTGCGATGCTCAGTTGCTTTGAAAAGCAAGGCTACCATGTAGAAGTTGTAACTTCAATTGTCGAGCTGAGCTCAACATGGCTGGTCGGATCGATCACCTCAAGCGCTGGTGATGCCACTTGCGATGCAGGACGGTGGCTGCAATGAAGCCGGTGAAGGCCTGGGATGGTTTTGCTGGGGCTACTTGTGTCTCGAAAGGTGCATTCGTGATTCAAGAATCTTCACTTCTCGGTTGCCTGCTTTCATTTTCACTTCACTTCTCGGTTGCCTGCTTTCATTTTCACTTCACCTCTCCTTTCTCTTGCTTCCATTCTACTTTAGTTCCTCCTGCCTGCTTCTATCCCACTTCACTCCACATTGATAGGTATCGCATTCCCGGTGCTTACTCCCTTACTCCTCTGCATGGAAAGTCACCCTCCCCACCCACCAAGCCACGATCATCTCCTCCTCTTGTGTTACGTTCACCGCGTTCCAGTCGATTCGACTCCGCATCTTCCTCCTTCAGCCGATGGACCAATCGATCGTCGCCGGTCTACGACTCCTAAAGGTATACGGCAAGCGACAGTGGGAGTCGATCATTCCGACCCGAAGATCAGACCATACTCCCAAGGCCCAAGCCCCAGCCGTACCCAGCCGACACAGTCCTGTCTTCTGAGCACTGACTCGGGGGATGACGTTTCCTCCATCCGTTCTCCACTCGATGGTACCAAAGCATAAAGAGATCCCGTGCACAGCCAACAACCGCGATGAGCCCTGGAAGAACGTTGCCCGAGACCGATTTGTCTCTTGGGTATTCTCCTTGAGGTCTCACGAATCCGCGCCGAGTCAGCGCGATGCGCTTATCAGGCGGTTGAACAACCGCTTTGTTAAGAGCCGGGCAGCAAATACTCATGGAGTACGGATAGTCCTCCCCGTGTACCTCACGCGAGAGGTTGCAATATGATTCACATCGGACAGCGACAAAACGGCCTACTCACATACCATCTGCCAATGACCATATTCAACAGATGTCGCCCACATCGCCATTGTAGAGTCGAGGCTGCAATTCTGTTTCGCAGCCAGACCAACGATGTTGCGGGCTTTGATTCCAGCTTTAAGCCTGCTTCATCCGGTCATGTTTTAATAGCAGGATAAGAATGTCCATGCCGCTCGACTGTTCGTGGATAGCTCAGATGTTGTGAGATGGTGAACTCTGTCAAGCGTGCCGCAAGAACTTCGCGCTTTGACGTTGTCTGAGCGAGCTCAATTTCTGCCTAGATACAGCACACGTAGCACATGCGGACGCGATTTCGACGATGGCGACGGACTCGCCCATAGCCGCTGTGATGAATTGTCGTCACATGTGATTGGGGTGGGTAATTGGGCTTGGCATGAGTCTCCGCGTCCTTTGGTGAATAGTCACGTAGTACAGAGTATGTACTCCGTACTCCGTAATGATTGCCCTGCTTACACTATATCTGTGGCCTCTCCAGCGCCCATGTCACAGTCGTTGGTGCTTCCGGGCCGGTGCCGGGCATATCAATGAGCCAAGATATCTCGACGTATCGAAGGTCTCCAGCGGTTGGAACGACTGTGCGCCGCCGCGTGTTGACCGATGAGATCCGTCGTCAGATATGTGCCGACGCCGAAGACGACCCGACCCTGAAGCAAGGTCAATTAGCGGGTACGTGAACTTTGGGCTTTTGGCTTGTGACCTATTCTAAGACTTTGCCTAGTAAAACATGGCCTTGAACGGAGGTACGCTTTCGCCAGTGGTCGGAGTTGTGGTCAGCGGACTGAATCCACCTACATAGCACGATTTCCAAAATCCTCCGAAAGCGGGACAAGTACATGAATTTGCAGTCGGCGGGAAAGACTTTTATCTCGGATGGAGACTCGCAGGCCCTCACCAAACGACTGGACCTTGAGAAGACTTCTCTGCCTTCCCCTGCCGGCGGGGTCGAAAATCAACGAGACAGAGGCCTACCTATCACGACTGACAGTCTCCAGGGGCGGGAGCAAGGGGAACGATTTTCAACTACCGAGGCTGGCCCAGCGATAGTCTCCCATGCTGACCTACTCGAGACGTCTAGCCGACGCAAGGATGATCATACTACGCAGAAAAGCGACGCCGATTCGACGTTGGCAGATTCCGGCACAGCCTCAGTCGCGCAGACTCCTCTTAGGAGCACTCCGGCATCTTCCTCGGACATCTTGCTTGGTAGCACTCCGACCTCGCCGGCCGCCGAAGACGACATCATGCGAGCTCTACACGCCATGAAAGCACTGCTGGATCGAAATCCCGGCGTAGCCAGTTCGGACGATTACGTGGCGGTCGGAAGATTACAGGCCATCCTCCAAGTCCTTCGTGCAGGGAGGCGCGCATCGATGGGAGGCGGCGCGCAACTGACTACGGATGACGTGCGCAGTCGGAGAAAACGAACGAAATATCGACCTGGCCGGGCAGCGTACGGTCGGGAAACAGCCACTCAAGAAGGGACCGACAGTCCCGAGACTGGGCAGCCACGGCAAAGATCAACATGACACCAGCAGCCTTGGTGTGTAGGACGCCGTCCAGGTAATCTGTGTTGGTTGGGGCGTGGCTCAGGTACATAATCTGTGTTGGTTGGCCGTGGTTCAGGTACATAATCTGTGTTTTGTCGACCGCTTCGCTGGTCGGGTAACATGCGTCTGTTGGTGATATCGATGATATTGCGTCGACACACCGATGCTGATCTGTTGTGATGACTCGTCGACAAGCTTCGACTGGCAGAACCCGGAGCAGGAGTGGAGTCATATCGGGCTTTTACAGTATCATCGCTGCCCGGCCGTGCTACAACTTATGTCCTTTTTCATCGCTGCCCGGCTGGGCTACATGTGATGTCCCTTGTTTTTCAATGCTGCTTAGGTGGAATGGAGTAATGGGAAGTTCGTTTGGCAGCCAGACATCATGCCAGACAACGTAAATCCAAAGCTTCGCGTGGGGAAGAGCTGATTGAAGATAGTTGGGCCGACAATAATGTGTACCTGCCTACCCCGCCACTGTAACTGTGTGTGATTATTGAGAGTTGATGGGCAACTCGCGCGTCGGTCTTCGGTTCTGGAAGTGAGTCCGCGTCGTTGTGAGGAATGAGTACTCGCCTAGAAGGACGGAGTATGTACCACACTATATCAATCACCTACGTATATACCAGTCACTCAATAGCATGGTGAGCACGGCGAGCGTGACACAATTCAACCGGACACGAAAGACGGCGAATGGCTACGATGTAGACAGCTATTGCACTGCACGGTCTGTCGCCGGTGCCAGTGCCAGGCCCAGATTCATCATTCAGCGACTCAGGTCGTCGTCATGATAGCATCAGTTTCAGCGGAAAAGTTGGTAACACCGATCTGCGCTCCAATAGCAGTCATTAATTATTGCCTTTTGCTGTGCTCTAGAGGTACAGTAGCCGAGACGTTAATTATCTAAGATCTCATGCTCGCATAACGCGAACTGTCAGTATTCGGACGGCTCATCGTCACTGAGAGTGCAAGGATGCGTTTGGAGCGCAGCCAGCCTGTTGGTGATAGAGACAGACGAGGAGGGTGAAGCTCAGCCTCGGCCATCTGGACGGGAGCGCGAGGCTTTAAAAGTGGTTTTGCTTCGACGATACCTAGGTACTATGTATGTGCCACTTCTACATGAGGCCGCATACATAATGTACTTATGTGATCTTTCCGAAGTGGCTCTCGCAGTCATCCATCCAGTTCACAAGGTTGCACACTGTCAAGAAGACCAAGACGCCATGGATACCGTGTATGGTAATTATCAGTCTTTGGTGCACCACCATTTGACTTTGAAACTTTCGCATGTTCATGCGACACAGGAAAACTCCGACGCGCCCGATCGATGGCTGCATCACAGTAGAACTGCCGAATGTCTGAAGCTAATATGCGTGGCCAGTTGTTGTCGAGTCACCGAATGCGTTAGGGCATCTGCGCACTTCCCTCCATCTCACTGAGACGCAGTAGCTTTTGGAACATGTAGATTTCAAGCACCGATGATATAGCAGATACAGCGGTGTCAATGCATGACCTCAGGGATTGGGCCCTATCCTTTTCCAGATATTGATCCAACATGCTCTTGATAAAAAGCCATGCATGGGGACACATAGGTATTTCGTACCGCACTTGAGGTTCGCGCACCCGTCTGTCTGGCAACGCGGTGTCCCAGATGGCAGACTTGGTCCGTGTGTTGGTCTCGTTCCCGCGCGGCACCCTGCTTCAGCCTTGTCCCGTCAATGCCAGCCTTGCGGACAAAGTTTGGACTCCACACACCGCCTTTTCGGCACAGCAGCGCCCAGGCCAGCCTGAGTGAACCTGCGCCCGACTGATATATGTGATCTGATCACGCGTACCTTCAGGCAGAGACAAGGAACAAAAGACTGGTGGCGGTGTGCATCGAACGCGCTTTGGGCGAGTTCCTCCGTGTTCGCACCTGCGCCGTAGTTCTGCTCGGGCATGCCAGTCACCTGGCTGGATCGTGCCGGCCCTTCCAAGTCGATGCGTCCCGAAAGGGCAAATCCCGCAATGTGCAACTCTGCGTGCACGTCGGTATCCACTTGTGCTGCGCTTCGTAGGCAGACAGGCTAATTTAACGTCCGCAATATCGAGCAATGTTGTTTCGACTTCAGCCCTGCCCGGGCACACTACACAGTACACACTCCCTTGTAACGGTCCACACCATAACGACCGAGCCTCCTGAATGGAGCATTTATCGATGACCGGTATAGAAGCTGCGGCTGGCAAGGCTGGCAAGGCGGAAGGTCTGTCACGAATGTGAAGAATGAGAACATGCTGAGAGTTCGCGGGGTTCGAATGCGACTCAGGACGCCTGACGTAGTTGTGCCGCGATTGCCGGGGTTGAAAGACCAGACCATCCCTCGGATATCGTGGAGACGGAGAAAGATGATGACCTGGTGTGCTTAGTTCTTCAGTCGATATCTTGCCAGCACGCAGGTCAGGCGGTCGACGGTTGACGGTTGTTGCGTGCCCAAACACCATCTTCAAGACCGGTCAGCCAGCGAAGTTGATGCACGAGCTAGACAGGGTTCTGCGCCGAGCCAGTTGTCACCATGGCACCACCCAAGACGGCACTGCTGGTCGTCGACATGTAGGTGTTTTTCGAATCCATGACGACCGCTGCCCTCCCACACATCATCAAGCTATGCGACCACGTTGTGAAGACATCGGCGCCCATCGTCTTTACCAAGCACGGCCACCCCCGATCCGAGATGGTTGCGCACTCGACAAGTCAACCTTGTGCGAAAATGGGGGCGTCAATGGTCCGATTGGAGAAGGGTCGGCAGAAGGGGAGATCGTATCAGAGCTGCAGAAATTTCTGCCCAAGGCGAACAAGACGCCGACCATTGGCGAATCGCTGCCGGGGCCCGAGTCTCCCGAGTTTCCCAAGCTCTTACCGAAGAACACGTATGACGGCTTCATCAACACGCCGTTGTCGAACGTGCTGGAGAATGCAAAGGTCGAGCGTGTGATTGTCTGCGGCGTCATGACCGATTGCTGCTGTGATACCACGGCTAGATCGTCTTTCAACCGCGGCTATGAGACATGGCTTGTAAGTGATGCTTGTGGCTCGGCGAACAAGACACAACACGAGGCAGGTCTAAAGGGATTCTGGTTCGCGTTCGGCGAGGGGATGAAGACAAACGAGGTGATATCGATGCTCGATGAGTGAAGCTGAACCTCTGATGGAGGGTTGCAACTTACAGAGACTGGGCGGTTTTGGGCCCTGTCAGGGGGCTTAGTACGGAGTACAGTAGGAGCGCATTGGAGCAACGGCTTGGGCTTCGGCTCGCCGTTCGGCAGTTGGAGTTCCACAGTACTGTATGTACTGTGTGCGCCTGCGAACACAAGATCCTGCCTGTTACTGTTTTCTGTAGAAGCATACAAACAATGTCACTCACTTTCCTTACTCGAAAGCCGCTTGTCACGGGGACACTCATGCTGGAAAGCAGCCGCTACCGTCGTGGGGATATGGATCCTGTTCAGGTCTGGTGTTCGTTGCTCACGCAGGGCTGCATCATAGTGGCTGTTCACCCCGGTGATTCGAATGGCACAAGAGCAGCAACCCAGCCCAAGGCAGAGACCCCAGCTCCTTCTTCGCTCTAATGAAATACCTGCGGACGAAAACAGATGAGAAAGCGCGATCGGTCTCTCAATCGGTCTCTCGATCGCAACGCTCATCCAGGTAACCAAAATCATGTGGTCAAGGACCAGCTTCACGTCCACTCTTTACTACTCAGGCAGGAGCGAAGCATGTCAACGAAAGCACTAGTCGGTCAACAGCACGTGGGCAAAAGCTTAAGAGATCGAGAAAAGTCATCCTTGCTACGTACGCCTTACACGTGCCTTTCCAGTGAAGAACGCTCTCTTACTGACCTCCTAGCCACCCCATCAGGACGTACTACCACTTCCACATCCATTTGAGTTCCCAACAAAGACAACCAGCACGGCAGCAAAGGCCGCCGAAGCCGCAAAGACCTGCGCTCTCTCGGGCCTCGCAATAAGCGTCAGCGTCGTGGAGAAGAGCAGGGTACAACAGATTATGGCGGCCATCCTGGTCACCTGGTTGTTGATTAGATAGATTCCAAAGGCTGCAATCGTCGGCAGGATGGAGGCTAAGATGGTGCTTAAAGTGTCGATGATTCTGGTGATGTGACTGTCGGGGTAGTTGACGATAGGCCTGCGCATGCCTGCGCTCCCCCATGACTCGACGACGGAGAGCGGATCGT
Source organism: Cladophialophora carrionii CBS 160.54 (assembly GCF_000365165.1). Taxonomy (NCBI): domain Eukaryota; kingdom Fungi; phylum Ascomycota; class Eurotiomycetes; order Chaetothyriales; family Herpotrichiellaceae; genus Cladophialophora; species Cladophialophora carrionii. The sequence goes on from NW_008481831.1 coordinate 1,794,258, forward strand.
GAAACTTGTGACCGACGTGCTTGTGATAGACTGACCTCACCATCTTGTCGATGAATCTTGAGAGTGCATCTTTGTCCGTGTAATGGCCGGCCAACGAGGTCAGGTCGTCGAAGTGTTCTTCCTCCCAGGTCTCGAACTCGCGCCCACGGAGCCAGACGTCTCCACTCCCATCGCTCTTCTCGGTCAATTCGCGAACAATTGACCAGTCGGCCTTGTTCGCGGGAGCGAGTTGACAAAGACGCGCAAATTGGAGTAGAGCTTTGTCTGGTAATGTGTTAGAAAAGACTCGGGGTTTATGAATAGAGCGCACTCGCTGTATTCCTTGAGAAGGGCACGTAGCTCGAGAGTTCTTTGATACTGTAGACCGTCTTCCCGGCTCTTATGAGGACCTTTCAGGGCTCTTATATCATATTCAAACAGATTCCGCTCGCCGTCCTTTGCTTCGCGGTCCTTCCTAATCGTTAGGCGTAGTGCGTGCTCAAGATTGACGATCTCGGCCTGCATGCAGAGAAGGTTGCGTGCGTTGAGGATCAGAAATCTCCTGAACACCGCAAGAGACGGATCAGTGCCAATGTATCCAGCGAGAGCATTGTACCCGTTCATTTCGTTCATGCTGGGCGGTGTGAACGGGTCCTTTGCCAGTGTCTGAGGCGGAAGGGCCAAAGGCAGACCACGGCGCAGCTCAGCAATGCGGCCGGTGTCATTGTGGAATGAGGCTGCACCCTCTTGCGGCAGGTCAAGCAGCGGTGTGCTGGCAACAGGACTGCATGCTGGTCCCCAGACCGTCGACCCTGTGTGAGCCAGTAGGATGGAGGGCGACGGTAGCGGGCAGTGAAGGAAGGACAGGAGACGAGTCAGACGCTGCTGAGGCGGCCTCGCCTGCAAGCCACCTTCCGCCAGACCATCCACGCCAGTTAGTTCATGCAGAGGCCCAGGGAGTGTGGTACTGAGGGCGAATTAAGCCGATCATGCTATCATCGAGGCTGCCAATGACATGGAAGAGAGTCGGGTAGCAGATGGGGAACTGTCTCCAAGCCAGGAGCGAGATCGATTGGCCCCCGTGAGAGTGTCAGATGCAGGACAAAGGACAGGTATCCTGTTCACGACAGACAGACGTGCCGGCAGCTACTCCATATATTACTTCTGCCGGGGAGCTCTCTGTCTTTGAGTTTCTTTTCCTCCCTGCCCGGATTTCCCGGGTGCCCGACGACCTCGATCAAGTCAGTTCTGTTGGTGCAACATGTGGTCATTGTGCGTTAATGCGCCTGTCACAATGTGATAAACCATCCAGATATCAAGTCCGGAACTTCGCAGCGCAAGCAAGCCAGGACCAGGACAAGACAAGACAGTCAGCTGGCAGATTGCACCTCCAGCCCAGCCTGGATTCGAGGCTTTGAGATGGCTCGTGGCCGCTGGCATCCGATATCACGAACCCGGAACAAGATTTTCGCAAGATTTTCTGCTCTTGCATTGAGCTTCGTCTCCGAATTCACGGTCATCTGAACAATGTGAGATCTGGTGGCCGCTGGAATTGCCGTGGGCCTTGTTTGTGCACCGTGCTTACCGAACGATCAGTCAGTCAGTCACCGCCACAGCCACAGCCACAGCCACAGCCACAGCCGGCGCCACAGTGGCGGCGCTGGCTGCGGAAGGCGCGCGACGCCTCTTACTGTAACTAACTTGACGCGATCAAGCGCAAGCATGCCCCCCAAAATTTGCAAGCGCAGGGCATGTCTCCTGTGCGATGGATCTTCTTCTCCTCAGAATGGCGACAAGAACAGGCTCACGCGCTGCCGGCCTGCGAAAAGTCGGTATCTACACTCGAGCCCTGCGCTCCAGCTTTGTCGGTTTTTGTTGAGCGGCCCAGGGCACCAAGGCAGACAGGACCGAAGCAAAAGTCCGCCAGCCTCCAGAACCCGTTGCGCCTAGTTGGATTCTAGCGTTGCATCTGCAACGCCTCCCCGAGCACCTAAGAGGTCCCCCGGGGCCGCGAGCCTATCGAATTTTCAGGTGGGTTTCACGTATCGACCCGTGGCCACTTCCGCGAATCCGTTAGCGAGAGCCACAGGGCGGAAAAACAGTCTCAAACGAGCAGGAAGACACTGGGCCGACGCTGTTTCAATCGTGGACGAATGTCGACGTGATGGGCAGCTCGCGACTCTATACACTACCGCGTCTTGTTGTTCGAAGCTCCAGCCTCCAGTCTCTAGCCTCCAACCGTCGACCTCCCAACTCGTCCCTGGAACAGCTTTTCGCTCACCTGGGAGCGCCAAGGAGCTGATGAGCCGAGAAATTTTCATGGCACTTCCAGTCGACCTGCAGCTGGAAATCCTCGCAAACTGCATTTAACTTCACGCTTTCTTCGCCATTTCCTTTTCAGGATGCGTCTGGCGCGCTTTCGTCGTGTTCACCACCCTTTACTATCCCCAAAGCCGCGATTTTTGGACATTTTCCGCAAGCAGGCTCCCTGTCCTTGCAGCGGGATCGTCATCCGAACATGTCTTTGCATTCTTTTGGACTTAGCTCAGCTGCGCGGTCCTTGGGATTCTGGGCGGGCTCGCGCAGCGTAGTGAGTCTTCCAAGGCTCAACCGACAGCAGAGGGAAACTCGGTGTGAGCGCGAAGTCCGTTGCATTCCCAGTCTTGCTATCAGAACGGTAAGCTCTGTCTGCTCTCTGCTCTGCCGCTAACTGCTCGTGTCCCATCATCTTCTCTTCCGTTCAACGTCTGCTTAGAATCGCTGTTGTCTACTACTGCGCTGCCTCCAGATCTCAAGACTCAGATACATCCATATTCACTGTCCTTTGTGGCTCCTTTCTCAGCGCGATCCATTCTGCTGGTTGGCTAGCCTCGCTGCGCCCGTACAAGCTTCGCATCATGGGCTTGAAACTGTTTATCAAAACCACGCACTCTTCCGCCCAAGCCATGGTCGTCGAACTATCCACCCTTCACCAATCAAATGGCAAGGACGAGGTAGTGAACATCTGCCTGCAAGAAGCTTCGGAGTTCCAGAGCCAAGTTGTGATCCCTGGTCGCGAGCACACAGATCAAACCGTGCACGTGCTGACGGAGCAACATGTTGATATTGGGGGTGAAGCACAGAATTCCAGAAAGATCACGGGTCAAACCAGCACGTATGTAGAGCCGTTGGACCTCCAGCGGCGTGAAAGGGGTTCTCGGCAGCCGCAAGGCTGTGGCTCCAACTGTGGCCATGGCGGCAACGTAGGGGTACGGCCAAACACGGAACCATTGCTCCTCCGAGTGTATCTGGCGGGCTGTAGCACTGATGACGCTGCCGACAAGGGTGTTGCGGCTGGGCAGCCAGTAGCAGTCACCCCTGCTCCACATCTGAATGGGATGGTGTCCGGGTTCCAGGCGACACCAGTAAATCCATGTTCACCACACCCTGTTGCTGCACGCTGCGAACCTCTGTCTTGTGCCGCCGCACACCCCTGTCCCCCTCCCTGTCTGTCTGCCGGCCCCGGTCATGGTGCCCAACCCCAAGCCGCCAGCCATCCTGGGGGTGGCAGAGCCTGTGAGTCCTCCTCGTTCATCGGCGTAGTGGGGACTTCGATCGCGCCGCAGGCGAGCGAAGCGGATCAGCAGGCCACGCTCAAGCAGAGAGTCAAGAAGTTCCGAGGGATCCCGTTACTTCTGCGCAAGCTGGACGGCGACACCATCAAACCCACAGCGACAACGGACACAGGTTCCGACAGCAACGTGATAAGCAAGGCCCTGGTCGACCTGCTCGGAATCCATCTCAACAAGAACGGTGGCGCCACCACCACTACTCAGTTGTCCGTTCTTAACGACATGAAAGCGGACACTCTGGGCACGGTGGATCTAGAGTTCTCGGTGTTCTGCAACGGGACCCAGATGCGCAGGCTCTTCCATGTGGTCCAAAAAATCGGGGCCCATCAGATGCTTCTCAGCGCCGAATTGACCATGGAGCTTGGCCATTTCTACCGCCTGCCGTGCAAATGCCACGCGTAATGGTCGGATAACACAGCAGTGCCCCTCTCGAGAGCGTGAGAAGCCGGCCGAGCCTCTTTGGCAATCTGACCGGTGAAGGGATGAAGCGCGATAGCCTCTCTCACAGGGGTGTCATGACCCTGCCCATATTACCCCTTGTTGGACAATACGTATATGCGAGTTCGATCGGTCATGACACCCTGTGACGTGGCAATGCTGGATCATGGATAGGATGCTCGCAGGATTCGCTCCTACGGGTCAAAGTCGCCTTTTTTTTTTTGGTTGTCTTTGTCTTGTTTTGTCGTACACACCAGTGCCATGGTGAGGGAAAAAAAGAAAAGTCAGATACATCTGCATGTTAAGGGACGGGTTTGCTGGCTGGCTTGCTGGCTCGCCCACACACTCATTCACTCACTCACTCACTCACCGACTTCTGCTCCTCCTCCTGCTCCTGCTACTGATGAATGCTCTTTCGTGGCCTCGAGGTGGTCGTCGTCCGGGCCATCGGCTCGTAGGCTCTCTCGACTGGAACCAGAGTGGCACACCTGATACCCAGGCCCTGCAACGACTGGACCTGTCTGCGCCCTGCGGCCTGGCCTCTGCCCTTTTACCCTTTGCCCTCTGGCATCATGAAGCGACAGTGGGTTTAGGATCCCTCGCGCATCGTCGGGCACGTGCGACCGCGGCCAATTGGCGTATCCTAGCTCTCGTGCCTTAGACTTAATCCCGTGTCACCCGGGTCGTTGTGACGCGCCATTGTGAACGTGATAGGGCCCTTAGCAGACACCCCAGTCAACAGCCGCCCCTTGTTCCAGTTCGACTGCCCAAGTGCCTCTGAGAAAAGGCAGGCTGAGGGCGCAGGACAACACCCGTTGATCGGCAGCCAGAAAGCCAGCCAGCCAGCCAGCCGTGTCGTGGGAAGATGCCGTTGCCTTACCACTTTACGAAAGCCGCCTACCTACCTGGGTCGGTCGGTGAATCGGTCAGTCAATCAGCAAGCTGGCCGCTCTGCTATATTGATGATGCCCTTCCCACCCACCCCCCCCTCCCCCTTTTCTGATCTTTTCAGCCTCGTTGTGGTCGACGGAACTTAGCTAGAAGACCAGTAACCCCAAAGCCAGGCGGACAATTACTTCCAGTACATAGTTAGCAGGAACCCCATGGCCGAGTCACCCCGGCAGGCAACGGCAGAGGCAGAGGCAGAAGCAGAGGCAGTGGTAGAGGCACAGACAGAGCCGTCACTGCTACCGCAGGAGCTGGTCCAGCTCTGGTGCTCCGACACGCACGTCCCGGACCCGGTGCCTGCTCCCGCGGCCATAGACCCCCGATCGCCATGCAACACCATCACGCTGCAGGAGATGACCCGACTCCTGGGCCCGGTGCACTACGTGCGCGCCGACGACAACAACAACAACAACAACCCGCATCGGCACCGCGGGCTCGTCGGCACGAAACTCCTCCAAATCGAACACGCCGAGGTGAGCGTACTGAGGCAGGAGGTCTTCTGCGTCGTGGCCGACGCGGCATGGCCGATCGTGCTGAACAGGTCGATGAATGTCGTCAACGCGGGGCCTGAGATCCATGTTTTGGGCGGCGGGGCCGTCGTCTCCAAGGAAGGTACGTATGTACGAGTCCGGAGTCCGGAGTACAGACAAACGTTGGGGGTTTCCCCTTCGTCCTGTTAGACCTCCTACCCACCTTCACCTACCTCGCTCCGTACCCTTCTCCCCGGCAAGGCTGACCCGTTCAACTAACTTGGCCGAAGAACAACGACGGAAGGAAGAAGCCCGCGCCCGGGCCAAGAAGAGAGAAGAACAACGAATCAAGGAAAGAGAAGGAAAAGGCGGGGAAGATTACATAAACGACGAGAAGGACAGGAAGTTGCTCAAGCAGGGATCACAGGGGGAGGGATCACAGGGCCAGGGACAGGGACAGGGACAGACGCAGACGCAGACGTGCACGCAGACACCGAATCAAACCCAAACTCAAACGCCGACTCAAACGCAGACGCCGTCCACATGAGCATGAAATCTTACTGCCTTCTCATGCTGAGCTCACAATTTCTGGTCCCTTGGCTTAATACCCGGCGTGGGTCGGACGGGTGGATATGTAGGGAGGGTAAAGGAGGGTAGGATAGGTAGGGGGGCCCTTTTTCAAAGCGTGGTCATCTAATTACTTACCGTAGCTCGGTAGAAACGCACCAGATAGTTGATGAACCGGTTAGATGAATAGGTAAAAGTATCCCGTACTCGGTCATTGTTCTTCTGTCATGTCGAACTTGTGTATATAAAAGTAGGGGGAGAGCCGGGATTTTGTCCTCCCGCCCCATCCACACGCACACGCGTCATGATAAGTACGGGAAGGTTTTGGACCATGAGAGTCGAGCTCCACGACAGAGACCGTGGCTGAGACCAACAACCAGAGGACGCGGTCAGGATAAGCAAGACGTTCGTTCTGTGCCTCGTCCTAAGCGGCAGGTTAGTCGAGCACGTGCGTCGTACAGTACCGTACCGTAGATGGCACGGTCGACGGTGCAGGATCTCGTCTTCCGTACTCCGTACTATGCGCGACTCGTGCGAAAAAAATTCAACTCCCGTACGGGTTACAATACGATGGCATTAGGAAAGCGTGAGCAAGGAGCAACGTCGTTCCCGTTCTGATTACGTTTGACGGGCCCAGTACTCCGTACGGTATCAGCATTTTGCCCCAGCCGGCTTACAGTTATTCCAGGGGCCGCAGCCTTGTGAGCTTTTGTCTGACTTCAGCCTTCCGGCAGTCCAGGCTGGCCTGGCCGTTCATGACAATATCCGAGTATGTGGTACATACTCGGTGCTGTGGCATCTCCTGGTCGATCGTCAGAAGATCGTGGTGCACCGTGGGGGCGCTAGAGCTCGTGTAGACATACGGTGTACGTTGGGATGTTACACGAGTGCTACTCGCTACATACCCAGGGACCTAGCTAGTCAGTCAGTACTGTACTACGTACTACGTGCTCCGTACATTCGGGTTTCACTTATTTACCTGGTAGGCCTGAACTCGACGTGCCAGGAGGAGTCGCCTCGGTGGGGCGGGACGGGGACGGAAATCGAACACATGTAGCTCCCCTCTTCGACTTGCAGCCTCAACGAAAACCCACGTAGTTAATTTACTTACTGATTTTTTAACTCTTCAAAGATTCCGCCTCCAAGTACTACGGTCTTACCCCGTAATGGCCTCTCGAAACACACCCTGGATCTAATGCAAGTCCAAAAACGGCAGCACTCCCTTCTACATACAGCACTGAACTTACTAACCCGTTAAAAATGCATCCACATAATGAATAACAGTAGCTCGTGGTATGACTATATTGGCCGAGTGGAGCGGCGAGGGACCACATAGCGTGTTTCAATAGACGATTTCAAGGGTAGACCGTAGTACTCTACACGAGGATATGCAAAGAACGAAATACTCATACCTCTAAGGCACAGACAAGAAAATCGCCGGAGAACAAAAATAAAAGGACTTCCACGCAACACACGCCCTACCGCACCAGGTTCCGCGGGCGGTAAGTCTCTAATCACATAACCAGCACGCCGTTTGTTGCGGACTTATCGGCGAGAGGGTGCCATGAGTACTTGAGCATACAGCTAAGCAAGAATGCAAACAAGCAAATTAGTACACAATGTCAGTACGTAAGTATCAGTGGTGTCAGTGTCCAGCCCGGGCGGGTTCTGCTGCGGAGAGTAGGTAGGTACAGGTACCTAAGTAGAATGTGATACAGTACGGAGTACAGAACAGGACAACGCAGCGCACGCGCCGGCGTCGGCGACGATTACTCACGCACAAGGGAGACCATGGATCAAACCAGCTTTTGTACTGTGATGTGATTGATCGAAGTGCATCTACTGCTCGTGATCTGACGGATCATCCATTTGACTTGCCCGACCTGCGCGTGTAGTCATTCCTGCGAGCGAAATTAAACAATCCATCCAGCATCACAGTATCATGGTGCATCAGATGCGCAACAGAGCGCGTTTTCACTTTTGCCTTCGCTTTCGTTGTGGGGTGGAGCGCGCTATACAGGAGGACAGACGCCAATCGCCACGCCTACCGCCCGCAGTAGCGATACGGACTTTTCGTGGAACCTGAGCTGTCTTGCATCATCACGGACACATGCACCGACTTGAGGACCCTGCATGATCGAAAGCACATCCATGGGCGATGGCGAAGCCGAGACAGACTCGAATTAATCGGTCTGGGTGAAGAAGACGGCAACGAGCCCTTCGCCCCTATTAGCATCGGAGCCAAAACTATTGCAGAACCTGACCAAAAGCGTGGCATCTGCTATGAAAGAATTCTCGCTCACGGAGCCGAACACCTGTGATTCCGAGGAAGGAGCTGACAAAGGAAGGAAAGGCCAGCCAGCCGGGCGAGAAATACTCGGTGGAGCAAGCATTTTTACCTCCGGCAGTAACCTCCACCACAACCATCCGGCGATCCAAGAACAAGGTGCCGGGCCAAGTCGGTGGTCGAACGTGGTCACGAGGTTGCCAGCGTCATTCCTCGGTTGCGATAAAGATGACTATATCAATCGAGGATGAAAAGCCGGAACAGAACGTGCCCAGAAGTCTCAACAGGGAGGATCAGCCCGCAATCACAGTGTGAGAGTGAGATTGTCGCAGCGACCAGAACGAGTGGTATTCCCAACAACGCCACCGTTCCCGGCATCCGGTGAAGATTCCAAAGCTGCGATATCGTTGTCTCACAAGCTACCGCAAACATACTGGCCGACACTGGTGGACAAACTCGTCAAATACGCGCTCGCTCGGGGGGGAGTCGATATAGCTCTGCAGGGATCCATCACGGCGCTGATTTCACGCACACCGATCGCCTTCACAGGCAAACGGGTGATAGCCTTGACAGGCAAACGGGTGATAGCCGAGACGGCTTCTGTGGCAAGACTGCACTGCACCTCACCACCAGAGGCAGCTCCCACTGATCTCAGCTTAATCATCTTTGACATCAATCTGTGCGACGTCAAGTCGATGGCAGAGGCGTAGAATTCCGCCTCTGGGAGTCTTCGGGCATTTTAGGCTTTTGAGGTTCCGAGACACAAAGCTATTCGGACTCGCATCGTCGCGCTCACGTGTTTCTCATTGGTGAGCCGCTCGTCGTTCGACAATATCGACGGCAAGGTAGGTATATTCGGATTCTGTAACGATGCTCGTCGAAAGCTAATCTGGAAGCATCGCAGTGGATTCCAGAAGTATTGTGCTTCCGTCAAGACATACCCGTCGTTCCGGTCGGGACGATGAGAGAGTGCAGGGACAATGGCCATCGGAGTGCATACGGCCAGACTATTGGGGATCCTGAAAGCCCAGTATCTCGAAAAGAAGGGGATATTTGCTCAAGAAGACCACGGCGTATGACACGTGGAGTGCTCCGCGAAGGCTGACGAAGGGCCTCGCCTGGTCTCCAAACACGCTGCCCAGGCGGCGCCGCTCTGCTCGACAAACCAAAAGGGTGCGACGATCTTGATGATGCTGGCGAGCTCTTGGGGAGATCAAAAATGCCACAGCCACTCGTCCGCATGGAGTATGCTAGACCACATACGCAGAAACCGAAAATCCCCCTTCAAGCCATGATGTGCTCCGTCTAGACCACGGGAGAGGTTGGCAGAGTCGATTTTGTTGTACATAATGACTGTCCGATTTGTTGATTCCTTATCGAGCTCTGAAGCGTGCAGCTGTCCAATACTTGGGGTATCATATCCTGTCGTGTGGGTTTTGCCGGAGCACTCGTCACGCGGCCACTTGATGGCGCCTCTAACGCCGGCGCTGAATTAAAGAGCCATACCGCCGTTTAAATAGTGCTCGCGTGCTATACATTGTTTTTCAATATTTGACCCTTCCCAGTGTCGGTTTCCAGTCCAACGGATGCGTCTCCGGCGTGGCCTTCGGATCCGGACCCCAGATTTTGATCGTCTTGTCCGCTTCACCCATGATCAACCTCAGGCCTGTCTGATCAAACGTGCTGCTCATAATGCCGGCCTCTGCATCCAAAGAACCCGGCTGGGCGAGCGACTCGGTGCTCTGGAACCGATGCCCTGTCTTCCAGTCCCAGAAACAGATACTGCCGTTATCGCCGCCGCTGAAGAGCACGTTCTCTTCATTCACGGCGAGTGTGTTGATGATGGCGTTGTGGCCGTCGAAATTCTGCATGAATGCCCCCTCGGGACATTTCCACTGCTTGATCGACCCGGCCGACCCAGACGCGAACGTGAATTCCTTAGGGTGGATGGCTAGTGCGCGCACGCCCTTTTTGTGATGGGTCAGGACGCCCATCGTCTTGCCGGCGGCAAGATCCCAGAGGCGCACGGTAGAATCGAGGCTCGACGAGATGACCTGGGGGTCTGCTTCCTGGCATTTGACGTCGCTGACGGTGCCCTTGTGACCGGAGAGGACGTGGATGTTGGAGCGCGTGCGCATGTCCCAGACGCGAGCGACGCCGTCTCGACCGCCCGTCACGAGGACATCGAGCGTCGGATGCAGAGACAGAGTGTACACGCCGGACAAGTGGCCGTGGTAGTGGCGAATGACCTTGTTGGTCTCCAGATCCCAGCATTTGACCATCTTGTCCTCGCCGCACGAGAAGAGGTACGGATGCCGCGGCGAGACGGCAAGGCCCCGAACCGTCGAGATGTGTCCCGTCAAGGTCAGGCGCAGTTGTCCCGAGGCCAGATCCCAGATCTTGATGGTCCTGTCTCCTGCGCCGGACGCGAACCATTGGTTCCCCGGTTCGACTGCCAGTGCGCGCACCCAGCCCAAGTGTCCTGAGATGACTCTCATCAGTTTCCACGGCGCGTGCCACTCCGGACGAGGTTGCTGCATGTTCGGTCGGCGGATCAGACTGTTGCCTGTGCCGGGCGTCTGCCGCGTCGGGTCTTGTGTATCTGGACTCGCCTCGCTCTTGACCAGTGCCATTTGGTTGTTTGCAGCCGCCGCCATCTTCGGTCTCTTGGGTCCTCGTGCGGCGGCGGCTTTTGCCTGTTTCTCGGCGAGCGCCTTGGGTAGTTCGCGGACAGATTCATATTCGACTTTGCGCTTGAACGAGGTGGAGATGGCGAGAGCGCTCGGCTCGGTGGCTTCGCCAAAGCTGTTCCCGAAGAGGGCTCGCGTGCGCTCCGTCAGAGCTTGCGCCGTCGCCGCCATATCTGCCGTAGTGGAAACAGGAAGTTCTATGAAGACAACTGAACATTTCTTAAGCGACTGGCGGAAAATGTCCCAAACCTGCCAAGACAGAAATGACCCTTTTGGGACAAGTGTGACGCCGCCTTGTCCGTGCATGCAGCCTCATGGCGCGGCGAGCCCGGGCAGCAGCCTTGCTGTCGAGGAGACTCCGGTTACACAGTAGATACGGAAAGTCACGTCGGAGGCAGTCGAACTCGGCCGATATGGGAACAGACGAGGGATGTATGTTAGTATGTTACGGGGTGCAGTCATTCCTCAACGGTACCTCACGGGTCATGGATGATAGATGTTTTTGTCGCAGTAGGGAAGAAGTTCAATCGACGTAAAAGTTACGTGCATTGACCTGTCTGGGCATCCCTCTTCCCTTTCCTTATCCCATTTGCATTCTCAGCTGGGGTATCATGGCGGTAGTGGTACTGGTCAAAAGTCACGAGAAATGAAACCCTCCATTCTGGCCCATTCAACGCCTCGCTGTGCCCGTGCCTGTGCCTGTGCCTGTGCGATGTCTGGCATGCTCAATCCCTCCGGTGATGCCAAACCAATATAGACTGTCTTCGGGATTTCTATTCTTGCTAGGGATCAACCTCGAAGAAGACCCCTCACTGCCGTGAAACTGGGGCTGTCATCCAAAGGCAGGGCTTTGTGCCCTCATCTCTAGTGATTCCTCATCTCTAGTGTTTCGTGTCGTCGCATTCAAATCTTCCAGTCATACTCCTCGTAGTCGTTAATCATGGTGAATGTATTCAGGACGTGACCTTGGAGGACCTGAATTTCCAGGGTCCAGTGAACCAAGAGCCCTTCTTGTCCCAGTTCCAGTCGCCTTTCGTTGCGGACTTCAGGTCGTCCACGTTCAAATAGTCGACGCCTTCCTTGACGAGTGTGCGCCAGAGGTAATTCCGCATACCTCGTGGCCAGCTGGGAACGCTCCAATATCGGACCTTCAGCCCGCGGGCATGGGCGCCGGCAATCTGTCTGCGCAGCGTCTCGACTTGCTTGCGGGAGAGGGAGCCGCGCCACGGCCAGCCGACGGCACTCCCGAAAGCCACAGACGCGTAGTACGAGTTGGCCTGAGAGTACAATGCGGGATTAGAGGGCGCCGCACCGGAGCGACCTTGGCCTTGATTAGAGCCACGCTCGGTCAACACGCCATCTTGGCTGTCGAAGGGCGCAGTGCCGCTGCTGCCGGGGTCTGCCACTTCGGCCATCAAGTCCAGGGGTGCGTCAAAAAACATATCCCGATACGTGGGGTTTGCGACGACTTCTTCCCAGGGGGCGTTTCCCGTGACAACCACCGTGACAGGTGCTTCGATGAAATTGGTCCCATTGAAGTAGCTGAGCATCTTCCTCTCGCGGAGTGGCTCCAGCTGTTCCGAGACGTATGGCCAGAGACGGTGGCCCTCGGTTTTGAAATCAATCAGCAACACCAACGTCTGGGACGGGTCCGTGTCGAAGACTCCATTCCGAGGTGTATCCAGCGTCGGGTGGAAGGAGGTGTGGGGGTTCTGAGAGTCGAGGATCTTCACCAACGGGTTGACGTAGAGGTTGCGCAGTGTCCTCTCGGGAGTCAGGGACGCGGTCGAATGTCCAACGTACAGCTCTTCATCGTATAGCCACACATCCGCCTCGACTCCCGTGCAGCCAGCGTCCAGTGCAGAGAACAGAGGCTCTTTCCGCCAGTAGTCGTTGTGAGAGTGGCAGGCCACAGGGTGGACGTCGGCCGAGAAATCGGTGGGCCAGTGTCCCAGCTCTTGAGAGAAGGCGCGGCCGGCGCCATTCCAGCCGTCCAAGCCGTCGTCCCCGTCGTCCGGGAAGAACGAGAGGAAGAGCCCGCACGTCAATGCGATGACTTCTAGAATACCCCTACATGACGCATCAGAATCAGCACAGTCAGCTGCGAGTTGTTGGGGGCAAATTTCTCACAATATCATCAGGGCAAAAGCCAACAGGCGCAGGATTCTCTTCAGCGGGGTGGTAGGAAGCGATTTGTACAACGGGCTCCGGTCAGCAGTGTGCTCCTTGTGCGCCGCCGCCGGGTGTCTCCCTCGGAGCAATTCTCTCAACGATGGTATGGCCGCTGTCCAGCGCCATTTGGGGGGAAAATTCGACGCAGTCAGATCGTCAAAGGACGGTGAGGTTTCGAGACGGGTGCAGGTGACTGTGGGCCCCTTGAACGCATCGGGTCGGTCGGCAGCAGCGTCGGTGAAGGATCCATCTTCGAGTGTCGGACACTTGAGGAACGTCTGTTCCTGCCTCAAGAAAGGCACGCGCTCGGGTTGGACTGAGGGTTCTTTATGGGCCGCCGCATTCGTGCCATTGCTGCGGAATGGCCGGAAGGGCGGGGATGGAGGCATGCTGCCTGCCTAGGTAAGCCTGGGGCGCAGGTGCGACGACGCCTGAGGCCCCTGGAACGCCCGAAAGGTGGCTAGCGCAGGCACACCACAGGCGTGCCTGGGAGATGCTCGCTTTCGATTGAGGCCCCGCAATTCGTGGGTAGCCGAAAAAAGCTTCACCGCCAACTGGCTGTCATTGCATGGTCGCAGTGTTCTTGGAGACTGGCTGAGCTCAGCAGGCGATGCGCAATATGTCGTCGTTGGGAGGAGATAGGTAATGACTGGGGCCTCGAGCAGGGAGTTTCTTCGTGTAAGACAAGTGGCCTAAATAAAATACTGGTGTAAGGTGAATGGCCGTGAAAAGAGCCGTCGCTCACTCACTCACTCACGCACCGAACAGAAGAGACGCAGACCGAGGTGGTGGGGATGCTCGACGGATATAACGAGCGGCGCCACAGGTTTGCTTCGCAGTTCCGAGATGGACGGTATCTTTGGCAGAGGGACCAAGAGATCCGAGTGAGTAATAGGCTCAACGACCAGAAAGGGCAATTACTGTGTACTGTACAGTAGGTAGTGAGCCGTGGACGAGGGGATTGTGACGGTCGCAGCTTTTAGTTTATCCTCTGCGCTGCCGTGTGCCGGCAGGATTTGTATTCAGCAATGAAATCCTTGAGCTCTCTTCAGTTGCTCGTGCTCGTCCTGTACACAATTAATCTGGTCGATCACGCTCTTCACTGCCCGGTCACGGTCAGATGGTTCCTCAGATGGCGACCTGTCTGTTGAATGCCCGCGCATCTCGTCCCTCGTCCCCGTCCCGTCGCATCCCATCGCTTCTCCCACATGCCCTCCACTTCCCCTCCCTATTGGATGACGCCACTACTCCTCCCAGCCCGCTCATCACGCCGGTGCCACCATCTCGTCTGCTCTCTTATCCGCGCTATCGGGCACTTTGTCTGTTAGTGAAGCCGCCAGAGACCACATGAGCTTCTTCACCTTGTCTTCACAGACCTCTCGTTCGACGCACGTTGGTTCGTTCGAGCTGCACAGGCAATGAGGGCAACGAGTCAACAAAGCAAACCGCCGTGACTCCTCCGCCAATCCTTTCTGCGCGTGCTTCTATACTTTGGGAACCCTGATTTCCTGAGCATCTAGAAAGCCATTGAGGTCATGCCAAGCACCTCTCCTACCCTGCATTTCTCCGCCTGTCACGTCCACCCAGCCACCGCTTACGGTCTTTTCCGCCGCGGGCGCATTGCAGAGCGAGACCGCCATCGTTACTGGTGGTTTACATACCACAATATGGAGAACACGGGAGAGCAGTGATGGAGAGTCTCGCTGGCTGGCTGCCAGGTGGCTGCCACAAGAAGTCGAACAATCACGAGTCACTTAGGTGAGAGATGGGTGAGGGCGTGATCAATACGCGGCAGGCGGCTTAGGCCCGTCTTCCATCGCCGGGTTCACGGCGGTTTGTGGAACATCTGAATGTCTTCCCCTGCCCGCACCAGTCGGGACGGGACTCAATGGCCTCATCAACCCGACGTTGACCACCACCAATTTTATCTTTAGAGAGCTTGTGACCGCTGACGCCCGCCCACGCCTCCGCAGTTGTCATCCGGCGCATAATGCCTGGTTTGCCCCAGCATCGCGTCTGACTCCGACAGAGGCGTGGCCACACGGCGCAGTTCGTGCGTGTCGACATTCATGCCATTCTCCTTCTCATTCCCAGGGACGCCGCCCGCCATGTGATCATGCTGGGCCCCCAGGAACGGCGAGGGTGCGGCTCCAACACCGCTAGTATGCTGAACATAGGTGTGCAAGTCGCTGGGCCTCTTTCCGACACGTGCGAGCCACTGATTCGTCGGCGCCAACTTGTCGCACTCGCCAGGATAGTGGATTTCTCCCAGCAGTCGACCCGACGACAAATGAAAGAGATAATGCCGCACCCGTGCTGGCACTCCTTTGCCCGCGAGGACAGATAGCAGGGCAGCCAGGAGCACCACGACGAACAGCAGCAATGCGAGGAGAGCAGGAATGGCAAACGGCCAGTGATAGCGGATCTGTCGCTCATAGATGGTCACAGGAACCAAGGGCTGGCCGGTTTCGCCACTGCTGGCGCTGGCGGCGTCGCGTTTCTGAAGATTCGGAGGTAATCCGTTGCCGGAGTCCCAACTGCGGGTGCCGACGAGCATGTTCGCGGCCAGATCAGTCCAGATCAGGTTCGGGATCGTGCCCATCGCCGCAGCCGAAGTCGAGTAATCTCGCCATCTCTTATACATGGCCATGTTCGTCCCTCCACTATAGTCGGCATAGTCGCCGTTGCTGGAGGTTTGAAAGATTCCTCCCATGATACTGGCCAGTCCCTCGTGTGCGGGAAGGTTATCTTTGGTGGCGACGGCCGCAGAGAGGATACCTGAGCCCCCGTACCCTGGAATATAGAGATGAGGAGCCCGAATGGTTGAGAGATTGACCGAGTTGGCAAGGTCGGGCGCGATGAGCCCCCAGAGCTGAGACACATCTTGCAGCTCGTAGCCCGGGGTCTCGACTCCCCACAAGGGCATTGACTCCTTGTCGGGATATGCCTTGTCGCTGACGTTGACGACTGTCAAGGATTTCAGCGTATTTCCCGTGAGGGAAGTGGTATTCCAGCGAAATCGGACCTCTTTGATAGTCGCCTTCATCGCCGTGGCACAAGTGTACACCTTTTGTGTCCACCACGTTTCCGGCTCCAGCACCAGTGATTTCGAGCCGTCCCTCCGCTGCGCCGCTCCGTAGATCATGCCACATTCGACATGGACGTTGGTCAGGTTTGCCAGATCACGGCCTCCTGCTCCGGAGCACAGCGTGGCGATGTCGCTGTAATTCATGAAGCTGAGGCCGAACGGGTTTGAGTAGTTGGTGTTCGGTGCATCGTCCAGCGTGTAGTTGGAGATATAGGCCTCGGGGTCAAGAAGCGACTGCCACAGGTTGGTGGCGTAGATGCCATTCAACTTGGCGCCCGGTGTTTGGTACTTGTTGACGGGGTGCCGGTCGCCAACCTTCGACTTCATGTAGCCGAAAGCATCGGGGTTCGGTCGAGTGAGGTTCATGACCAGCATTGTGTACACGTTCACCAACCAGGCGGCTTTGTAGGCGCGGCCCTCCAAGTTCGGGTCATTCTGAGCGTTTGTCACGTTGATATATGGGTATTCTTGCACCAGGTTCGCGAAGCCGCCGTTGTCGACGAGTGAGATGTTGGCCAGGTCGGTGAGGACGGTGAAGCCGTTCCCCAAGGGAATCCTGAACTCGACTGAAATGTTCGTGTCGGCGCAAGCTGTCTCCGGCTCAACCCACAGCAGATCCTCCGTCCATTCAGCACCCAAAGAAATGCCCTGGGGAACGCTATGATTTCGGAAGGCGATGCCACCTGTCACTGTGTCGACGACAAGACCTTCCACCGGTTCGACCGCATTGTTCAGCACCATGTTTGACAAGTATCGAAACGCCCCCGCAATGTACTTGGCTCCATGAGCGACCCCAGTCTGGATCGTGTATGTGTAGTAGCGCGCCTGTATGTCGAAGAAGCTCGAGACAGACTGCGGCTGCTGTTGCAGTCCGCTCTGGTAGAGCTCGGCCAGCACTCTCGGTATCCGCGTGTCATAGTCATCGTTTGTGATATTGGCCTCTGCATAAGTGGCGTTTTCGAAGTACGTGATTTCGACCGTCGTCCCCGGGCACTGGAGGGGGAGGAGGTTCCCGCAAGTGCGAGTAAAACCCAGGTCACTGCGTCCAGGTGTGCCATATCCCATCGGCCCCGGGTCCTGTACGTACGCGAAAGCAACACTCTGCGGCGTTTTAGAGGGCACGATGTCGTCGTATAGCCCCAACGGCGTCACAACCGCGGCGATCGCCACGAGGCCGAGAGCCAGTGGGCGCATCCATGTCATCAATCTGATCGTGGTGTCGACACCCCGGGTGGCAGCTGCATCGGTCCGGAGGAACATAGGCCTGTCGCCGTCAGAAAGGCCATGCAATCAAAGGGCCAGGCTCAACATACCACATGGAGCTCAGCAGGTTGCGCTCCACCACAGACCAGGTCACGGCGCTGTGTTCATTCTTGAGGTAGCCCACCAGGACAAGAATCAGGGCATTGGGTAGGAGGAATTGAAGGATGAATATCACGGCGGCGATGATGCCAGAAACGTAGCCGATAGTGATGGAAATCATCGGGTCGGTGTTGCAGCTGTACGGGAAGTGCTGGGTGTTGGAAGACGATCTCAATATGTGCCACAAGCCACTCCCTCCATAGGAGACGTGACTCTACGACGGTTGGACGACGTGCACGACAGACAGGATAAGATGATACAGAGCAACGCAACATCAAGGGGAGGATCTGAAGGAGGGGAAAGAGAGAGCTATACTTGCCTGGTGGTCGAGACAACATCTGCTGCCTCCAGCATGGAGTACACGCGACCCATTGTCGACCTGCCAGACTGGGCTATAGGATAAGTAACACCTGTGCCTGGGTTGGGGCCAGTGCAAGTCGAGGAGGACCTTGGAATACGCTGAATACGAATGTTCGTGCGACACTGCGTTTAGTCAAGGGCCACTTCGGGTTTCTCATTCGCCATGACAAGGTGTCTGACAGGGATCAGCAAGCTTGCACCGGGCATTTACCAAAATTTGAGCCATATAAACAACAACGCCGGTCGAGAGTTTAGCAGAGGAACCGGTACAGAACCACGCCAATGGGAAAGGTCGGGGACGCAAGGCTGTATTGGGGGCCAGTCTGTCGTCGCTCTTCCTGGTGTGTCTATCGAGTGCTCTGCTAGGGGTAGGGATGCAGCACTGTACCGGGTAGGGGCCATCTGCAGTCTCCAGCGCCAATAGGTGGCTCCCATCACCATCTTAGCCAGCGGCGAGAGACCAACGGGGAGCCACCAGCAGACAGTCTCAAGCGACATCGGGGACCTTGCAGGGAGCACAAGACCAGCAGAGTTGAAACACCAAACCGGCCAAAGACGCTATGCGCGAATGAAAGGCGGCGATCGTCCGCCTGGACCGCCCCTTGATCTCCCGAATACGAGGCCGACCAGGTCTAATTCTGGCTCTCCGCAGGCTATGTGGGTACAGTAGCCGGATTGATATCAAGCTCGCAAGCTTGTCACTTCAAATGGTGGGGATTCTTAAGCAGCATCATCATCAAGAGCCTACACAGAAGCCGGCCATTTCCAACAGTCACAAGTCTTGATGCTGTTGCGCTATAGCACTCCTTTGAGGCCATCAGTCGCGGCCACTACAACGGCCCATTGGGATGGATCAACACCTTGGTGTAGCCGTCGATTCTCTTGTCGAACTTGTCGTATGCGACCTCCGCGTCCTCGATGCCGATCTCGTGACTGACCACAAACGATGGCTTCGCCTTCCCGGCGATGATCAGATCACGTAGATATCTGTTGTATTGTTTGACATTGCATTGGCCCTGTGAGTTGTTAGCTTGCAAGACCGGCGTGATATCGAAGGGAAGACCATGACGAGCTTGGAAGAGTACTCACAGTGGCGAGGGAAAGACCCTATGGCAGAATTTAGCATCAAGACAGGCACGCCATCGGTTGACCAAAGTAGGTATTGCTCACCTTTTCAAATAACTTGCCGAAGCTCAAACTGATCTTGCCCTTGCCGCTCGCCTCATCTGGCGCGCCAGGGTCCGTTGGGACGTAGAGGCCGGGAATTCCAAGGCCACCACATGGCCTTGTCGCTTGGATCATGTTCTCCAGAACAATATTGGGCTGCTCCTTGTCGCCACCGGTGGTCACAGCCTGATATCCCACAGCATCCACAGCCCTGTCCAACATGCCGCCGTTCTTCTCAATGATCTGCTCAACGGCGTCGCCTTTGCTGAAGTCAATGGGTATGCAGCCAATCTTCTCCGCTGCTTGCAGACGCTCGGGCACTCTGTCAACCACGTACACCCGACTCGCGCCCCTCAGTGTAGCTGAGTATGCGGCCATCAGCCCGACAGGCCCTGCACCCCAAACCCCGATACTCTCGCCCGGTTTGAACCCACTAAGAGAGACACCGTGCCATCCCGTGGGGAAGATATCTGCCAAGAGGATAAAGTCCTGCTCGTTCTCGGTTCCGGGTGGCAGCTTCAGGGCGTTGAAGTCGGCGTACGGAATGCGGATGTACTGAGCTTGCCCTCCTGTGCGTGACTGTCAGATACCATGGGGTATAGTATCGCGCCACTTCCTTACCTCTGTAGGGGCCCATAGCAACATAACCATAAGCTCCTCCAGCGAAGCCTGGGTTGACACCCGTGCAGAACGCGGTCTTGCCCTCTTCGCAGTTCCGGCATCTTCCATCTGCGACGTTGAAAGGCATGACAACTCGATCTCCTTTCTTCAACAGAGTGACGCCCGAGCCAAGCTCCTCCACAATTCCCATGTTCTCATGTCCTGTTCGTCAGAAAGGTTAGCGTACGGTAACTGCGCTGTTTCCTAGCCGGAGACCAACCAAACGTGATGCCTGCTTCAGCACCGGTACGTCCCTCGTACTAGAGTCGCATCAGTGTGAGACGCCGAACATCATTTACTCGTGGTGGGAAGGCTTACCATATGCAGGTCGGAGCCACAGATAGCTAGTCACATCCATTACCGCCAGTTAGCAATGTGCTCACCACCACAGAGGAGCTATAGTCGCCGTCGGCTTCGAAAGCCAGGTCTTGGCCTGCCACTTACCAGCCGTAGTGACCTTGACAATGACATCGTCGGGGTGCTCAAGGGTAGGCTTGGGAACATCCTCCACCTTTACCTTGAAAGCACCTTGGTAGTTGACGGCCTTCATCGTCGCCCCACTCGTTCTCACTTCCGTCGTCGACATTGCGAAGGCAGTAATCGGCTGTCCCGGAGTAGGCTTGTGTCGGTTAGCCGTATGATTGGCTCAAAGGGGGCTTGCTCGTAAGGCTAGTCCAGGTAATTCCAGATACCACCAGATGGAACGAGGAAGACAAGAGGAACTATTCTCCCAGCTTCAGCTCACCCAGACCTATATACTGCCCCTCCCTCTCAGCTCACCCACGGCATTTGTCTATCGTGCATAATCGTCCTCGTGGAGCACGTCGCAGCGCTCTCAAGCGACTTGGAAAGCGGAGCAGCCGGGTATCCTCTCGTGCTTCTGGCGCTTCTGATTGTCCGATAAGATGGGGTAACCTGAGGAAAAGTGGCGCTCGGTTTGGCCGCGCAGACGGGCCTGCCAATACCTCCTCATCCATTTTTGCGGGGTAGGAAGTACATCACCATGTCACTTGTCCAACGGCTGACGAGCGAAGCCAGAACACGAGGGGCTGTGGCCCTCCCTGCCCTACCATTTGGACACGAAAGAGAGGGGCCTCAGCAGAGCCAGATGAGAATGCCTCGTCCTAATTGGATGCATGTCGCTTGCTCACACAGAAAGAAGGAATCATCGAATCACCCTGCAGCTGATCAGAAGACCTTGTCCGTGATGCCGGACAAACGCCTGCTCACCTGTGTCTCTTTCCTGGACATTTTCGGTCTACACAGCGCCTACTCGGGCAGTAAGAGACCGAGATCGTCTACCTTTTGCGGGAAAAAGAGAGCGAAGCGCATGACTCCAGTCACGAAAGCTGATTTGAATTCTTTGTATTGGGCCTAGAAGACGGTCGATGTACATTGGCATGCGTGGCCGAGCTTCAATAAGGAGGTCGTTGGAGGCCGTGGCTGCCCCCGTCTCTGATTGTTCCATAGTTCCTCCTTCCAAGCGTTCCTCTCCACGCCCGAGCCGAGAACGATAGCCTGAGAACGCACTGCCGAAATGAACGCCTCTACCGAATGCTGGGTGCGCAGTGCTGGGTACAAGTGGAGTGCTGAATCGAGTGGCTAGGGGTTACATGACGGTGCATCTGATCGTGGTGGCGCGGAATTTTAGCAATCGTGCTGGTGATGGATGGAAAAGCTGTGAAGTTGGCGGTGGGCGAAAGGATACCGGGGTGCTGTAAAGGGGCTTCGGGGTGTGTGCTCAAAGTCAGCAAAATGCGTAGCTTGAAGATGTCTCTCGACGACTCGGCGCTTTGGGACAGCCCCGTTTGTATGTGTCCCAGCGCCCGTCACGTTGGGGTGATAAGCTCGGCGACATCGTCCGTGCTCATCGTGGGGAGCGGAGGTTGCAAAGTCTGCGCGTGAGGCTTCACATCTCCCATCGGGCCAAGAGTCCTCTGCTTTCCATTTCCATATTCTACATGTCCATAGAGTCGTTGCCGTTAGCGAAGTTGAATTGTCCCTGAGGTTGGTTCGATCCAAGGGTGAAGCCAGAGGCATTGGCTTGTGGGGCCAATTCTTCAATGTCGGCGCCTGCATCCTCTTCGTCCGAGAAGTATCGCTCTATGATGTTGTAGGCTTTCATGTAGATCTCCTCATTAGCGTTGTTCTGGCAATCGTGGATCTTCTCCATTCCACCAGCCTCTTCAATGAATAGGGCGTAGCGATTCACCTGAGCCTCAGGGGCTCGCGCATCGGCCGCCTCTTTGTCCATTTCTCCGACCTTGAGGATGTTTTCCAGGCCGTCCAGCGCAACCTGTATGATCTTATTGTCGGGGCAGGCCAGCAGATCGCAAAGAGGCTTGATGCAACCTTGTGCGACGAGGTATCTAATCTGATCCGGCTTCTGGAGACCGCCCGAGGTGGCGTTCGAAATGGCCCAACAGGCTTCCTTTCGAGTTTTGAAGTCACCATTGGAGAGAAGATGGATCAAGGGGGGAATAATGCCAGCATCAATCACTGCTTGAATCTGGGTTGAATTGCCGGCGGTGATGTTTGAGATTGTCCAACATGCTTCCTTGCGAATTCCGTCTTTTTGCGAACTGAGCAGCGACAGCAGAGCGGTAAGAGCCCCACAGTTGATTATGACCTGAGTCTGCACATCATCTCCGGTAACAATATTGCCAACTGAACGAAGAGCGGGGGTTTGGACGGAGGTGGAAGCATGCATGAGGAGCTCAACAAGGCGTCGGGGAATGCCGGCTTCGATGACCGCTTGGATCTTATCGTTCGAGCCATCGGAAAGGTAAGAAATGGCCCAGCAGGCATCAATGAGGACTTCGTCATCTAGCATGTAGACAAGCTTGGCCAGGACAGGGAGCGCAGGTTGGATCTAATGGCGTGTTAGCAAAGGTTTCTTGCGGCACTCTGTCGTGTCACTCACGGTCGGCCAGTCTGGCTGAGGGGCCTTGCCACGGCAGAAGTTGCTCAGCGTCCAGGTAGCATTTCGCAGCATGCTCAATTTGCGGCCATCGGCGATCAAGTTGAGAAGAGGTTTGAGAGCTCCTTGGCCGAGAACATAGTCCCTGCATGCGGGAGAGTCTCCGGCAATGTTACCCAGAGCCCAGACAGCCTGCTCACGGACATCTGGCTCAGGGCTGCTCAGGAGCTCGACGAAGATAGGAACCGCGCCTGCCTCGATAACAACCTGTGTCTGTTGAGCACTACCGCTGGCGATGTTGGTGAGCGCCCACGCTGCCTCAAACTGCACAAGGGTATGTGGTGACCGGAGGAATTCGACAAAGCGGCTGACCACACCAGTCTCAATGACTTTCTCGATGGGAGGGTTCCGTTCCTTGGACAGGAGTTTCCGGAATTTGGTGGTGGCCTGAATCTGAGCGTCGATCTGGTCTGAGAAGACTCCTTTGACCATTTCAGGCAACTCGGTGCTCAACTGTAAACATGGTTCGATCAGAATCTCCGTGAACGGGAAGAGGTGGTCAATCATACCTCACTCTCAATGTTGGCCGTCTCGTCATCGCTATCAGGCTCTGTGAGGCCGCCGATGGTAATTTCGCCATTTCCACGCTGAACACCTCTTCGCTTCGCTAGATTTTCTTCTCTCTTCTGGCGACGGATCTCGACCTGTTGCTCTTCTCGGCGGCGGCGCAGCTCATCAGGCTTAAAACTGTTCTTGGCCTTGAACTGGGTGCGGCGATGTTCGGGAATGTATCGTTCCGCCATGTTTCAGGGATATCGGCAGGGCGTAAACAACGATCAGGATTTGCGAAAGCTTGTCGTCAGGGTTGAAGCTGTGCTAAAAGGTATCGCAAGCAACGGAATCTGAATAGTCAACAAGCGTCTGGCAATGCAGAGACTTGGGGCGGTCAGTGATGAGACTGCGCCGCGGTGAACAAAGAATGAGGATCAAATAAAATGGGGGTGTCGCAGATTCGCAGGTTGAATATCGTAGTCGCCCGTTAGTCACCCTCCAGGGAAAGCACATGCCACTTTATCTTGGCGTTGATCACGTGAGTGCGTGTTTCTCCAATGCGCGTCCCAGGCGCTGGCCTTGACGCGTCCGTCAATGGTGTCTTCAACTGTGTTCTCCCAGACCGGAGATATCGACTGCTGAACAAACCAGGAAGCTCGATTGAGACGCCACTACCTTCTGACACCCACTGGTACAGCCTCAATAATATCCCGTCGTTCTCCTGAAGTTGCCTGTGCTGAGATTGGCCCTCACATCTGAGTAACCGAGCATCATCTGAATGGCATGATACCACCATGGCATTAGACTATGTCGCTCCGCCCCCAGGCTTCATGGATCTCGCCAACGCTAGCCGGATCCCATCAGGCCAGTCATTCAACGTTATTGGGGTCTGTGTTGAGAGCCTTGACCCTATCCAATGCAGGACCGGGCAATACAAGATCGCATTCACATTACATGATCCCACGTGGTTGAGTGGTGCGGGCATGGAATTCTCGTTCTTCGCCAAATCTGCAGACCAACTACCTGTTGTCAGCGATCAGGGCGATGTCGTCATCCTCCGCAATATCAAAACAATGATTCATAAAGGTCTGAACAAGGGCCTATCAAACTTCTCATCAACCTGGGTTGTGCTTCCGTATGTTGAGGTAGCGAACATGAATTCTCCTCGGGACCTGAAGGAAAAGGCCCGATGGCGGAAAGATGGGCGAGAGCCCAATTCCCAGTATTCCAAAGGACCGCCAACGGCTCTTCTGACCGAAGCTGAACTCAAGTACGCCAAATGGATTGCTGAACAGGAAGATCCCAGTACCTGGCCCCCAGTACGAGGGAGGACGCAGATAGACGTGGCAAACACCATGGTAAGCAATGGCGGCGCCCGTCCGCCGGCCAAGGAGAAGCTCAAATTGCTTCAGGACCTCGAGTTGCACAGCGACAACGCCCACATCTTTGCAGACCTACTGGGAGAAGTGCGCAGAATCTACAGCAACGATTTCTTGACCGAGCTATATCTGACCGACTATACGAGTAATAGCCAGCTCTACAACTACAAATTCTCCGTCCATGAAGAAGGGCGGACGGGTGACCCCTATGGCTACCTTGATGTGGATCCGAGCGCGTGGCCCGGCCCTTGGGGCCAAATGACAATGGCTGTCCGATGCAGAGACGGTCAGAGCCATGTTGCCAACACAAAGGTGAAAGTGGGCGACTTTGTCTACCTGCGCAACATCCAAATCAAAATGGACAAGAACAGGGGGAAGCTTGAAGGCAACTGTCGAGATGATCCGAAGTACCCAGAAAAAGAGCTGATCGAGGTGATCAAGGCCAAAGATGAGCGGCGGATTGATGTCTTGCGGCGGAAGCGGGCATATGAGGAGAAGGCAGAAGCCAGTGGCATCAAATTTTACCGGGACCCAAACCAGGCACGCAAAAAGCGGCAAAGAGAGGAGCCCACCGAAGAACAGAGCGGTGAGCTGATAACCAAACGAAGCAAGAACAGAGCCCGGAAGAACAGGAAAGCCAACGAGGTTGAAGCACAGGCGAAAAGGATGACGGCAGCCGGGTCTGCTGAGCAAGAGCGTCCTCTCACACTCAATCCATCCATCCGAATCCACAACCATAAAGGACTGCTGTTTAAGTCAATCGTCGACATTCTGGACCCGGACATCCTAAATCGCACAACCCCTAAGGGAAATCCATATCGGCTACCGTTTCAGAATTGCACATATAAATCGAAAGTCAGGGTGGTTGATTTCTTCCCCGACAACGTTGCCGATTTTGCTGCTCCACGCCAGGTATCGCAGTATGATGAGCTGGATGATCACAAGTCCTCTGACGATGATTCCGACCTCGATCTGACACAAGAAGAGAGCGGTGACGAGATCAAATGGGAATGGCGATTCTTCCTCCTTGTAGAAGACTCGAAGCCACAGCCGGGCTGCCAGGGACGTCCGACGCAGATGCAATTGCTCGTGGCCGATGACGACGGCGATTGCCTCTTCAACATGGACGCTTGCGATCTCAGGGACAAGAAGAACGAGACTGCACTGGCGTCGCTGAAAGAGAAGTTGTTCCACCTCTGGGGAGACTTGCAGGAGAAGAAAGAGGAAGCCCAGAGCACAGCGGAGGCGCTCAGCGTGAAACCCAGTGCCCGGCCCTTTGAATGCTTGATCAAGGAGTACGGAGTGCCAGTCCGAGGCTCCAAAAGCCGTCCGACCGATGTCATGGCCTATGATAGATTCTTCCGTCTATTCGGGACGGCGATCTAAAGCTCGACGTTATGGGCCGCGCGATGTCGAGGAGAGCGATCGGTTGCAGCGTACAGATATTGTCTCTAAGCCACAAGGGTTCCAAAGTCTAGTCTTGCTGCCGTGTCATTCATACAGTAGCTAGGTGCATTCTGAGTAGGTACGGTTGACGACTGACGTCGCCCCTAACATCATGCTCTGGGGCTGTGCTGACGACTCGATGCGCATTCTCCCCCTTGATACCCTGCGTACCCGTACGAGGACCCCGTTAGGCGCGTTCTTTGCAAAACTGCGGTCCGATCCATGCGAGCAAGTTGGTTCGATCGACCGATCACGATCCCCCGAAGCAAGCCAAGCTCTCCGCCACGAGAAAGCGGCCGAAAGAGGACGTTGCTGCCAGCGCGTACGACGCCACCCGAACTCAAAAGGAAGGAGACGAGAGAGGGAGAGAGAGAGAGAGACGGGTGGTTCTGCCCCACCGTGCATGAACACGAGTACTGAGTATCTTGCTTGCACGCATGCATGGCGTTGCATGGTATGAGAAGACCCTCCAGCGAACCAGTCCTCGAAGCCCAGAAAGGATTGACAACCGTGACAACCCGAGAAATCGATACGGATTCACATGCATGCATGCTTGTGCGTGCGTGTGCGTGTGCGTGTGCGTGTGCGTGTGCGTGTGCGTGTGCGTGTGCGTGTGCGTGTGCGTGCGCGTGTGCGTGCGCAAGTGTGCATGGTCGAACATGCAAACGATCAAACGTCAGCCCATTCCACTTCGACTTCTTAGGGGCCCAGGGATGTCGTTGGGACGTTGAGATTCTTCCTTTTGCTTCCACCACGTTACGGGTGTCCTACCCATGCTCGAGTCTTGCGTGAGGGCTAGTGCTGCTGTAGCTCCACAGGGAGGATCCTCGCGCTCGTCACAGCCTGGACACGCATCATTCGTCGGATGCGAGCAATAAATTGAGCTCCGTACGAGTAGCTCTGTGCCTGGTACCTTGCCGAGAAGTGGAGGCTTTGCTTCGCCACGGTCGACGTTCATTGACAATTCGATCGGCGCAGAAAAGGAGAGGAAGGGCGGGAGCAAGCTCGAGGTGGATTCGTCACAAGAAGGGCGACTATGTCCGTGTGGAGATACACAGTAAAGGAATGGGTATACAGTACTCGTAGGAGGTGTCTATAGGCGCTCAAAGCCCCTTGAGCGAGACAAACGCAGCAGTGTCGTTGTTGCCCGCGCACGTCCGCGGCATCAAACCACGATACTGGGCCACCAGGGGGTTGGAAAGAGATATGATAATATACTGGGTACGGTCTCCCCACGAGTACGAGTACGAATCGTAGGAGGCATCCAAGTGAGAAATCCCCAGAATAACTCCGTGGAGTGTCCGAATGGATGGATATTGCAAGCGGTTCTATTCCGCGTCCCATCTGCTGTACGGAGTATTCTGCTCAGCTATCATCACCACACCCGCAGTCACACAGAGTGCTCTTCACGATTTTCAATTGTGGAGCGCAAATCTTGATCACACAGCACTGCAGGGCGGTGGAGACGCTTTGTCGCGGATAGTCGTCGCGGACCCAAGCGACCTCGCCACCAGTCTTGTCGGCTTGTCCGCAGGCTGCACTGTTGCCCGCATTCTGCATGAAAAGGACCTACTTACCCCGTCTACGACTCACGGGACATATTTAAGCAGTACAAGATGCGCTGTGCGAGTACATAAAAGCAACGGTGCCGTTGTTCCATAGGTAGCCGGCCTTCCGACCGAGGAGATGTCGAGTCAGCCACGCGGGTTAAAGTTCGTAGATGTTGTCTGGACCTCTTGGACCGGCCCATCGACGAGTCGACGACACAGCCCGAGTTAGGGGAGCGGACCCGTTCGACCCTCTCCGTTGTTCAGACCCAGCCCTGTGCATGCACGCAGCCGATCTTTCCGTATAGGAGGACATGGGGCTTCGGGGTTGTGACGGCGCACGTTGGCATTTGGGTGGCGGGACCCTCGCCCGGAAGAGGGTGTCGAGGGGAGAACTGTACTGCGTACTGAGTACCACAGTATCTCGTGCAATTCTGCGGATGTACTGTGTAGCAGGTACCATGTACGGTGACTGACTAATTCATCTTGGTTGAGACTCGGACACAACTCGGGTTGAACGGCATCTGAGTGCCTCATGCGTGCCTCGCGCGCTGCGGGATGCCGACACCGATACAGTAACTAGGCCTCGCCGTAGAACTAATGTGCCCCTCCATTCACGTGAATGTGATGGGGAAGTGAATGTTTGGACTGGACACATTCCATTCTATTTACAAACAATGTTGGACTATGTGCCTAAGGCGAAGGCTACTTTTACTGGCGTGTTTTCGCATGTGATCGAGAAGTGACGCTGGATCGAGCCTACACTAACACCGCCGATGGCATCCTGCCACTCAGAGTCTATCAGAGTCAAGAGAAGGACATATACTTTCATGTGCCCCGATTGTCGGTCGCAGAATTTGTTCGGAGCTGGCGATCTCGAAGCTAGTGGCTGCTGCCCTGTAGGTATGATCCGCAAGCTGCACCTCTGAAGAGCCATTTGCTCTAGATGTGCGACGTCATGGTGCTGCTCGATCTGTGAGCGGACGCAACAACCGATGAGGATTGTTGTGAATTCTCTGTTTCTGGTCAAGCAGGGATGTTCGTGAAGACGTCATGGCGGCCTGTGAGGCTGCACAGAATCAGCCGCTGATGCGTGCTGGCGTCGTGGAACGTGGAGGTGAACGGGTCGGTAGAAAGTCTGAATAAACGCAACAAGCATGGCATTTCGGATCCATCGAGATGCATGATATGCCATTTACCATCCCGCTTCATACGAACGACAGGCTTGTCACAAGCATTAGTGCCGTGAGACATTTAGACCTGCTGGTTGTCGGACACGGGGAAGCCAAAGAGCGGCGAAGCCACCCACGAAATAATATATGCGATGTGCTTCGTACATGGTATAGCTGTGGGCGCTGCGGGTACCCGTACATGTCGCCTCCAACACACCATGGCAAGCTTTGGGCTCTCGATCAAGGTAGCTCATGCAAACCTCGTTCCGTTGCAGTGGCTAATACAGAGAGAGCGGACCAATGGTAATTGTTGTACGTAGCGTCCGCTTGACAGCGTCGAAAGAGAGTTTTCGCAGCTGCTGTCAGCAAATTGTCTTTGAGGTACGAGTCATCCAAGCCCGTGGTCTCGGTGCAAACGTAATCTTGCGAGTACGTACCGGTCAGCTGGTCATACCTGACCATTGTGTAAGAAGTCTGAAGTTGCTATATCGGGACCGAGTAGGGGACAACGTGTCCTCAAACGGGTAGACCGCGTGGCGTGGTAAACCCAAACCGTGTGTTTGGTCCCGGTCAAGTATCACACCATGTATACGGGTCGAGGTTGAAGCCGCCTCAGCAGTGCCGGGATCAGGCCCTCTACCACCATTTAGGCACATTTCGCTCAAGATTGAGAGGTCTCGGCGCTTCGCGATCATTTGTTCTCAAGACCACGTAAGACCTTGCGCCTTGATGGCTCAGCATGTACGGAGTACAAGACAGGAGCTTCCACAGAGTATCGCTACAGCCCGTCGGCATGTTTCTTAGGCTTACGGCACCTCTGGAACACTCGTGAGTATTCACCAAGTCAATGTCAGACCCCGGATCCTGCTCCTATAGCGTTATGGCGGTGCCGCAGTTTTCGAATGCTTGCTTCCCGTGCTGAGTATCTTCCGGCCTTTCATTCGATCCATCGACGAGCCACAAAGGATTCTAGGCCCGATATCGCTAAGCAGCACAATGCCATCCCGGGTGCAAGGGTGTGACCGCTGATTGTGGGGATGGCGTGCGTTTGACTTTGCCGATTGCAGCGCATTGGCCTCATGACCACCCCAGATTTGCGCCCGGTTGCGGAATGGCGTCGACGCTCAGACCATCCCTTCTCATCAAGCGCCCCTCGCCGGGGCGATACGAATTCGAAAAGGATTTTTCGGATGGCCATAGCCTACAGACGACATTGCCAGAGGCTGTCACGGCAGACACTCAGCCAACCTGAGGACCTATAGATACATGTTATTCTGTAGTAGCGGCGAACATTGCTCGTCTGAACGGAACGTTAGTACCAGTATTTCAGCGATATGTCGTCGATAGTGCGTCGGCACAGGGTCCATATCCCAGCCCGCGCCAGGGTGTAACACCCCGTCATGTTGATAGCTGTACACAGTCTCCACTGTTAACGGTCGCTGTCTTGAGGTGAAGCCGTTGGAAAGTGAACTCGACCAGGTCATTTATCTTGAGTAAACTCTCACATCTCGGCTCTCTCAGCCCGATTCTGCTCCAACCGCTCATGAGCAACTATCACGCCGAAGGCAGCAGTGCTAAATCCGCAACCGCAGGAATGCATCAGAGTGACAAGCGCCGGCGACAATTGGTCTCAACATTCAAGATTTGGAAACCACCCCGCCAGCCGGACCGTGGGTACTGTGTACGTTCAAGCATGGTAGCAGGTGCCTGCTCCGAGCTTGGAGCACTGCAACATTAGCGGCGCCAGGGGTTGGAACAAGACGAGTGGATCCGCATCATCCATGCGACGAACGAGCACGGAACGGTCGTAGCGCAGCAGCTTGCACGGCGACAGGATACGAGAACTCGATGAATACCTCGACAGATATTGCTGCGACAGAAGGCAGTCCCCAGAAGTTGATTTTAACAGTCAGTCATCCCACGATCAGCGGCCGATCACAGGGCTATGTGCACCATTCGAGAAGTGTGATGGTCGATGCTTACCTGAAATCCGGGGCAATCAGCAAGCGGACAAAGTGATAGACACCACCGTCCGCGTTGATCTCAGAACCTGGGTATGAGGTGCATGGCGGTTCAGTCTAATAAGGGACCACTCAACGACAATTCCCCAGCCCACCGACCCACTGGACTCGCGATCCCGGAGAAAATTTGGCTTCGAGTGACTCGAACTTACCTATTTCTATGCGAGCAGGGTGGTTCCTGTACGCCACACGTCCAGCATTCACGGGCGGCGGCAAATGAAAGGCGCCGCATGCAGTTACTTATGCAGTGCTCTGACGGCACCCAGCAACATGCACAGCGCGAGGTAGCTAGCTGATGGCCGAAGATGCCGAACAGACACGTCCTCAGTTAGCTAAAACTCGTACCAAGAGACGACGCACTCTGTCTCTTGCTGCACTCTCGTTCCTTCCTGTGCTTCCTGTCTCTACCCGTCGCTTCTTTTGGTACGTATGCATAAAAGTTGCATGTTGAGTTTGCAAGGCGGGCGAAGGACAACCATACAAGAACTTCCCAGCGAAGACTGTGGGTACTTGATAGCCAGTCGTGGTGAGGCTCCAAAGCTGAACAGCATGTCGCTGTGGAGCCGGTCTCTTAACTACTGCGTCTTGAGAGGGCGACAGTCAATGCGATGTGTAAGTATTTCCAGCCGTCACGTCTCTGGGAGATGTGCATCAGTCAATTGCGAAGTACGGGATAGCTTGTAGATGGCAGCAGTCGCAGCGCTGGGCACTCCCTGGAAAGAGTGCAATGACGGAGGTACCTTGTCCAGTACCAGGTACACAGAGGTGAGGCATATACTCCATACTCCGTACATAGCTGACATGCTGGTAGCAACGGAGCCTACAGGCGTGCCTGGATATACACGGAGTACGAGCAATCGGCCACCGCTGTATCCAAGCACGTACGTGCTCCATCGCCAGTGCACAGCAGCTAACTAGTCCGTCGTAGTGCAGCCCTTAAGTTAGTTTCAGACAGGGACCTGTGCCATGGGGCCTGGGGTTCGACTGCAGCAGGAGTCCGCTGGGGACAAGGTCTCGAGCCAATGGAACCCATGCAGGCTTAACGAACTGCTCGAGGCGCCGCCCTTGGTGCTCCCACGGGCATCGGCCAGCACCCGATTTCAGCGACCTCCCACTGCTCGCGTCCTTCCAGACTCCGAATTAAACTGCTCTAAACTTCTCCAGACATCTCCAGACTTCATGCACATCGCGCACAGCAATTCCTCGAAACAGAATCGCCTTCACCTTGTTCCTCCACATTCAATCGCTGCGTGTTGCCCTCAACTCTCAGATCTCTTTTCTTTTTTTTTCCCTCTTTCTTCACATCTATGAGTGCCCGCCTCCCGCACTACCCTTCTCATAGATTCGTGGTCTTTTCACGGTTGCCGACCGCGTGACATCGAGTCTTGGGTCTCGCTCTCCAGTCCCTCCTGCGCTCCTCCCCCAGCTTTTCCCCGCCCTGCCCGCCTGAGCTTTTCTCACCTCAACCTCACACATCCTCCGCCAGCTTAACCGCTTTTCTTGGAGGATCGGAAAGCTGCACCCCAGACCTACGTACCGACTGATCCTCGGCCGGCGCTACCCTTCTCTCTCTAGGCTCTTCGAGCGGCGAGCAACGTTCTGGCCAACAGCATTCCAGAACGCACAGCTACCTGCCTGAAGGGTCAGCCCACCAATCCAACATCTCCTTGTACAGCCACCCTGCAGTCTCGAAGCTCTCTGGCCGCCAACCAGTGTCGACGCCCACCCAACCTGTGACGTGCAAAGTTTGAGACGCCCTGTATTGCTTTGCCGGCCTATTCTCACCAAGTATTATTTTGTCCCTCGGTCGTCGTGCTTGGGCACTTTTCGCAATCCATTACCACCGGTATACTTCTCAGGTGCGTCTGAAATGCTCGTGACAAGGTCTCTGTTCTGTTTCACCTGCCCAACCTCGTCGGTAAGCTGTTTGCATACTAAACCTGGCTTAGGTACCGACCTCGAGCCTTGTCCCTGTACATAATCGCACACGCTGCCGCCAGCGTCCTTGGATCGTCGTCTTCTCTCTGGGCTTGTCTGTGCAGTCGTTACAGAATCGTCGTTTAGGACTGCCCGAGGCGCCACTGCCGCCGATCCTACCTACTCTGGCAGATTGGAGGACTGGCTCGCACTGGCTGTCCGGCTTCATATGGCGCATTGAGTTCACATCAGGTCTGGAGCAGACATATCACCCTTGGTGCATCAATTGTCCGTGCTCCGAGTGCGTTTTGAGGCCACCATAAGTCCGTGTGTATGCGACCTCCTCGACTGCCGTCCTTGTGCTACGAACCTGAGGTCTGATCTCGGACAGTAGCATCGAGAGGTCAAGCCCAGGCACGGTTCTCGAAGGTTACGTTGCGTGACCTGTGACTCACTGACAGTGGAATTGGAGGAGAAAAGTGGTGCGCTGACCGACAAAATGACGGTAGCCTCGCCGGAGGGGACTGCAAGCGAGGCAATGGACGTCGCCGGGTCAGACATTGGTAAGTCGGCTCAGGAAAACTCCTCACGTCCCGGATCCGCGTCTCATTCACGTGGCTCAGCAAGCAAACCCCCGTCAATTGCTGGCTCCACTGGCTCCAACGCAGCCTCAAATCCAGCCCAGATCCTGCCCAAGACAGACAAGCCTCGCCCTCACGTGTGCACTACCTGCATGCGCTCATTTGCTCGACTCGAGCATCTGAAGCGGCATGAGCGCTCCCATACCAAGGAAAAGCCATTTGAGTGTCCCGAGTGCACTCGCTGCTTTGCCAGACGCGATCTGCTCCTACGCCACCAACAGAAACTACACTCATCGACGACACCATCGGCGCGGCCAAGGTCAGGACGGAGGGAGAGTGTTGCAGGAGTCGCTAGTGGCCGCGTGCGCAAGAACTCCACAGCAGGCAACGCAGGGACGATGAGACCGAGGGCGAACACCCTTAGCCATGTAGACTCGTCGACACTGGGGTTGCTGTCCAACTCCACAGGAAACTTTGGCCGCCAGTACATGTCCGGTCATAACCACAGCAGCAGTATGAATGTGCTTTCTGGACCGCAGGCGTTTGCATATCGCGGCCTACACTCGAACCAAGCACCATTCAATCTGCCGAAGCTGGAGACACATGGTCTACCAATAGATCTCTCAGGCGGCCTGCGGACAGCACCACCTTTCGGAGGTTTCGGGTCTGAGTTCGGAGGCGGTTTCGGCCCAGATCAGGGGGACACTATCAATCCTCACGCGCTGCACATGACCGACTTGCACGGACTTGGTCTGGATCCTATGGGTTCGCCATTCCAACAAATGTTCCCAGGCATGACAGCGTCTCAAGCTATGGCCGAGGATGAGTCGGGCTTTGACTGGATGACCCAAGGGTTCGAGAATCAAATGTCATTCGCCCAGGCGCACGAGAATGCCATTGATGATTCTTCGCCCTCTGCCATGAGCACCAACAGTCCCGCTCCTGCAAACGATGTGCACAACGAGGCAAACATGGTACTCATGCAACAGTCATCGGCAACTGCGGGTAACATGTGGTCCAATGCGCTTGAATCTCAGGTCCCCGTGCTAAACAGTCCAATGAGCGTGGATATGATGTCTGCCTTCAATGAAGTGGTCAACGTCCCGATGGAAACAATTTCACCTAAATCTCTCTTGGGTCGAGGATCATCCATGGATATGAGCCTGCCCACGCCGCCGGATTTCGTGTCCATGGACGCTTCTGCCATGCAAGCAAATCCCCGGTATACTGGTTTCCAACTATCTTTCACGGCCGAGGCACCGGCGTCTACTACGTCAACGGCATCAATGGATAGCAGCCTGCGGCAGGGCTCAGCGACAAGTGCGTCCTCGGAGTTAGTGAGTGATCGCATTCGGAATGTCTTGATTGCTGGTCTCTCTCAAAATGCTGGGTTTGGACAACGCAAGTATTCTCAACCTGCAATCAGCTCACCACTGTCTCCGAGCTCTAACGTGCGTCCGAGAGGCTTCAACCCTAGCACTTTTCCCAGCACGCATGAGCTGCAGCGTTATGTCTCTGCCTATATTCGGTATTTCCACCCTCATTTACCCTTCCTGCATATTCCCACTCTCAACTTCGAAGCCCCGGAGTTCACAACACCCATCAGACTCGTGTCGGGGAATTCTCAACTTAGCTACACCACTGTTGCCGGAGGGGCCAGTTGCTTGATTCTGTCAATTGCCGCCATTGGAGCTTTGTATGAAGCCGAGGTATCTCAGTCGAGAGAACTCTTCGAGTGCGCCAAACGACTGATCAGCAATTACCTTGAAGAGAGGCGCAAAGCCAATATGACGAAGACACAATTTGCACCGCGGCATGCTACCGAGAGAGAAGATACACCACTGTGGCTGGTACAAGCCATGCTATTGAACGTAATTTACGGCCATAACTGTGGTGATAAAACGGCCGCTGAGCTCGCCAGTAACCACTGTGCGGCTTTGGTAAGCCTTGCTCGCGGTGCTGAGCTTGCGCGACCGTCCCAGGGCCACACTGGAACAGGGCCAAACGACGTCAACGGGCATGTCCATATGAATGGAATGGCGGCCAATGGCTGGAACTCGGTGATGGATGAGGTCGACAACTCCGATTGGATCGAATGGAAGCTTGTGGAAGAACGCAAACGAACGCTGTACGCGGTCTTCATCCTTTCCAGCATGCTTGTGACGGCCTACAACCACCCTCCTGCACTCACCAATTCGGAGATCAGGTTGAATCTACCGTGCGATGAAGAGCTTTGGGCCGCCGAATCAGCACACCTGTGGCGGAACTTGGGGGGTACGTCCGGACCAGAGGCAAATGCCGTTACCTTCGCCGCTTCGTTGACGCATCTCCTGACGTCTGCGCACCGACAACGACGACGGAACAGCAACGTGACTGCTCTCGGTATTACGGGCGAACCGGACCTCCGACCCAGTACCTTTGGCTGCTTGATCTTGGTCAACGCCCTGCATAACTACATCTGGGAAACCCGGCAACGGCATCTTGGGCGGGAGTGGACTACAAGTGAGACGGAACAGATGCATGCTCACATTGAACCAGCACTTCGGGCTTGGCAAGCTGCTTGGGCGAGCAACCCCAGCCACAGTCTTGAGCGGCCCAACCCCTTTGGCGCTGGACCCCTGTCTGCTGACTGCATCCCATTGCTCGACCTCGCGTATGTCCGACTCTTTGTCAATTTTGGTCGATCCAAGGAGGCTTTTTGGCAACGCGACTATGATGCTATGGCAGAGGAGTTGGCCAAAGGTTCAGCTGTATCGTCAGGCCGGGAGACTGCAAACACGAATCTGGGCAAGAACTTCTCATCTAACAACAAACATGACCAGTGGAACCAGCAGCAGATGCCATCTCCGGCTGAGGAGATAATGAAAATCGAACCACGCGAGACTAAGCCGGAAGGGCGCCACTCTCAGTCATCCCAACGCGAACGACATCTTCGGAAGGCAGCCTTCTACGCGGCAGACTCCCTGTCTGTGTCCGAAAAGCTGGGATTGAGCTTCGCAGAGCGTCCCTCTCGAGAGCTGCCGACGCAGTCAGCCATGTGTGCGTTTGACTGCGCACAGGTGGTCGCGGAGTGGATCGCAGCCGTGCAAGAGCGCGTTGGCAAGTATCTGGGAGTGATCGGTCGCGATAATATGAACCTGGTGGACGTCCCCGGTATTCTGTTGCTTGAGGACGAGGATCGAAAATTGATCCAAAGGATTGACGAAGTATTGAACAGCGCGGAACAGAAGCTTGAATCTCAAGGTGGCTTTGATCTGGCTGCAGCGCGCAAGGGTGGCCATGGCAGTAGGATCCTCACTCTAACCGCATACATTCTCGAGCGAGATTCTGTATGGCCTGGTAAGTGATATGCGACCACGGATCTATTTCGCACTAACGTCTCTTCCAGTGTACAAACTCATGGCTCGTTCTCTGCGGACACAAGCAGGACATATCCAAGAGCGAGCCTTGGCCTCAGTCGCGGGGCCCTAGATGTTGTATGCCCGACCGAGAGCGCCCACCTCGCGCATTCCTCTCACCCATATCTTCTCTTCTCCCGAGCTGCATGGAGCAGCGCGGACTCGTTTGGTCTTATGCAAGTCTTAATCACCGAGACGTCAGTCTATATGAGTGTCAGAACATACGATCACAATATACCCCAGATACGAACACTGTTACGCGAAAAGCTGAAGGCATGACATCTTTCTGGGACAGGATTTATCAAAAGTGAATTTTGGTCGATGAGGAGTACATATGGGAACATTTCTGCCGCGGAAATCTGAACAGCGGATCTTTACGTCTGGGAGGCTCATATCTGGGCGAGTTATGCGGTTGCTATGTGTACTAGTACGATGAAGAGAGACATGGATGATGATCAGAGTGAGAGGATGATGCCGGGCGGTTTGAGCCGCACGATCAAAGTCCATGAATTAGGTTGGATGAGAAGGTGTATCTGGCGGCTGAGCATGGCTGAAGGAGGCTCCCTGCAAATGCATCCGGGTTCTGAACCGGTCATGGCGGCTTTGATGGAAACAATGCTCCACTGTCTCCGATAATCAAACATGGCTCTCGTGCTGCTCTCGTGCTGCTCTCGCTGGTTTCCAGGTGTACACAAAAGAGAGTCTGGGAGGCGAGATATAGCAGGACAACTTTTCATCGCCTGGCCTCAGCTGAGATCGTCATTTTGTCCACTCCTGGTTGATATTCGTCCTGTGTCCGAGAACCATCAAAGAGAGGTGACCATGATTATGTCTTCGATTGGTCAGGACTCACGACTCCCTTCCGCCCACCGGAACGGTCGGTCGACGAGGACTCTGCTCATGACGGAGCCAAGACGGTCCGTCCGTCTTGATCTGAATCCATGCGGCAGGTCTGCCAACCGCGATGAAGCGTGCACCTCGCCTCCGCTTGCCCATGGCCGAATGTCTTTCCTCCTTCGATAACCGTTTCGATAACAGTGGGTCTACAGTCTCTGCGACAGGGCTTGGTGATGGAGACGAGCGAAGACTCGAAGAGTAGACAAGCTGCACCGAGCACAGGCTTACGGTTATGCTTGAATTACATTCGGCGAAGATACGGAGTATTGTCATCAGGGCCAGGGTACACCCGCTATGCACCCCGTACTCACTGCCCTACGAGGAGAAAGCAAGAGAGTGAGTAAGAGTGAGCTAAGCTTAGCAACGAGCGAAGCGGGTGTCTGCTATGGTGGCGTATCCTGCGTGGGCGATGGTGGGCATGGAGGTGGTAGGGCAAGGGCACGGGCAACGGCATCGATGGGCATGCCCAGGCGTGGCCCCGGGCGTTGGTTGGCACGTTGGGCCAAGTCCCCGCAACCCGTGGGTTATTGGCCATTGGCCGCGCAGAAGGAATGCATGCCAGCCGAAGATCCGTTTCGAGGGATTCCCAAGCAAAATCAATCCCCACGCACAAGGCGCCGAGCCTTGTCAAGAGCTTCACCACTGGTACGTGTCGGCACCAAGACCCCCATGGCACCCTTGGCACATGGCAGTGTGCTTCAGATGAAGGGAAATGAGCGGTGCTTCTGCTGACCGACTGTGCTTTATTAACTGACTTGTTGCTCGAGGAATTGCCACAGTTCATTCACCTCCACCTGCCTCACACATTTGTCCAGACTGGAGAGGCTTTTGTCACTGCCTGGCGCAGCAGCGACCCCCGCCGTCATTCGAGATCTCCCAGCCGGAGTACATTTCGCAATCTTTTGATCATTTTCCCGCCCAGCTCCGCTACCGCTGTCGATCCTCAGACTCGTCAACCCGTTGCCTACCCTTCCCACGAGTCTGTAGCGAGGGCCAGGACCTTCTACACCGTACATACACCGCACCCCGAGTACCGCCTCTTGAACCAGTGTCCATCAGACTTCTCTGAATGCATCGAGTTCAGCACCACGAGCTGCATCAAAGAGAAGGAAACGACTGGGGATAATACGGCGTACGAGCAACAGATAACCGCGGATTGGGAAAGGATCTTGGAGGAGTCTGTCACCCGCCCTCTCGTGGCCACAGCGTACAATCTCAACTCACTTGTGACACACGGGTTCGGCAGCGCTGTGCGACGCCTAGGTGTCACAGAGTTTGCCCAAGATGGCGTGGGAGCAGCTCTCGATAAACAAGCCGCATCTGGTGTATATCATTCTCGGCGGGTTCACCAGCATATTCATGCTATGTTCGCTCTTCATCAAGGAGAAACTGTACATCGGTGAAGCGACCGTCGCGACCATATGCGGCGTCATATTTGGCCCGCATGCCGCCGACCTGATCAACCCTCTGACCTGGGGCAACACCGACCAGGTCACCCTGGAATTCTCCCGCATTGTCCTCGTCGTCCAGTGCTTTGCCGTGGGTGTTGAATTGCCAAAATCATACATGGAGAGGCACTGGAAGTCGGTCACGTTCCTTCTTGTCCCGGTCATGACCTTTGGCTGGCTGGTCACCAGTTTGTTCATCTGGTGGATGATCGTCCCCTTGACGTGGCTGGAGTCACTGGTCATCGCAGCTTGCGTTACCGCCACCGATCCTGTACTGGCTTCTTCCGTCGTCGGTAAGGGCAAGTTCGCCAAACGAGTACCGAAACATCTTCGAGACGTTCTGTCTGCGGAGTCAGGTTGCAACGACGGCATGGCGTTTCCGTTCATTTACTTGTCTCTGTACCTCGTGCGCTATCACTTGAAAGGCGGTCCGGTCGTCTTCCATTGGGTGTGTTTTACGATTTTGTACGAGTGCGTCTTTGGCGCCTTCTACGGTGTTATGGTTGGGTACATCGGTCGTCATATGATCAAACTCGCCGAGCGCAAAGGCCTTATCGACCGAGAGAGCTTTTTGGTCTTCTACTTCGTCCTGGCTCTCTTTTGCGCCGGCTCCGGCAGTTTGTTGGGCATGGATGACCTCCTCATTGGATTTGCTGCCGGCGTGGGTTTCTCCAACGACGGTTGGTTTACCGAGAAAACAGAGGAGTCGCATGTCTCGAATGTCATTGACTTGCTTCTCAACCTGGCCTATTTTGTCTACTTCGGGACCATTATTCCGTGGGACCAGTTCAACTTCCACGAATTTGGCTTGGTTCCCTGGAGGCTGGTTGTCATCTCGATCTTCGTCGTCTTTTTCCGCCGAATACCTGCAATGCTGGCACTGAAGCCACTCATTCCGGATGTCAAAACCTGGCGAGAAGCCCTATTCGCTGGTCACTTTGGCCCGATTGGGGTCGGCGCTATCTTTGCTGCAATACTTGCCCGTGCAGAGTTGGAGACCGACTCAACCACACCTCTGGCCGTTCTCCCAAGTGAAGCGCAAAACGAGGAGTATCTCCTGATCTACCTCATCTGGCCGGTTGTCACGTTTCTGGTTATAACCTCGATCTTGGTGCATGGTTCCTCGATCGCCGTGTTCACTCTCGGCAAACGGATCAACACCTTGACCATCACCCTGTCCTACACACAAGATAACGAAA
This sequence comes from Cladophialophora carrionii CBS 160.54, assembly GCF_000365165.1. NCBI lineage: Eukaryota > Fungi > Ascomycota > Eurotiomycetes > Chaetothyriales > Herpotrichiellaceae > Cladophialophora > Cladophialophora carrionii. The sequence continues at coordinate 1,834,534 of NW_008481831.1, forward strand.
AAGGGCCGGCGTGGATGAATCGACTTCCTCGCATTACCTCTCAGTCAAGATCCATGTCACGCATGGACAGCTCGGACCTGGAAGTGGACGAGAAATTGGATGTTCCACCAGGAGAACTTCCTCCCATTGGAATACCCAAGCTTCATCTCAGACGTCAACGCGAGGACGAGTACGAGAAGAAGCCGGTCTCTAGGTCCTCGAGTCTCGGACGACCACGAAGAAGGAGGCGTAGGGACAGAGATTCAGGCGAACGTCTGGGAGGCCCTATCAGCCAAAGCGCCATTGCGCCGGCGAGAAGCAGTGAACCTGGTCTGCTGCAACAAGAGTCCGGCTCGGATACTCTCTTTGAGAAGTCGGGCGAACCTTCACCGGAGAGTCCCCAAGAGCGCCTCGTGACAGGTTCGCCCACGTCATCTCCGGAACGAGATCAACTTGAAGCGGAGCACGAGGCCGAAGCCCGAAAGGAGGGGAGCGGCCGCGAACACTCTCCGGTGCCCAAGGATAGACCCGCAGACATCGAGGTGTACGAGGAGGGTGATAACATCATTGTCGAGGATGAAGAAGGAAATGTGGTAGATACAATCGACACAAAGAATATGTCGGCAGAAGAAAAGGTGGCGGCCGTTGAAAAGGCTCGGAATCGCTTAACCAAAGACGAGTCTGGGCGATTTGCTAAACACAAACACGAGACGCATTCCAGAACTGAGGGTGAAGAGATCGAGGAGCATGTTGCACAAGCGGCAATTCCCAAATCCATGCGCCACAGATTCGACCAGTGGAAAGGATTTGGCAGGCGCAAAGAAGGAGAAGCCGAGCCTTCAGAGGAAAAGAAGACAGAAAGAAAGCGTGGTCCGGCTCATGCCTACCAGTTTGGCAATACCGTTATAGTCGAGGACGAAGACGGAGAGGTCATCAAGACGTACACCATTCCTAGTGAGGCTGGTGGCAGCGACAGGCGCAGAGACCAGCAGATGCGCGCAGGTCTGCGGCGCATGAGTACTTGGGTTGGTCTTGGTCGCCAGGGTGCTGGACCAAGCGCTGCCGCCCCTGAAGTGGCAGCGGTTCAGGGCGAAGATGTCGAAGAGAAGCCTGAAGCAAAGACTGACAAGAAGAGGCGGATAAGCGATGCATCCTCCGATGATGGCTTGAGAATGACCATCTCGAGCCGTGACCAGTACGGCTTGACCGGGTTGCAGAAGAAGACTCGCGATGTGCCTGGTACAATAGCGCTTGGCTCAGGACGACGCCTGTCGACGAGAGACTTCATCAAACAAATGCAGCAACTCGATCCGAAGAGCAAGATTCGGGAAGTCGAGCAGAGTGATGCTGGGGAAGATATTAAGCGAGAAGTGCGAAAGGCAGCGAAAGAAGAAGGCCTCGACGAGACGATGACTCCTGCTGAGAAGCCTGGACGCGGCCGGGCTGGAACAAGCACTGCTGCTGCAACGCAAGAAACGCCTGGAAATGGAAGCAGGGCTGCGCCTCCGCGGGAAGCTGAAGACTATTTCAGTTCGCAAGGAAGACCAAAGGTGGGTTCGACGAGTAATGCGCACGCTACACTGCAAGAGGAAAGCGAAGAGGAGGAGGAGTCGGGTATTCCCACCCACGACGTCCGGTCTACAGTCGCTCGACACAGCCTGGGTCAGACCGCTGCTGATGCTAGGAGACGACAGCTGGCGAGGATCCGGTCAGAGGATGAAGAGGATGACGGTGAGGAAGGAGAGACAGCGGCGGAGAAGAGACGTCGGCTGGCTGCATTGGGTCTCGGGGCTGAAGACACGAGCAGCGAGAGCGAGGGAGACGAAGATGAACCCCGCCGTGCCGAGGCGGCGGTTCAAGAACCTGACCATGAGCCAGAATCTTCGCCGTCTGCACAACCCAAAGCTCGGATTCAGTGGGGTGGCGAGAGTGGCAGAGAGCGAGAGAAGAAGACAGAGTCGCAGCCGGAGCCGCGGAGCGAGCCCGTCGACATCTACGCAGGCGATCCGGTAGTGGGCGCTGCACGGAGGCTGAGGAGGATGATGAAGAAGAAGAGACAGCAATAATTGCTGATGATGGGGCGACTTGTTGAAGGTGCTGAAAGGACTGGGCCAAATGCTGCTTGGCTTGTCGATGAAGATAGTGCTGCTGCATATACTTGCACTTCTGCCTTGTGCATATAGTATTGATGGCGATTTGTGTTGGTTGTTTAGCTGGTTGGTGGCATCCACTTCAGCATACAGTGGAACAGTATCTTGCTCATTCTAGTACTCATCTTTGCGCAGATACTGTGTATGCAAGCACTATTGCCACGGCCCAATGATGATATCTGAACATGATCTGTTTACTGAGGCTGCCATAGGCCTTGCGCCTTGATCGCGGCTCAGTTTGTACGCCTACTGGGCGTGTGGTTATCTCTTCTCGAATGCGTAGGAATAGAGCATACGTAGCAAGGCCTGGGAGTCATCGATTGACATGTGAGTCAGGTACACACGACAAAGAGTGACAATAAAGCTGGAGCACTGTTCCAGTCATCCTCAACCCCACCATGAAAAGTGTTGTTCATATTTTATTGACTCCAAATTTGAGCTACAATTCAGCCGCAGAATTGACTTCTCAGGTTGTGTAGTGTAGCGGTTAGCACACGGGATTCTGATCCTCTGAACCTTCCCGTGACCCCGGTTCGAATCCGGGCACGACCTTTTTGGCATCATCAACGACACGTTGGGTTCGAATTTTTGCTTTGCAAAGCTCCAGAAAAGAGGGTGCTGAGTACTTAGGGCTCTGTGCGGGGATCCGCCACGTAGCCTGGTGATTTTCCGGTAATAACAAGGCCGGCCATCGACCAATCACACGGTGAGCGACCTCAGCCTTGCCAGAAATTTCAAGCATCAAATTGAAATACACGCTCACTACCATGTCCAAATGCTGATTCAGCCATCTATATTCCAGCAACTGCGTCGCAGCTTTGTCTGAGCGCTACGGAACATGCCATGTCGGCGAGACAGCAGGAAGAGAGATCTAGGAAGCGAAGGAAGGTCGAGGGCTCTGCACCTTCTGACTCGGTTTCTTTTACCAGTTCACGCCAGCTGCAGCAACTGCTTCATTTTTCGCCGCATACACCTGCTGAGGAAATACAATCAGGTAAGTGTGCTCATCCCAAGGGCTCACACAGGACTTTCCACTGACTTATCTAGCCATCGACAAATTTAGCCGTTTCCTATCCTCCATCTCGAATGACGAGACCACTCCTGCCCAGCCTGGGTCCAGTCAGTTGAAAGTTCTGAAAGACTACTGTGACGAGCAGTCATCAACGTCTCACGACCAAGTCGACTTTCCCGACCTCTTAACTGCGTGGGCAAATGCCAGTCAAGCCAACACCGAACCTATCCTGTCGGCTGTCCCTGCCGCCCTCAGTCAATTCTTCCGCACAGTTTCCAACCATGTCGAATTCCGTGACTTTGGACTGTCTCTGTGTCACAGTCTGCTCAAACGGGACCAGCTGCGGCTTTTCGACCGTGGCTTGTCCTCGCCGAGAGCAAAGGAACACCTCATAACCCCATGCTTACAGCTCCTGACTCAAATAGCCAGTTTCGATGGCGGTACCCTGGCTAGCAACGTCTTCAACCGTCGCGATTTTCTCTACCGACGACTTGATGGAATTCTCAGTCAGCTACCGTCAAACCCAACAAGATACCAAGATGCCAGTGCCCATCAAGCGGCTCTGGAGTTTGTGCTTGTTAATCTCAAGTACCTTGACCCTGCTTCGAAGTCCGAGCTCATCACTCACGGCAGGTTGATATATTCAGCGATCCGCTGCCTATCCAACGTCGACGCTGTTACTGTCGTCAGCTTCCTGGACAGCCTTCGGACCTCGATCCTCCATGACAGTAGCCTCAGTAAGCAGATGAAGGTACGATGCTTCAACTCTGGCGTCTTGTCCATGCTGGCCAAGCTGTACGACTACAAGATAGACGAGGAAACTGGACCACATCTGGACGTGCGGGATGCTCTGCAGCAGTTGTTGTTGCAAGTCTGCACATCGCCAAATGGCAGCCCGCTTGCGCAGGATGGCTGGTATCCTGTGGGTAGCAATCCGGAGGTTCTGGAACAGTCCGAGGATATGATCGATCTCGGGTTGGACTCCCCGTTCCACTTTGACGACTACACAGAAAAAGTGCCGGTTAAGAACACCATGCTGTCGACTTTTCTTCAGACACTCAAGCCTGAGAGTGACGTGCTGCAAACGAATCTAATCACCGCCATATTCGAAGCCGTGCCTGAACTGGTGGCCGACTATTTCACGAAGAAGCAGAAATTTAATGTCCCTCCTGGGGATGACCCGAAATGGCGTGGACAGTTTGCTTTCGTGTTCTCCGTCATTCAACTACCTGTCCCGAACAACTGTGGCTGGCATAATAAGCTACCTCTGGCTCCACCACCATTGTCGATTGTGGTCGAAAGCATCCTTCCCCGACCCCTTGATCGGTCCACGATTGGCAAATGCCTTCGGATGAACGACGACGTCATGACCATATCTGCGGCACGATTGCTCACTGTGGCCTTTGAGAAGCTCGAAGCTGTTCTCAACGCCTTCGGGCAAGCGTCTCCAAAGGCAGCTCTATGGCGCCAAGCATCTCAGAAACTCATCCCCCTGTTCATCGATCGGATCCCGCCTCTTCACGATATCGTCACTGCGCTGCAAAAGGTTGATCAAGATAATGAGCAGACTCGGACGACAGTACTGGAATGCATTGCGACATACCTACGAGTCCTCCCGTCTTTGGCTGCAACTTCCAAATTCGACTTCGGACCCAATTTAACGAAAGCAATCCACCTATTCGGGCGGGACGACGCTGACGTGGACAAAGATGTTCTGATGGAGCAGATTCAACATCTTTTGCGGATCACTAATATTTCACCCTCAACACGGTGGTTCCACAAAGGAGCATCGGACGACGTGTCACTAATGGTGCAGCTGCTCCGATTCGGTTCTCAACATCTTGGAACACCGGTCACCAAACAAGCTCTTCCCATCCTGAAAGCAATACTCCATAGCAAGGGAGTCATTAGCACCATGACGCAATCTTTCGAAGCGCTGATAGTGAGCCTCGGCAGCACCAAGAAGTGGGAGCCGGCTCTTGTCACGTACCAATTCCTTGACAACTGCTTGTCTAGAACGGTACAGCGGCCGGTCAAGTACCTCGATCAGCTTGAACAGGCCCAGCAATTGTTGTCCGACTCTACAGATTTGAGTCTCACGGCCTGTTGCGTGGCTGAGCAATGGCAGCACATTGTCAAGAAGGAAGACAGCAAGAGTATCAAGAACGTTGCAGGGTGGGTCGCGAAACTCTTCTCTGCTCTTGACGCTGCCGGAGAGAATTATCGAGTCATGACCTACTTCAGGGAGGACGTGATGGCACCACAGTGCAACGAGAATGAAAAGGCCAAGGCTCTGCTCGAGAAATCGTTCGAGAAGCAGAGAGCGAAGCCTACGGTATTGCCTGACCTGCAAATGCACGACCCCGAACCAAGCAGTGAAATCCCAGACGAGGACGTGACGATGTCGCGTGCAGATACAGCACCCAGTTTCGACCTCGACAATGTCTTCCCTCCACCGCCGTCCATTCCACATTCATTAACCGGCCTCGACCGCTGGTTGAAGCCCGACTTTGAATCCGAGATTCATTCCGGCCGCCTCGCCAGCTTGATCCGGTGCCTCATCTCTCCTGAATCAGAGATCCGCATCCAAGCATTCCACACGTTACAAGGCGTATTGTACGCGTTGGAAGGATCTGCCTATGAGGAGAAAACGCAACTCTATCTCGTGCTCGGCGAACTGTGCGAGACCGTCAAAGCACACAACCTATCAAAAGGTGACGGGGAATCAGCGTCTCCTCCGACCTCTATCGTTGCGGAACTGGCCATCCATTTCCTCCCAACGATAGCGGAGCCGTCGTCGCCGTTTTATCGCAAGACGAACAATTACCTCCTTCGTGCACCGTCGTGGTCCATCACGCATATCCTCACCTACTGGATCAACGAGACGTTCTTTATCGCCCCTGAGATCGACGACGCAGATATCCCCTTTCACGTCCCGCAAGGCACTATCAGTCCCGGTATCATTACCGGCACTGGCACCGGCATCGGTCCCGGTTCTGGCGCCGGAGGGACCAAAAATAACGCCCAAGCGCTAGAGGTGGAGCACCTTCTCGATCTCCTCCTCCGATCACTCCGCACGCAAGAGGACATGGATCTCTTCCGTCGCGCCCACGTCTTCACGAGACTGTTCTCGTACTACCTCGCACCCATCTGCCCCAGACACATTCGCAAGAAGATTCTCGGGCTCGTGTATCGAGCCACGTCGGTGCCAGGCGGGAGCGACACCCTCATCACCCGAACAGGAGCGAGAGAGTGGTTGGCTGCTGCCAAGCACGTGAGGCTTCACAGCGGATACGGTCCGCTGTTCGGCAGGATCGACGAGGAAGTCTACACCTTGGTCGAGGGTCTTGAGAAGGAGATCGAGCGGACATGTCACACCGTGGGAATAAAGCGGTGGGAAGAGGAGAGGAGGGGTCTCAGACCAGTATCAACGGCACCGGCGGCAGCAGCGGTGGGCGCGAGTGGTCCAAGTGGTGTGTACGGAGTAATAGCCACGACGAGGATGAGGACGGGTGATGACACAAGTGAGAGTGGAGATGCAGGTGCAGGTGCAGGTGCAGATGGAGGAGGTGACAGGGTGGTTACGCACGTCAATGGAATCGAAAGACCTGACGGAGAGGAAGCGAGCGAGCTAGACTCTGACGACTCTGATGACGACTCTGACACTGATACCAGCACTGACTCTGACAGTGGTTCTGCGTCTGAGTCCGAGTCCGAGTCCGAGTCCGATAGTGTTTCTGCGTCCGAGTCCGATTCCGACTCGACCAGCAACGCCACCACTACAAGTACTCGTTCCCTGAGGAGGCGCAAAGTGACAACCAGCTGTAGACCAGCGGCATGCTAGGATGTGGAGGTGGAGTTGGCCTTGGACATGACTTGATGTGACGTCCGGCATAAACATGGAGGTTCATGTCTTGAACCACGGCAGCTTCCCCGGGTTCATAAGAACGCATATGAGCTGCAGTACATAGGAAGTCCGATAAGAATCCAGCATACTCCTTAAAGTGCTCGGATATCAGTCATTTTCAGGCGATCCCCAGAAGGTGTGGACCTCTCCTTGAACAGGGTGTTAGTGTAGTTGTACTGTCCGTAATAGTCGAGCTGGACTGTACAGAGTACTGGGGTTAGGGGCTCCTATACAGAGGGAGAGAGAGGGAGAGAGAGGGAGAATAGTACTGGGGTTAGGGGTCTTGTATATACCTATGCCTATATATGTACATGCCGTACATTAAGTACCTACCTACCTGCCTACAGTAGTTAAAAAAAGCCGTCTCGTCTCGTCTCGTGGAACGGTATGGGATAAAATAAAATAAAATTGAATAAAGTGAGATTGAAACAAAAAGCGGTATAAGTACTTCTCCCTCTTCCTCTTCCTCTTCCTCTTCCCCTGCCTCGTCCTCTTCGTCTTCGTCTTCATCGTTTTCATTTCCAGGTATCAAGCGGGGAGGGCAGGTGGTTGGTCTCGGTCCTCTGCCTTCTCAATCCTTCTCAATGCGGGACCGCTGTATGTATAGTAGTATACCCAGTATTCCGTACGTACGTGCAATACTATGTTCAATTTTTACTGTACTGTACTTGGTACTTCCTGGCTTTCTCTCCGTCCACCGATATCGCGCCTCGATCATAAAAACACACGACGGAATATCGGAATGGCAGCCAAGGGCAAGCAAGTCTACCTCCTACGCTTGACCCCTCTCCATGCTCTATCTTTGTCTACGTCTCTTAATCTTAAGCCACTTTGGCCCGTTTGCGCGGTGTTTTTGAATGCAACATTCGAGCCGCCCTCTCGTCGGACTCACACTTCCCCTGAACGATACCACCACTTCTTGGGAACAGGTCGGCTATCGCGGTCGGTTTCCGCCAGCTTCAAAGGCTACGGAGGAATAGCAGAACTTGGTCATGAATTGATGCTTCCTGGCCGAAAAGACCCAAACCCCAGAATTCTCAAACGGGGTACAAAACCGCATGGCTCACGGTCGTCCATCGGCACTGGCCGTTGTCGGTTTAGAAGCTCATTAGATCTGTGCGGTCATTAGCGAATTTTCATTTTCGCCGGACATGCAATCGACAATCAACTCACCTCTGCCGAACAAGGCCCTCTTGCTCCAATCCATGGCCAACAACATCCGCGTGCGAAAACTCACGCTCTGCGCAAAATAGATGCTCCGCCACAAATACACAGCCATCAACCCACCCGAGAAATTCAGCCCGTTGAAGTCAAAGATGGCGGCGTTGCCAATGTAAGCCAGGGAGCCCATGTGATGATAGTCGAATGCCTTGTAAACGGCTTCGTCCAGGTCTCCAAAGTCGACTTCATTCGCGCGGAAGCCCGGGATGGCAGCGGCGATCTTGTTGAATTTGCGACCGAGATATTGGCCTTGTTGGTTCGCTCGCTGTGCTGTGGCCGGTAACGAGGTGAGTTTGCTGTCAATTTGAACGAGGAGTTCATGTAATTCGCCAAAGTCAAGGGTGCCGGACTTGTCCTTGTCGTACTCCTGAAAGAGCTTATCGAGGCGCTTCAGGTGGCCCGCGGCTTGGGGGAACCTCTTGCGGACCTTTTGAGCCACGACTCGCCAGTCTTGGAACGTGATGTGCATCTTCTCCGGGTCTTTGCCTTGTTCGAAAGCCATGCCGCGGAGGAAGGTTGTGATGTGGTCGGCCACGTTGTTCTGCACGGTCGAACAGTCGCCGATGGCGTAGACATCCCCCAGGGGCGCTCCCAACAGACGCAAATGGGAGTCGGTTTCAAGAGCGTGACGGTTGTTCTGAAAGCCGCCCAGCTTCTGAGCAATCTTGCGGCAGAGTTCGGTCTGCGCCACACCGGTCGACCATAGGCAGAAACCCATGGGCAGTTCTTTCGTCACCGGCTTGCCGTCTTCCATTTGCGTGAAGATGATCCGGTCCGGGGCGACTTCCTTGACACGAGCATTGGTCAAGACCTCGACGTGGTCGTGCTCAAACCGCTTCTCGGCATAGATTGATAGAGCTTCGTCGTAGGTGTTCAAGATGTGACCCCTCGACTGGATGACATGGACAGAAACCTCATTGCGCAGGATCCGTGGGAATGAGTACAGCAAATCTTCATTGAGCATGTCGTAGAGTTCTGCGGCGAACTCGACGCCAGTAGGGCCACCGCCACTGACGACGAACGAAAGCAGTCTCCGTCGTTCTTCGTCGGTTGTGGTCGGCAGACAGGCTAGCTCCAGGTTGCGCAGGACCTTGAGCTTGATCAGCCGCGCGTCTTCGATGGTCTTGAGGAAGTTGCAGTTCTCCAGGCCTTTGACGCCGTGCGGGTTCGTGGTCGATCCCACGCCGATGATCAATTTATCGTAGGGCAGGTAGAAGTGCCGCTTGTTGCCCTCAGCGTCGGCCTGCACCACCTCGACGAGTTTCTCGGTGAACTCGATATCGACTGCTTCGGCCTTCAAGAAGTGGCCTCTCAGGCGATTGACGATTCGGCGGATCGGCTCGACCAGGGATCGCAGTTCCAGAGTGCCGACTGTGGCAGAAGGCAGCATGGGTGTGAACAGGAAGTAGTTGTCGGGCGACACGACCGTGACGTGATAGTCGCCCGGATGAAGCTCCTTCAGCATGGCCACACTGCCCCAGCCCGTGCCGAGAATGACCAGTTTCGGCTTGTCCTTTTGCGCTCGCATGGGCTCACAGTCTTCGTCGTCGACCAGGGTCTCCGCGATGGGCAAGTTCTTAGGACCTCCTCTTCTGGGGCGCAGCGCAGCTTCCGAGACGGCGATATCCCCGGTCGCGTCGGGCATCTCGCGGTAGGTGGACGCATCGTAGATAAAGAAGGCGAGCACCAGGCTGCCGGAGAAGACGATGAAGATGCCGGTCCACGCGAAGAGGCGGTAGAAGAATCGTGCAAGGGGCCCACGGTTGGGCAGGGGCTTGGTGGAAATGTAGCGGAGGGTCCCGGCGGGCGTACGGTGGATGAGGTGCGAAGGGAGCTGCGACGACACGAGGCGAGTCGGTCGAAAAGATATCTGAGCTAGCTTCGAGGTCGACAGGGGCCTCGTGGTCTGAAGCCATTGCTGTCGAGGGGGTGACGGCCGCGATTGAGGCGAGCGCAGGTATGGGAGTCGCACATGGCGGCCACTGCGGGCCAATCGAGGAATGGACTCCATGCTCCTGGCGACGCTGATGTGGTGTTTACCTCATGCTGGGCGTGCGGCTGAGATGTCCAGAAGCTGCACCAGAGCTGTTCACCGGACGTCGACTGGGAGCAGAAGGAAAAGCAGAGGCTGGCGGGAGTCAGGGTCGAGGGTGTCGAGGGAGCTAAGGGTGTGCGGCGGGATGCGTCTGCTCGAGCGTGCTGGATGATGCTAGAGCGAGGAATGACGGCATGCACTGGGAAAAGTTGAGAGCTCTCAATCTTTAATTACGTCGCCCGTGGCAGCTGCTGTGGCTGTGGCGCCGTTCTCGCACGGGTACGGAGTACAACGGGGCTCTAGCGACGCGACCACAGCGAAGCCTTCGCCATTCACGGACATTCATCAGCTCATCCATCTCGTTCTCGTTGGGGTCGTCTCGCTGCAGCGTCGCTTATCAGACCTTCAGCTGCGGCCGGACACATCCAATCGCTTCCGAACTCCCGTCTCTCTACCTGGTAGCTTGGAACAATCCACTACATACAGTACGAGTACATTGAACAGAAAAGAATTGGACTTATTTGATTCATCGCTCTATCTGGACCTTGTATCAAGCCCTGTCACAATCACCAAACAACTTTGTGGGGTATCATAGAATGCCGAAAGTGTCCACGCCGCTCCCTCCCAGCTCCATCCTCAGAGCTGAATATCGCCATTGAGCCCCAGTAGCCGTTTTTCCCTGAGATCAAATGCTCAAAACCGGGATTCCTGCTCCAGATCTGTTCACGCCATAAAACAAGTTCAACATCATCAATCATTGTGCAATCTTAATCATCAAAATCGCCATCAGCGCCTTCGAACGAGGACACGCTTGCTGATCGTCTGGCGTAGCCGTTCTTAGGTGGTCGACCTCGAGCTCTTTTCGGTGTTCCACCGGCTGAACCAGTCATGCTCTTGCGCTTCTTGCCTCGTGGCGCCCCCGTCGTCTGGTCTTGCGCATTATCCATCATCGCATTCAGGTCTGCCTCCTCTTCAGCGATTTTCACCTCATCGTCCACAGCGACAAGTGTCACGAATTCTCGGCATCGCACAATCATTTCCTCGCTGCTGGTGAGTGATGCGAGCACTGCGTTGGTGTTCTGCCAGAATTTGTCGCCCGTGATACCGTGCACCTTGATCGGCTCTTTCCCGCCGTCCTTGGTCTGCTTGTTTTGTTGCATTGCCATCCTGACGTCTCGCGAGATCCCATATTGCCGCTTCAGGAAATTTCTCGCCTCCGATATCAACGTGATTGCGCATGCTGCCGATGTCAATCTCTTGAGCAGCACCGGGTCAACCTGCATCTCCACTGGCGCGGGCTGGACTTCGACGTGTGGCTCGACTGCACCATGGCTGTCTGTCGTTCTGACTGGTGCGGGCGGAAGATAAGTTTCGATAGCCTGGGCGGTCTCGGCGCCATTCTTGCCAAATGCCAACTCCAGCTGCAAGACCGTGTGAAGCAACTCGTCCATCTTTTTGTACTCCAGGAACGCCAGATTCTGTGCCACGAATAGGACGAATAATACGTGTTCTGGGATTCCCTGCTCAGTCACGCTCAACTTGGAGTATTCAGTGTTGATCTTCGAGATGACGTTGCTGATGAATTTCTTCACGTATTTTGAGCCGCTTGTGCTGATGATGCTGAATGCCGGTTCGAGTTTGGCTTTGAATCCGGGAACGACGCCACCTTGAGGATCCTGTAACACGTCGTTCTGATACCGGAATGCGGCGTATACCGCATTGACGTACTCCCGCTCGCATACGGATTCGTGCTGTTGGTGCAGGTGCGCATGCGCGACTCGAGCGACCGCGGCAACCTTGGGATCCGCGCTGGTTTCCAATGCCACAAACGCCGAGGTGCTTTGCTTTGGGTGTGTCATGCCTTGGTGGTCTATGCTGGCCAACGTTTGAGCAGCGAGCAGTGCTTTCTCTCCCGTCTCCGTATTGACGATCCGTATCAGGTGGTCGACGAGGGGATTGGTGATGATAGCAATGGCACTCTCATCTTCCCGAGTCTTATTGTCTCCACCAATATTCTTAAGCGCTTGCACTTCGCCTCCGCCCTCACCTTTCTTGGCCTCCTCTTTCATGCTGGCTCGCGTTCCATAGAGTTCTTCGAAGATTTCGAGTACCCTAACCTGCATCCTTATGACATCCTTTGCGTCCAGCCCGCTGAAAGTCTTGCCCTCGAGCACTTCAAAGAATGTTTCTCGAACAAGGCGCTTGTTGAATTGACCCGGCCATGATTGACAAACGAGGCCGAGACCCTCCAGCGCCTTCAACCGAATCTCGATCGGCGCCGACCGCAAGGTAAATTGCACAATACAATCCGCAATGTATCCTGCTACCGGTCCACCCTTGTACGGGGGCTCGGAAGAAGAGAAGACTTTCTGGAATTGGCCCCGAAACCTTTCAAGGTCAATGTGCTTGCCCACCACTCCGACGAGACGCAGTGACTGTTCCCTCATTCGATTTTCCTTGGCTTTGAGCTCTTCCAGCTGATTCTGCCTCTTCATAGCTTCCCTAATCTGAGCGGGGATATTAGGCTGTAGCACGTTCCTAATGAGCGAAATGGCGAATGAGGCCATCTTGCCAGTATTGTTTAGCACTCCGTCAATGCTCCTCAGACAGGACATCACCTCCTCTAATTCGTGTCGAGGGGCGAGCTTCTGCGCGGCTTTGAGGAGGTCCAGCTGTACCTCTTCCAACAATGGGGCTTGGGTGCTTGACAGGTGTGGCAATACCGATCGGAATATAGCCACAACTGATTTGAACTTGAGTATATTGTCATGCTTGGACAGGTCTTTGAGGTAGCTCTTCAAGCTAGTGAGGTCTGCAGGTACCACTGTTTCCGGGCGCGCCTCAGCAAATGCGACAAGCGTCGTCAAATCGGCCGCTCCTGCTTCGGAGCCATTGGCGGTATCCAGGAGTTTCTTCACAATACGAGCGCAGAGGTCTCGCACATGGCTGGCATTCTTGGTGTCCTTCAATTTCCAAATCAAGAAGTTCTTGAGCAGCGACGACAGAGAGGCGGTATCGCTAGCGAGGCACGTAACGATATGAGCCTTGAGGTCTTCAATCGTCACATCAACATGTGCTGTATCACCTGCAGTGGCAAGCATCGTCATTTTCGGCTCAATCCAGATTTCTGAGAGAGTCTTTTTTGCAAGCTCAGCCACAGAGCTCTCCTGGTCTGCCGATCGTTGCAGAAACTCGATGGCAATGATCGCTTTCATGTTCTGCCTCGACTCCTTCATATAGACATCCTTCAAGTGACCTATGGCTCGCTTCTGCACTCCGACGTTGGTATCGGCAGCGCACTTGAGGAGCCTCTTAAACGCTTTCTCCTCAAGTGCAGGTCTAGGCATGATGAATTTGGCGACCAGGAACAGGGCTGAGTCACGCACCAACGAGGAGTCATCAGCGGCACATTTGAAGATGGCTTCTGCCAAAGTCGTCTCCCATTCGAGAAGACTCGAGTCGGTTTCCAGCATCGCAGCAATGCTTTTCAAGCTGCGGCTTCGGACTTGAGCCTGATCGCTGTCGAGAGATGAGGCGAGTGTCTTAGCAATCGCCGGAAACAGTCGACAAAACTGTCCATTGAGAATACTCAGCAGGTATGCCAATTGTGCCTCCAATTCTTTGACTTCTGGATAGTCATTGGCAGCTCCGTCATGTTCGCCAGGCTCCGATAGCTGCTGAAGCATCGCCTCAGCCGTGGAAAGGAGCCGCGAGTCCGGCGGAGAGTGCTGTTCTTCCCTGAGTTGTTTCTCCACGGTGCGAGAGACAAGAATAGCATACTGCACCAGAAAATAGGCTCGGGCAGATTTTGTTCTTAGACCCTCTCCTCCTTTGTGTCCCAGATACGCATGTACGATCGGGAAAGGGCCATTAGACGATACGAGTTCATGCTCGTCGAGGAGGAAATTGGCTCGCTCTCCTGCCAGATTGAAGAGTTCCTGAGCAACTGCAGACGAGCTCGAGTCACCATCTCGCAAAGTAGACTTCAAGAGATTCCTCGCAGACGCTCGTGTTACCGAGATGGCAGAACCCATTACACCCAGAGATTCGAGCGCCATATTCTTTGTAGAGGCTGATTTGTCCGTTTGCACGAGTCGGATCATGCGCATAGCAAGCATGGTGAGCAGCAACTCAGAAGAAGGCCAATCTGTCGAGGCAAAGACCAGTGTCATGTCTTCCACGAACAAGTCGAGAATGTTGCGATAAGGTGAATCGCCAGATTTGGTGACTTTGGAAGCTTTGTCGACCATCCATATCACAATGTGATGAGCACTCTTCCGGGCGTCGTCGAGCAGTGATTGAGCCGTTTGACTCAGTTTCGCTAGTGGGTCCTTGCCATCCGACACGGGCACCGAGTCAACCTCCATCTCACTTGCCGAATCTTCATCTTGCTCTGGATCCTCAGAATTCACTGATGCATGTCGGGGAAGGTGACGAGCTCTACGCTTTTCCTTTTTGCCCGACTGCATGGCTGAAGTCTGCACCAGCTGCAGGAACAAGGCGGAAACCAATTGGATGTTTTTGTTGCCTCCAAGCTTGTACTGTCTTGCACTCCGGCTATTGGAAGGTAGCTTATCCAGCGAGCTCAGAACCTCGTCTAATATCGCCGACCTCTCTGCGGGAAACGCAGCATAGAACCTCGCCACAGCTGCCATTGCCTGCTTCCTCAGTCGTTCATAAGCTTGACAACCGATGGCGGACGCCTTGTCGTTGTAGGCGTTCTGAACGAAGATGAGCTTCGAGGCAAGGAACTCGGTCGAGTTAACGATGGAACTTGCTCCTTTGATATCCACGCAGACCCTTGCCACAAGATCCAATAGTTTGCGGCCAATATCTAACAAGCGCCTGAGCGGGTCGGAGTGCGAGGATGCGAAACTGAACAATTGACTGTGCTGCCCATCCGGACGAGCTTCAACAACTGGAATCAGGCAGTTTTCGAACAGATTTACCAGAACGTTTGGGAGCCATTGCAGTGCTTCCAGGTTGACAAGTTCAAGGTTTCGAGATGATCCCAAGGAGGTGTAAATCAGGGTGCATGCTGATGCGGCTCCGCTGGTTCCCTTGTGAAGCCTCGCCAGCCAGGTAGACATGTCCTCATCTGACGGTTCCGAGGGCACTCGCAAATTGACTGTTTGTGCTGCTTCTATCGCAGGCTCGCATAATCGTTGTAGACGCTGCAGATGTTCGGTCGGAGCATCGCCGAGGCGGCCAGAAGAGACCAGCTGACTCATGACAGCCTGCAATTTCTCATGAACTGGGATTGTGAGGCGCGGCTCTTCTAAATCATCGTCATCGTCAGGCAGATCAAATATAGCAGAATGAGATTTCGAACTTCCTGCAACTGTATCTGATGCGAGTTGATCTTGAGCCTCAAAGATCTCAACGAGTTGATTTTCGAAGTCCGCTAATAGCCGGTCGTCTTTCTCTCGCTTCGAGCTCAGCGCTACCAGTTTCTTCTTCTTGGGTGAGTCTGGGATGGTAGGATAACCATCTCGACTGAATGAGGGAGGCGGTTTCGGGACCTCTACAACGAACTTGGTAGATGAGGATTTGGTGACGGGCATCTGAATCGTTGGCTTCTTATGAGTTCCTGGTGATGATGAAGGATATGTGAAGTCCATCTTTGACATATTGAGAATCATAGTCGGTATCGAATGCAGTCCAGATTGTGTATTGTCCTCATCTTGAACTGGAGGACGCCTGAACTTGATCTCAGATAGACGGCTTGGGTCGAGCAAGACGGCCAGACGTTCCTTGACTCTGGGAGTGAACTGTTCGGACCGATATGCCGCCTTGCGTTCAGAAGGAGAAGTGAGGCGCGGGTCAGTCAGGCGACCTAGTTGAGGCAGAGGGATGCGGTCTGGTGAACGGTGTTAGCATGCGACGGGCCATCCAAGTGAGGTGAGGCACAAGTGAGGAAGGAGCATACCGTGAGCAGGAAGAACCGAAGTGGTCATCGGAGTATACTGCAGAGCCTGATCCACCGAAAGCTGTCTTCCGTGAGAGCCATTCTGGGGTCGTCTGGGGACGACGACCTCAATGGTGTCGCTCGCAGCCATCGTGGGTGCCTCTATTGAGCGAATGCGCCGGTCCAGTTATCACGAAAAGAGATTCCGGGGCGCAAACGACGGTAGGTTGAGCTGGGCTGTTGCGGGTATCCAAGCCATCGACGGCATATTCTCCCCGACGTATCGCTCCAGAGGGCGTGTTGTTGATGGAGGCTTCTTTACACAATGCGGGCGCAACTGCTTGCGGAGTGGCAGAGACGCCAGGCTGCGCTGCGCTAGATTCTCCGGAGTTGGTGGTGATGCGCTCGGCTAAACTGCGGGAGAAGGTCTCGCGGCGATCGCCCTCATCCGTTTTCGGCTAGTCAGGCACGATCTGCGGCACGGCTATCTGGAGATTTCACTAAGCAATCAAGGCAAAATTTGAACTTCGAGCCTCTTCAACCACCAAAAGAAAACAACATGGTTGCCATAGGGAGCCTGCTTTTCTGCGATGCTTGCGGTTCGCTTTTGCCGCGGATAGTGCCGGGCGAGAACAAAGATGATATGGTCAAATGCGACGACTGTTTCCAATACACAAAAGACACTTCCTCCAAGGTCATCACCTCCAGGTCAAAGCCTAGCGCTTTCCCGTCGGCACTACGAGCCAAACACTCGGAAGTCCAGGCAATCAACGCCGAAGATCTACAGGTTGAAGCCGTCATCTCCAGGGAATGCCCAGAGTGTCACAGACCGGAAATGTTCTACCATACCAAGCAATTACGGAGTGCCGATGAAGGCACAACAGTCTTCTACAGATGCGAATGCGGTTTCAAGGATGTCCAGAACAATTAAACCATTGGAAACCGCCACCATTGCTGTGATTCCTTCCATCATGCAGTGATGGCTGTCGGGACGGTTGCGTACTCCATTTCTCCATTCTTTTCATACTCGGCCATATCGAGAGCAACAATTACGCTCTCGCGAACCACCTGCTCAGGATCATCCAGAAATTTCTTCAGCAAATCCTCCACGCCAGGCTCTTCACCTAGACTGCCAAGAGCTTCCGCAGCCTCGTGTCGAACCATACTCTCTTCCTTGGAGTTCTCCAGCACAGCCGACAATGAAGGTATCGAGGCGGGGTGAGAAAGCTGGCCGAAAACGAAAGCGACTTCATGTCGGAATAGTGCTGATGGGTCTCCGAAGCCAGAAGCGAGGGCATGAACGGCTGGTTCGGCTGTGGGAAGATCTGGTGGAGAAGCGAGATCTCGCAGTGCAAACATTGCTCGGTAGCGCTGGAAAAGAGGCAACGACGTGTCAAGGAGTGTCTGTTGTAGAGCCGGTATTGAGGGTGCCTCTGCGGATGAGGGCAGGGGAGGTGCAGGATCGATAGAGGCAAAGTCGCTAGATCTGAGGGCTTCGGTCTTCCGATCCTCAGAATGCGCCCATTCGATGCGATCCACGGCAATGTCGCATGTCTCTCGGATTACCAACGGTTCTTTCTCGTCGTCTTTCATCTGTTTCATGATTTGTAGGCTCGAAAGGTCTCCCAGCGCACCTAGTGCCTCAGCTGCTTCATGTCTGCACATTGCATCTTCTGATCTGTTCTCGAGAACCGCACGCAAGAACGGGACTGCTTCCAAGTTCTTCGTCTGGCCGAGACAGTATGCCAATTCATGTTTCAGCAAGGCAGATGGTGATGTAAAGGCTGCTGCAATCGCTTCTATGGCTGCGGTGGTTTGTGGGCCAGGAGTTTGGGAGGCAACATGTTTCAACGAGAAGAGGGCGCGGAATCGACGGGCGAGAGGGACGTTCTCGGAAGTCAGATCTTTTCGTAGGATGGATATGGGGTCTGCTGATCTATCTTCGGTGCCAGGGGATGCCATCTTGTATCGTGCCGCCGGTACCAGCATAATGAGATGTCATGCCAGAGAGAGAAAGCCGCGTGCCTACAGCGCTCGAAGCCGGGGCTCAAACTTTTTTTGCGGGGTTCGCGTTGTTATCGATAAGGCTAGCGTCCCGCCAAGGTCCGGCCTTGCAAGCGCATGTCACTGCCTGGAACTCATTCTTGAATCTTCCAAACGCTCCTTCGCCTGCTCCTCTCCCTCTCATCACTCCTCTCCTCACACCACGACCTTGAGAGAACGCGAACAATACAGCTAATCAATCGTCGATCGTAACACTGCTCCCACCATGGGTTCCGTTGTCATTCCTCACCTGGTCACTGCCTGGCACGTCGACCAGGCTATCCTGTCCGAGGACGAACGACTTGTGGTCATCCGCTTTGGTCGCGACTGGGATCCCGACTGCATGCGTCAGGACGAGGTGCTCTACAAAGTCGCCGAACGCGTCAAGAACTTTGCCGTCATCTACGTCTGTGACCTCGATCAGGTTCCCGATTTCAAGCAGATGTACGAACTCTACGACCCTGTCACCCTGATGTTCTTCTTCCGCAACAAGCACATGATGTGCGATTTTGGCACGGGCAACAACAACAAGCTCAACTGGGTCCTGGAAGACAAGCAAGAGCTCATTGACATTATCGAAACAATCTACAAAGGCGCCAAGAAGGGCAGGGGCTTAGTGGTCTCGCCCAAAGACTACTCGACCAGATATCGGTACTAAGTAAGGTCAAGAACCATCGCGCGTTGGAAACATCTGGGGCCGGGGCTGTCCGTGTACTTGGCGTCGGAAACAGCATCAAACCACGCAGGACCGTGCTGCGACAGCTTATTGCAACAGGGCAACCTCAAGCGCATGATCTGCAAGATCAAGAGACGACCATGGCTGCGATGGAGTCATCTGTATCCGAATTCACCAAGAATACAACATCAGGGCGAGAACAGCAGGGTGCAAAGCACAGTGGTGTCGGCAAGGATTGCTTGGTGGAGTTTGTGGTTGGTCTCACTTTACGATCGGTCATTTAATGATATTTTGCTGACACAAACTGCATCTCCAAGTCTCTCATGGTGCTCATCGTCCATCCGCCCGGCACGCATTTCTCCGTAAGCCGGCGGTCGAGAGTGACGTGACTTTTCCCGTCGAGGCTCCAGCGAAGGCTGAGGTGGTCCAGATGTGAGTTATGTCCTGCCCGCCATACCGTAGATGCTGTTCGTAATATGTGACCACGCCCTCACACCCCGAGGCTCCCACCGGCACAGTAAACGAGCAACCACAGGAAGAAATCTGGCCCCCCATCCAAGCAATGATACCACCTTCTCATCTCGACCAGCGTCTCTCTGATCTTCGCACGCCACGTGACGATGCGTGCCGCGCCAATGGATTCCGGCTCCGAAATTGAAGGCCGACTAATTCATCAGGCGGTGGGGTTCACGAGACAAAATGCGACGCGCCCAATTCCAATTGCAGGCAGAGTTTCGTTCCATTTCACCGCGAACTGATCAACCGCATCTGGCCACCTTTACCGCTTCTTTCGACTGCGACTTGATACTCCACTGGTTCATGCATGGCTTGAGACCATTTCCTCTGGGTTGCATGTCTCCTCGTAGGTGCTTCTCTTCTCTTTCGCTCATGTGCGAGTATACATACTCCCCGCTATGAACTTTTCCGCCTGGCTGTCGGTCTCGCGCCGCGCATGCGACCACTTGGTGTAATATCCGCGCCCTACCGTTGAAAACTCTCTGCCTCTCGACGGCGAGTTCACGACCCTACCGACATATTCCTAGCGATTGTTCCCACCTCTCCTGCTGTGCGCGAGGGCACGTTTGACCGTCCTGCCTCGCGCGGTCCCGCCTCTATCTCCTCCTTCATCACCCACCATCTCTCCGTAGCCATGGCCTTCACAACAATCCTCACCTTTACCCTCGTCCCCGTCCTCGTCTTCGTGTTATGGCACCTCACCTCGACAACTCTCCCACCCGTGCCCGCCCACCTGCGCAACAAGCGCATCATCCTGCTGATCGCCCACCCGGACGACGAGTCGATGTTCTTCTCCCCGACCCTCCAAGCGCTCACGCACCCCTCGCTGCAGAACCACTTGAAGATCTTGTGCATGAGCACCGGCGACAGCGAAGGACTAGGCGCAACTCGCCGTGTCGAGCTCGAGAAAGCAGCCGTAACACTAGGCGTGCGCCGGAAAGAAGACGTATTCGTGCTCGACGACGAGCGGTTCAAAGATGGCATGACCCAAGACTGGAAGGCCGACGACATTTCACGTGTGCTAGCCAGCGCCTTTGCGCCGCATGTCATCGGCCCGTCCACCGCTTCCACGGCGCCCCCGAGCAAACAATCCCTGGACTCCTGCTCGGACAAAGAAAAAGAGAAGGAGAAAGACAAGGACAAGAAGAAACCCACCAAATCGTCACCACCATCCTCGAAACACACAAAATCCTCCTCCCGCACCCTGCCCTCCACGTCTCCGCCGGCGCCCAAAGAGCCCGACGGGCCCCGAGCCACCATCGACGTGCTCATCACCTTCGACCCGCACGGCATCTCGTCCCACCCGAACCACAAGGCGCTCTACCACGGCGCCGTGCTGTTCGTGCAGAAAATCATGCGCGGCTACAGTGGCTACGCGTGCCCCGTGTCGTTGTACGTGCTGCCCTCGGTCAACATCCTGCGGAAATACTCGTTCATCCTGGACGCGGTGCCCACGCTCCTCAGCGGCATCTACGCGTCCACGTTCGGCAAGGTGCTCGGGGGCGGGAAAGCGCGGGGCGGCAAGGACGAGAGGGTCGTCTTTGTCAACGACATCGTGCGGTATTGGAAGGCCCGGGAGGCCATGGTCAGCGGGCATCAGAGCCAGATGGTGTGGTTCCGGTGGGGCTGGATCGGCCTGGGACGGTATATGGTTGTCAATGATTTGAGGAGGGAGAGGGTCATCGCGACGTGAGAACGAGGTGGCCACTCGTTTTAGGTGCGTGCATGCGATATGTATGCGTATGGGCGTGGGGTGCCGGCCCGCGCAAGGGAGTCACTACTGGGTACTCCCGTACAGTATTTCTCTCAACTGGGTTGGGGTGGGTGGCCGATCGTGCTTTTATGAATTACTATTATGATATCCCTAGCTAGGCTTGAAGTTGCACATTGCACATTGCACGTCGCATTACGCACGTGCACTTTTACTTCTCTGGGAGAGTTTACACACACACAAACACACAGACATAAACACATAGGGCAATGCTTCCTTTGCACCGCTATGTACAGAAACGGCAATCACGTTGATATTACAATGGGGCGGATTCCTCCCAAGTCATGAGCCCTCGTTCGCTACGATTCGAATGGCCGTCGCCCTTTACGCGTCCTTGCCGTGAACCTCGTCTTCGGCCTTCGAGTCATCCTCATCCCTCTCCCACCAGTCCTGGTACGGCTTGGAGGCCGGCTTGTGATCAAACATGCCGCCCCAGGGACTCCAGTTCTCGGCAAGGTGATCAGGTCCCGGCATCTCCACGACACTGGTGGCGACTTGTTGGTCGGTCAACCTCTCCTGCCTCAGCGCCGACTCATACTGCATCACCCAGTCACTCAGACGGCCCGAGGTATCGTTGTCCATTTCGGCTTGGAATGTTGCATGGTACGGTCCCCTGTGGTGAATAAAGTCGGTCGCCTGCCGGAGTCGGACGGGCGAGTACGTGTCGAGCAGCAAGCGCATCGAGCCTGTTCTTGTGGTTTGCATACTGTTGGCCGACTGGATCGCTGCGTGGCGAAAGTCTCTCCCCCATAGCCGGACGTGGCCCGTTGGCGTGTAGTAGCTCAGGATGTTTGGGAGCCAATCCCGCCATTCGGTGATCAAGTCCGGAATGCCTCGATATGGCCAGTCGGTCCCCTCGTCCGTCGATGTCCAGCTCTTCTTCTTGAAGGTGTTGCGAACGCCAATTGAGATGAGTTGGATGTGACAGTCCACATGCAGGGACGTCAGGATGTAGCGGCGTTTAAGGTCGAGGAACTCAGCCGAGGGTAGGCCATCGGAGAAGATGAGTTTGTAGGCTCCATCTTTGATCCACCTGCGCAGTAGGTCATATAACTCCGAGAGGCGAGCCCTCTCTTCTTCAAGCAGTGCCATACATTCGCGAAGGTCGTACACTGCTGGGAAAAGTCGTTTGGCCACGGCACGGGCTTTGAAGCGGAAGATAAGATCCACGATCTTGGGTTTGACGTTGTATGGTTCATTGTGGAAGACGTGGTAGACTGATTCGACCGCTCTCCTTGCGATACGGCCTTCGCCAAAACCTCTATCAACCCGGGACTTTCTGTTCTGGATGGACAAGACGTACGTCCACTCGAGCAAAAGCGTCCAGGTGTATCCGGGGATGGCCAAGTTGTAATTGCGCGAGATGTAATCGAGGAGCATACCACCAAGGGCAACTTCATTGTTCGTGCAGAAGACATGCACTACGGTAGTAAGCAACCGGGCAGAAGGTCGGAGCGGCGAGCCTTCTTCGTAGAATGTCGGACTCTCCAACTCCTCCTCGTCGAATTTGTCCAGAGCCTCAACATCGATATTCCACACCGATTTTAGGACGCTCTTGACACTGCCTAGATCGCCTTCACGACCCATGGCGACCATGAGGTTGCAGAACGTTGCCTCGTTGCCATTGAGACCCTGGTTGACAAGCTCGTTGAAAATGCTCAATATTTCAAGCCGGATCGATTCCTGGTTTTTTGGATTGAGAGGCGAGGCGACTCCGTGCCCGCGGAATCCGAGGGGTCTGGTTTCGCCAGAGCGACGCAACATGTTGTGCGTGACTATCCGTAGCCTGTATCTTTCGTGCCTGCTGTAAGCGTCATTCCACGTGAGCGCCTCCATGAAGTAGTTGTAGCAGTCCAAATCTGGCACGATCTCTTCTCCAGGCATGAATTCGCGGAAGACATTTCTGGCAAAAGACCCAATACCTGCTGCAGCTGTACATCGAAGCAGATGGCGATAGATATCGAGGCCAAGCGCGTGGCCATGTTCTTGTCGTTGAGTGACTAACGAGTCGAGGATGTTGACGAAAGAAGCCACGCGCTCTTCCAGTGACTTGACTACGCGATGCTTCGGTTGTGTCTCCAAGCTTGGCTTCATGTAGCGAAACATGTCTCGGTACGGCACGACAAAGTGCTCTGGGTCCAGAGCGCATATGGCACGTGCGAACGCCTTATCATCTGCAGTTTTGATAAACTCATACCCAATCTGGGGAGTCACCAGGCCCAAGAGTATCCGATCAGGATTGTTCTCCTCCAGCAGCTTCTGCATCGTCACAAATGTCTTCGCTTCATACAGGGGATCAGACGCTGACTCCCCATTCGCCTCCCCCTTGACCGAGCCGAATCCATCGCGTTCACCTAGGGAGGGAGATTGCTTGAAAGGTTCCCAAAGCGTAGAGGGCGCGGTGGTGGAGGAGAGGCGCTTGACATGTTGTAGATTGTGTGCACTCGGGAGGCATAACTTCGAGGTCCAATGCGCGGATGAAGGAGAGAGTCGGCGGAGGATGTGGAAGGTTAGATGCGGGATGCGACTGGGCGAGGGTGGTGAGACGCCATTGATCAACCTCGCCAGAGGCAGCGAGCCATGCATAAATACACCATGCAACGACAGGTCAACTAACCCGGAGCTGAAAGGAATGGCAGCTAAGGCATTGAAAGCGCAGTTGAAAAGTCCCGAGTCGAAGGAAGCAGCGCGAACATGAATTTCACATATAAATTTCAAATGACGCCAAGTGTTCAACTGAGCGAAGACTGAGGCATTGATGAGCGTTTCTCCTCCACCGTGCCAGCGAAACTGACACCCGACAAGATTACAACACCAATCCTCAGCATGGCCGATTCAACGGACGATGGAGCTAATGCAGTTTCAGAGCCGCTCGACCTCGTGCGTCTGTCCCTCGACGAGATTGTCTTTGTCCGGCTTCGAGGTGACCGCGAGTTGAAGGGGAGACTACATGTAAGGATACATCTGCACCATCGTTCGAGCGAGGTTCAAAGTGTGGACTGACTTCTAAGCAGGCATACGACAGCCATTGCAATCTCGTGCTCGGCGAAGTCGAGGAAACAATTTATACCTTTGAGGAGGAAGAGGACGGCGAGGAGACAGTCAAGGTCTGTTCGCGGCCTCCTTTGATCGGACCGCTACTGACGACGAGCTAGACGACCAAGAAGCAATCAGACATGCTCTTTGTTCGAGGTAGGCCATTATCGCAATGCTTCGCAGCTGTTGCTGATCGGAAGCAGGAGATTCCGTCGTGCTCATCTCCCCTCAGCCCGCATCGTGAGAACCGGCGTTCATTCGCTTTGACGAATCTCGAACTACAGCCAAACCGAAAGACTATGGGGCCTCTCCAAAGTGCCATCTTGAGCACCAGCCTGACGTCGCGCACCATCATGGAGACCAGATTATGGCTCAGAGGATCATGGGCAAGCCTCGTCGGTCGGATTTGAGTCACACTTGGCGTGGTCATGCAGTTACTCCATACAGGTATCGGGTTGGGCTGGTTCGATCAGTCATATGCCCTGATTCCTGAGGGACGCATGGCTCGACGAGCTGATACACGTCATGTACCCAGTATGTACAGGGGCTATGCTGAAGACGCCCAGCCGCCACAGGCAGCAGATGAAGAGGCCGTGTCCGTATCGGCGTGGGGATGACTCAGTCGCTGCGGCGCGTCTTGTGAGGCGTCTTCCCCGCTATCAATGACTCCAACACTTGACCACGATCTCCTCCGCCGGTGTATTTAGATTCCCCAGCGACTCTATATTTCTCTTCCGTAACATCACATCGAACCTTCGTCTCGCCTGCAGTCATCCCACATCCTAGGTCATGACGCTTCTTCTGCACTAGAAACCCGCGGAGTCGCCCAACATTTACACGTCAACCATGATCCCTCGAATACCTCACTGAGCGCGGGGGCGAATCATCCTTGTTCTTACGTGCTATTCGTTTCAATCCGTTGTCTCAGTCTCTGCAGGAAGTGAATATGGGGACTCGCATCAAGCAGACCCTGCAGGATCGCCGGAAGGGAGAGCTTGTTCGTAGTCTTGCATTTGCAGTTACACCTTCTGATCCAGTTGCAGGCTCTCTCCGACTTTGCCGACTATGTCGAGAAACAACAAGCCAAAAGCCGCACACAGCACGCCGAGTCCGCGACCGAAGACCACGCCGAACTCGACATCCTCGACTCGCTGAATCTCTCCGATAGTCCCAGCCAGGTGAGACTGAAGGACTGGCTACTTGACACCTCGGACAGCGCCCATAAGACACTGCAGCAGTTGTCGGAGCTGTTACAGTCCAGGATAGATGAAGGGCATGGTGAGGCGCTATTTGATCTCGGGCTCGAGGACAATGGCGACTCCATGGGCTTCACCAAAGAGCAGTGGGATCTTGCCCTGGGTCGAGTTAGGAATGCCGCAGAGATGAGCAGGGCCGCGGTCATGGTGCTCTTGACGTACAATGTGGGTGGCGACAATGAAGCCAAG
Source organism: Cladophialophora carrionii CBS 160.54 (assembly GCF_000365165.1). Taxonomy (NCBI): domain Eukaryota; kingdom Fungi; phylum Ascomycota; class Eurotiomycetes; order Chaetothyriales; family Herpotrichiellaceae; genus Cladophialophora; species Cladophialophora carrionii. The sequence continues at coordinate 1,860,233 of NW_008481831.1, forward strand.
TCGCAGACGAAAGACAAGTCTTGCCATGGCAAGCTGCTTATCCGGCAGGCACCAACGGCCGCCGAAGAGGTCATCGAGACACGGATAGCGGTAGTCGGCAATGTTGATGCTGGCAAGTCTACCATGTTGGGTGTCCTCGTCAAAGGAAACCTTGACGACGGCCGAGGCAAGGCTCGAGTCAATCTGTTTCGACACAAACACGAGATCGAATCCGGCCGGACCTCGTCTGTAGGCATGGAGATCATGGGGTTCGATACTCATGGCCAGGTCGTCACGTCTAGTGTCCCTGGCCGCAAGTTGACTTGGGGAGAAATTGGCACCCGGTCGGCCAAGGTCATCACCTTTACTGATCTGGCGGGTCACGAGAAGTATCTCCGGACCACAGTCTTTGGTCTGCTCTCTTCAGCGCCAAATTATTGTCTACTCATGGTTGCCGCCAACAATGGACTTATCGGCATGTCCAAGGAACACCTCGGCATAGCGTTGGCCTTGAATGTCCCTGTCATGGTCGTGATCACCAAGATCGATATCTGTCCGCCACAGATCCTAGAGCAGACTATCACGCAGATCACGAGAATCCTCAAATCTCCAGGCGCACGAAAGATTCCAATCTTCATCAAGACACACGAGGAGACAGTCATGACCGCAACACAATTCGTGTCGCAACGGATCTGCCCGGTGTTCCAGGTCTCGAATGTCACTGGAGAATGCCTGGACCTTGTGCGGACGTTCCTTAATATCCTCCCGCATCACGGCCACTACGATGACCAGGCCCCTTTCGAGTTCCACATCAACGACACATTCTCTGTTCCCTTCGTGGGCACCGTCGTCTCGGGCGTGGTGAAGTCTGGTGCGATTCATGCTGGTGACACCGTCCTGGTTGGTCCCGACTCCCTCGGCCAGTTCCAAAACACCAAAATTCGTTCGATCGAGCGAAAGAGGATACAAGTACCGGCATGCAGCGCTGGCCAATCTGCGTCACTAGCGCTGAGAAACCTACGGCGCAAAGACGTGCGCAAGGGAATGGTGGTGCTCCCGAAACTGGAAGGCCCGCCACCCAAGGTCTACCGCGAATTTGTGGCCGAGGTACTCATCTTGTCTCATGCAACCACCATCCGCCCGAAGTACCAAGCCATGTTACACGTCGGACCTGTTAGCCAGACTTGCGCTATTATCGATATCGATCGCGAGTATATTCGGACCGGCGACAGGGCTACAGTGGCGTTCCGCTTCGTGCAGCGGCCGGAGTTTCTTTGTGTCGGCGAAAGGATTCTTTTCCGCGAGGGGCGCACAAAGGGCTTGGGGATTGTCAAGTCTCTGGGATATGAGGAAGGGTCGTTAAGCAAGCAGGTTCAGACCGGCGAGACCGGGTCTGGAGAGGAGGAGAGCGGCAAGCCTGCCGAGGACAAGACGCCGATGACAGCGAAGGTCTCCTCACCGACATCTGCAATGACAAACGGAAAGGCGAAGTAGGCGTTCAGGCATTCAGTATTAGGAGATGGAGGACAGGAAGAGGGTTCCTCATCATCATGGCTAATGTACTCTCTGCAAATGACCTCTATATACTAATCTCTCTTTGTGGAAACGATGTTCGACGTAGTGCTTATCACTTGTTGCGTTCTTGGTCCGACTTTGGATAATACCGAGCAAGTACGAGTACGAGTGCCTCGTCAGCAGAGAATTCAGGTAATGGTCGATGAGAGTGACGAGTGATGGGCATGCATAGCCTTCATCAACCAGTCCGCCAATCACAAACCCCGTCAGGGTTCTCTTCGCCGGCCACCCCTGCAACTGCTGTACCAGTGAGGCAGTACGGAGTACGTGTGAGTACGTGCAAACTAGTGCGCAGTCGCGCTTCGAGCTCCATTCCCAGCTTCAGTATGTAGATGTCCTCCACCCACAATGCCGCCCACGGCTCGACAGCGTAGAAAAGAACGTAACCCGTCCGCAGAAGGCCGTACCGCCAGTCCGCGCCTCAGAGCTCGAGCGAAGGTACCGACACCACCGGCCGACGCAGCCATGGACGTTTCGTCCCTCGTCGCCGCCTGGCGCAGGCAACCCATGTGGATGCTCCTCGCCGTCACGAGCGGCGCCTGCGCGGCGTTCAACGGTGTTTTTGCAAAACTGTAGGTCTGCCAGACGAAACATGAAGCACTTCCTCCATCGATCAATACCTAGTAGCTAACGAACCTCTTTCACGGAAACCCACAGAACCACAACCTCGCTGACCTCGTCGCTGTCCGCCTCGGTGGCCACCTTGCTAGGCCTCTCGCCTGCCAACACCACCGTCGACGTCCTCGTCCGCGGCGCCTTCTTCGGCCTCAACCTCCTGTTCAACGCGCTGATGTGGGCCCTCTTCACGGCGGCGCTCACCCGCGCCGAATCCACCACGCGCGTCAGCATCATCAATGTGTCTGCGAATTTCATGATTACCGCACTCTTAGGGTGGATGGTGTTCGGGGAGCAGTTGCGCGGGATGTGGTGGGCTGGCGCGGCCATGTTGGCGGCCGGGAATGTGGTTATTGGGCGGAGGGAGGAGGGGAAGAAATCCGCTGTGGGTGAGGGTATGGAGCCGACGGCAGCGGGCCATGGGGAGGCGGAGGGCTTGATGCGTGGCGAGGAAGACAATGGACGGGATGTGGATGTGGATTTGGTGGAGTTGGATGATGGTGTTGGACGTGGCCGTGAAGATGGGCTTGAGCCGCAACACGGGGACGAGCAGAGGAGACTGAGAGCTGGTCAAGAAGTGGATGCACCGATTTGAGGAGGCTGCACAGAGAGAGTATCCTTAATTCATGAAAGGCCGATACGGTACGATGCTATGCGGTGCGATGCGATGTCAGTGACCTACACTGTCCAGCAGTCCCATTTCGTCGTCTGGGATGGTGGTCGTGCAGGACAATAGGCATTGCGGGCGGCGCGCATGCCTATACCTTGGATTGCGAGCATCGCACGAACACGCCACGAGCCGCAAGACCCGGCCGTGTCTACACAGTGCACAGTGAAGCATGCGATGTCTACGCCATCATCCAATCGGGATTCACACTTCGCTCTGGGAGAGTCAGAGGCTGCGTCAGGCCACATACCCGTGGACTTTTCGGTGACAGCCGAAAACTCACAAGGTCACGGGCGCCGCCGTGGAACGCAAGCGTCGTGCTCTTTTTAGCCACACCAGAAGCAACCGGACATGGAAGTCGCATGGCTTTATGCTAGCGACAACTTTGGATGGTCTTCGAAATGCTCGACCGCCGCCAGGGCATACCCTGGAGTCACGATCTACCGCACCTGGGTCGGGTCGAAGCGATGAACAGCCGAGTTTGCGATCCGAAATGTTCAAGCTGTGCGTTACTGAGAGCTCGGTTGCGGGTACCAGGGAAAACGAAGGAGTCAAGCACACTCGATATACCGCAGAATGTCTCTCCACCAAGTCCACCTGGGTCCATGCCAGATGCAAGGTTGGTCAGCCCAGCAACGGCAGGCCATTTCTGGTGGTCTGCCTCTGCCACCAGCGGGTAATCTTGTCGGTTGCTACGAAGAGCACTGAAGAGGTCCGAAATGGCGAAAATGGCTTGCATGATTCCAACATCTTACCCAGGACGTCTCTACCGTATAACCTCTTCAGGCAAGCCAAGGTGCGCCGAGAACAATCCGATCGTAGCCGCACACATTGGGTGCCAAGCTGCACACTCGTGTCAAGACGGGCAGCATGCCATTTGACAGATCCGGGATGAATAGGCTAAGTACTATGTAGTCCGCCTCCATGCGGTATCCGTTCTCCATGATAGGTTCAAGGTGGCTTGGACAGATACCCGGTAGTCGTCGAGAGAGTGATCTGGGGTAACGGCCGTGGCCGAGACGAGAGTTTCTCGGATCCACGCGAGGGAAGGAATAGCTGCAAAGGGAAAATCTTTGATCCGAGCTTGTCCGTGGTGTTTCGAAGCGCCCTCTCGTAGCGAGCGCCGAAAGCAAAATGCAGTCAGTGGCGCGAGCTCCAGCCTCGAATTGGACTCCTACTTCCCACCTTTCAGGGGTCGATTGGACTCTCCTGGGACCTGGCCGTCATAGCGCCGTGGGGTTTTGGTTTGCTCAGCTTCGGAACCTGCAGTGGAACGTGGTTTTCAGGGCATTGATCTGCCTCGGAAGCTTTCCTAGTAGACTATTCCTAAATGCAAGGCGCAGACCCGAGTACTGGACTAGGTCCTGGATCGTTCAACTGTTCCTGGGGCATACCGTGTATGGAGGAGAGCAAAAAGCGCTACGACGGCATTCCCGAACCGTTTGGGGCACGCCAGTAATGAGAGATTGTAGTGCTCTCGTGACCAAGCAAGCCTGCACCCCTTGACGCTGAGGCCTCAGTACCCTACCCAGTATGAGCTACAAGAATCGCTGGCTCAGAGACAGGAGGAAATGAAGCGGGCAATGCCAGGTGGGGTAGACCCTTCGAGAGCTGAGACACCAATGGTATCGCACGGCTGAAGCTATTCGTACCAGGTCGAGGGGTCATCCTCATTTAGAAAGCCGAGCAAGCTTCAAACCGGCCATCTCCACATAGATGCCGCCTAAAGCCTTCCCTTGTCCGAATGTCAGGAGACGCCGGGCACGGTCGACAGCATAAGGCTGGTCACGGCTGGTACGAGCTACGGCTGCAAAAGCAAAGATCCCATTGATCAGCAGGTCGAGATGCAGACGACTCTCTCGCCTTACCTGATTTACCCGGTCAACAAACGTCAAGTTCAAGCGGATTGGGTCGCACTGGGCGTGGACAGCAGCGATTCGTTGGCGGGATAGACGAGAGGGAAGGGTGTGAAGACACGCTCATGGTGTGGAGGAGGGCGCAGGCGTGCAGCTTGCAGCATCGAGGCAGTTCTGGGGCGGTGGAACGACGGCCACGACGGGCAGCAAGGAGGCAGGCACGGCATGATTGGCCCACAAAGCGCTCGTTGCTTGTCCCTGAAGAGATTAGCGGACAATCGGGCTGGGCCTGTGCCAGAGACTGGGATGGGCCCAAACAAGGCCCGTGTACTGGAAAATACCGTGGTAGGCGCTATCACCGGACGCTTTCAGCCTGCAGGCCGTTCTCAGAATTGCGGTGATAGCGCTAGGTGTGGAGTTCGCCACTGGCAAATTGCGTGGTTGACCACGGAAGCCTGCATCCTAGTCGGAACGCACTGGCCGACCGGCGGCGAATCAGAGCACCATCACGGCGCCGAGAAGTGGGCCGCGTGCCAGGATCCAAGTAAAGACTCGCCCATCTGGCTCGCTCTGCCTTCTTGCCCTCTCGCCTTTTTTGCCATCCGCCCACCGCCAGTCCGCGAGCTACATACCTACATCACCATCCCACCGCTGCTTTCATCCCATCTCACATACACTGCGCTACTAGTACCATCTGTTGCCTGCCACCTTCCATCAGCCCTTCTATTTCCCACCCATATCAAACCAGTGCTCCTCATTGACCTCCATTTACATTCTTCCCAAACAAGACTTTTCAGCTTAGACCAATTGCGCTGATCCACGAGGCTCTTTGTTGATCGGCTGACGTCTCCTACCCATCGTTGTTTCGCCACGGTCTGATTAGCTGGCATCCGCAAATATACCACAACATCCTTCCGCAGCACCGCAATATTCCTGCCTAGACCGTCCAGCTTCCGGCCCTTTTCTCCTCCAAATAGGATCCGAGCTGCACCATGTCGACCTTTTTCTATCAGCAACACCACGCCCAGAACCCGCAACCCATGCCTCAGTCTCATAGCCACCATGGCCGCTCTCGAAGGGCACCCCGATTATCGGCGGCACAGAACTCTCATCGCCAGTACCGGGCTGCCAAACCTGTGAAAGAGATAGTTATTGCCGAGCCGCCCAGCGTCCTCGCCTATCGGGCAAGGTTCGAGGCCGGCCGTTCATTCGACCTCGACGATGACCTCGAGTTCTGTCCAAATCTCTTGACATTTGATGAGGTTTGTGGCGAGCCTCTCTCCACGACTTCATCTCTTGCTGACTCCCTCGGAAAGCGTCAGTCTGTCACGTCAGGGTCGTCAGACCGCTCATCTCTCTCAAGTGGCTCGCCCGACTCATCTCCTCTTCAATCTCAAATACAACCTCAAATCACGCCGTCTTTGTCCATCTCCTCCTCCGCCGCAACGTCTCTTTACATGTCCCCACCAGCGTACACGAGCAGCAACAGCCTCAAAATCCACCAACCGTCGGCTATTCGCTCTCGCAACAACGCCATCCCTATTGTCAATCCGTCCACTGGCAACCGCATCGCAAGCCCACCGTCATCAATCTCGCCAGGTATGATGCAACAAACAACTGCCGCTCGCCGGTGGTAAGAGAGCCTCCACCTACGAGTGCTCTGTCCTCCGTGCCTGTCGTCGTTGTGTCGCTGTATTCGTGCTGGCTGATGTTGTGATGTGTCGCTTGCCTTGCCTTGCCCGTGGTCGAGATCTCCTCCAACTCAAATCATCTCTCTCATCTGTACATATGTATCTCACGACCACGGAAAACTGTTTCTATTGAGCGAAAGGCATAGCGATTCTGACGAAGCTGACATCATGATATCAGTCATTTGTGTGGAAGAATAGGGTCAAAGGAGTATGGCGGCACCCGGTGATCCAAAAAGACAATCTGTTTTAGCATGGAGTTTTGAGCATTCCCGGGGCAAGAGATTATGATAGACGACGACGATCATCATCACATAGGCGGGTTTTATCTGATATGCGGTTTGGGAGTTGTTGCACAGTCATCTACTGGGTTGGGAATGACGGACGAGAAATACAAAGATACCAGATGGGTCGACGTGGGGTTCGTTTGTTGGTTATGTTGAGTTCCTGAAGAACGGAACAGAGTGCACACATCTCACGGGTTGACGGCTGGCTTAAAATGATGTCGGACTTCTACGGGCCATTTATTTTGTCCAGCAACACGGCGGGTAGCTTACCGCCGCTATGAGATGTACTTCTAGCTGATAGAAAGCTGAACAAGACGCTTTATATCACCCTCTTGTCACCTTCCACCTAGTTGTGTCGACAATGCCATCAATCGCCTGCCGTGGTTTTTTTGTAAGGCAGTCTATTTATCGGTGCTGCCGAACTCGCCGACTCAATGCCTCGTCTGCGGTATCTGCACTGAACCAGGACGAGCACAGCAGGGCCTCCTGTGTCGGCGATTCAGCTCTGCAAGGTACCGGACGTATGTTGACTCATCGCTCCCGTGGTCGCCAAACCTGGTGGCGGTGCTGAGCGTCTTGACCAATCATCCCTGCATGTCCAGCCAGCGATGTCGCGGCCACGCACGGCAGCGGGGGGTTCGTGGCTGTGCCCAGCATGTGTATCATAGTGGCACCAGCTTCGCCTCGCGATTTGGGTCAATCGATAGAGCGACCAACGGGTGCAAAGAGGGGCCGCGGGATGGCATCTCTGTGGTATTTACCTAGGAACAAGTAGAGTATGCACAGTGATATCAGGGCACGAGGTTAGTGAAGTGAGGTGGCCTGAACTTGATGCAGAGAGCGGCACCGAAAGTTCATCTTGGCAGTGTTCACCCCAACTTGAACCCAAAGTGAGCGAACTCGGCTGTCGCTGTCACATAATATACCGACTGTCTTGACCTCCCTCCCTTGAAACAATCCCACAGGCAACTCAACATGGGGCTGCTTTCGCGGAACGTGGTGCTAGTCCTCCTCCTAGGTCTGGTGCTCTTCACGCTCGAGGCACACGCTTTCGGTGCCGGCAGTGAGTAAGCCCGAAATGGAGTGTTTCCGCGACATTGACCCATCGTGTAGACATTGCCTCGATATCCGCGGTAGAGGGCAAGAACTGGCGCCATGGTGATATTGAAGACGTCTTGAAGACTGTGTCATGTATCCGTCACCACAAATGGAATTCCCTGATGATCAAGAGGGTCTACTTCGGGTATGTTTGTCCCGTCTTCGTTCAAGCCAAAAAGACCACAGCTAACGGGCTGGACGTACCCAGGAACTGGCTACGGGACTACAGCCAGGCCATGGATACTGGCGCCCTGAAGAAGGCCCAACCCGAGACCATTCGAATTCTTGTCTGGCTACTGTCATTCCTCGGATTTGGCTATGCCACGGCAGAGTTCGAGGTCACGGCGGAGCGCCTCGGTGTCTACCGGCCAGAGGAGCACATTGAGTAGGGATTTTGATCTCAAGTACGATAGCCCTTGCTGACAGGAATTTCAGCAATCCCAGAGACTACAACGACAACGAAGACGCCCGGAAGTTTGACGTCCGTCTCCGTGGTCCAGTGCGTGACATTGAGCTGCAAGTCGACATGGAGACCGGGATGAAAAATTACATCGCCAACGGAAAGGGTGACTGGGCCACCAGCGCCGCCTTTGTCAAGTACAGCTTTGAGCGCAGCATCCACCATGGCCGCCTGTACACGAACGGCCATGGGTTCTTCAAAGGAAAAGACGAGGATCTTGCGGAGGCCTTGCGTTGTCTGGGTCAAGGTCTGCATACACTCGAAGATTTTGGTGCACATACCAACTACGTCGAGCTCTCCCTTCGGGAGTTGGGGTACCACAACGTATTCCCTCACGTCGGAACGGCCACCGCAATCAACCTCCGTGGGAAGCACGTTTTCCCTCTCGTGACGGGCACATTTGGAATGGTAGACTTCTATCATTCTGTGCTGGGAGAAGCTACCGACCACTTTACGCAGAGCGAAGTCAACGAGATGGACAATGCTCTCGGTACAGCTCAGCAGGCAGCGCAGTCATCAAACCCTCTGATGTCCCTGGTCAAGTTGTTGTCTAAAGTGCCGGGGACCAAGGGTCTTTGTGACGAAGCGGAACAGCTGCAAGCGAGTTCGCAGGCGCAAGCTCGTGCCAACGAGCAGCAGGGTTATGGATCACAGGGAGGCTTTCGCGGCGTGGATGACTACGGAGGGTCATCGCGAGGCATTGACGATTGGGATAGCACTCGAGCCTCGCATGCAGGGTTCGCTGGGCAACAACAAGGTTATGATGCATCCAACAGTTGGAACCAAGGACACCAGCAACCAGGTTGGGGGCAAAACCCACCGCAATACCAGCAGCAGTGGCATGATCAAGGCGCACCTCACGCCTTCAATAATCCACCTCCACATCAAGCTCAATGGCACGATCCAAACATGGGCCATAACTACAACTCGCAGGACCAATACTCTGGTTCCCAACAAAATTGGCAGCAGCAGCAGCAGCACCAGCCACTGGTCGATCAATGGTCGCAGCAACCACAACATCCTCATGCTCCTGCTTCACAGCCTCAGCACGGGCAGGTGGGACAGCCCTCGCAATCACAAGTTACTGCACCTGCAGGTCTTCCGGGTATGCCAAACTTCGATCCAGCCAAGACTGTTGCCCAGATATATCCCATCCTTGTTTTCCGCGACAAGGTCGTCCGGACCGTAAGTTTTCTACTCCCATCCAAATTCATATCCAGTGTTTTAAAGTTACGCACCTGCCTTGTGTGCTTCCGCGAGAATGATACTAACCTTTGGATGCCTACAGATTAGCAGCATAATTGAAAAGATCCCTGGTCTTGAGGCTCTTGTCGACCGTATCACCGAGACGCTGACGGTCTTCGTCCTGTCGCTTTTGGCGCCGTTCGTGCGACCCGTGATCAACGCCATCTCGAAGACACTGCAGTCGGGAAGTTCGGAAGTTCTGGATTCGTCCGCAAAGCACCAGTTCGAGGTTTGGACCAATGCCCACTCCAGTGATCCGACACACTCGATGCTGAGCAAGGATCACTTTAGCAATATACTCAACGAGCCCGCTGGTAATGTGGCTGCTGAAATCCTGAAATTCATCGCTCCCCGGGTGCTATATGCTTGGGAGCACCCCGATGTGCCTGTGCAACAGGTGATGCATGACGTTGAAAGTATCTTCCATCATCCGGCCATCAGGAATGAGGGCAATGAATGCCATCGCAACATGTTTAATGCGGTGAAAGCCTGGGTCAATGGACTGCCGGATCGTGGTCGTGGCCTCGAAGCGGTTTTGAACTCTGATGCTGTCCGGGCAGGCAAAAATCACAAAGCAGGCGTCAATGAGCATATGCACAAGCCTCCCGCCGGCTCGAGTCAAACCCACAACACCGGTGGAAGCTTTGGAGGTTTGGGAAACTTCATTCCTGGTCAACAACATGGCTCCGGCGGCCATCAGGGCAGCAGCGGAGGACTTGGGGGATTGGCAAACTTCATCCCTGGACAACACACCGGTGGAGGCCACGGTGGAGGCCATGGTAACAACCCATTGGGTATGGTTGGAGATCTTGTGGGCAACTTCACGGGGCAGCACAAACCCGCCCAACAACACCATGGCGGTGGCGGCGGCAGCGGTGGCGGCCTCAACAACATGCTAGGCATGGCCGAGAAGCTACCTATACCTGGAGTACATGGCGTGGCCAGCCAGTTGAACAAGTACTCCAAATTCATGGGCGGCTTTCCAGGCGGGGGCGCCCGCGGGCTGGACGAAAATGACACCGGTCCAGGTGGTCTCGACGTGCCAGTCGGGGGATCCAGCGAGCTTCACGAGGCTGCGGCGCATGCCGACCGCTACGGCTCAGACATGAGGTCACCCAGTCCGATGCCCATGCAGGCCCCAGCGGGGTATGAACAGTACGGCCGGCAGGAACCGGGAGGTTACGGCTATGGTCAGGGTCAGGAAGGACAGCCATATCAATATCAGACGACGTACCAGGAACCATACTCCAGCCAGGGTCAGTATGGAGCCGGTGGCGGTGGCGGTGGCGGAGAAAGCGCAGGCTACTATGGAGGAGGAGGGCGTTGACTCGTCGTCGCGAAAGTGAACAGGGGAGTACTCGTAGCAAATAGAAATATCATTGCTCCAGAAGTGTTAGATAAAACGCCTTGAAACCCCTGGAGATGGGAACAATCATTAACAGTCCCCATTCCTCTCCTTTCCCCAGAAGTTTTCGTCCCAAAAGCAGCTCACAACTTCGACTTCCCAAACACGCCGCCCCGGCCCTGACCGCCCGCGAACCTCGCCGCCCCAGCCATGCCCTCGCGCTCCACGACGCCGACGCCCTCATCGTACTCCCTCCGCATGGCATCCTCGAACCCGGACGCGTCAAACGCAGCATAGTAGCACGACGCGCGATCCGCGAGCATGCACCCGTTGGGGAACTCGACAAGCTGCTCGGCGATGCGCGTCGCCTCCTCGAGCGCCTTGCCCCGAGCCACCACGCGGTTCGCCAACCCCATGGCGTGGGCCTCGGCGGCCGACACCCCCCTCCCCGTGAGGATCATGTCCAGCGCCCTTCCGAGCCCGACGATCGCCTGCAGCCGCACGGTGCCGCCGTCGATCAGCGGCACGCCCCACCGCCGACAGTACACGCCGAAGACGGCGTCCTCTTCCACCACGCGCATGTCGGCCACGAGACTGAGTTCGAGGCCGCCCGCGACGGCGTGGCCCGCCACCGCGGCGATGACGGGCTTGGTCACGCGCAGGCGTGACGGGCCCATGGGGCCAATGTTGCGCCCTTGCACGGGTTCGAGGTGGTTGGCGTGGGAGGCATTGTTGTCGTCGTTGTCGTTGTCGTTGTCCTTGGGAGCGCGGGGTTGCTGCGCCGCGGCGGCGGGGCGGCGGCGGTGAGGTCGATGAGGTCGGCGCCCGCGCAGAATGTGCCGCCCGCGCCTGTGAGGATGGCGACTTTTTGAGTCGAGTCCGCTTCGAAGGCCAGGAAGGCGGCGTACAGTGCGCGCGCGGTGGCTGGGTTGACGGCGTTGCGGCGGTGGGGGCGTGTGATGGTGATGGTGGTGATGCCTCTGGGGGTGGTGGTTACGTTGATTAAATGGGGGTCCATGGCAGGAAGTAGTCAGAAATCGATGCAGATAGAGATAATTATGGAGCACGGAGTACTGAGACAGGGCAATTCGACAAGTCGGGTTGCTGTGCGGGTTGGCCAGCTCCGGTTCGGGCCCTGCCTTTGGTTCCGGCTTCGATGAGATGGCCTCAATGATCTATCTACCTCAACTACCAGGGTGCTTCCTCACTTGAGGTAGAGGGAACGTAGATAGTGCTCCGACACAGTACACTGTACTCTTACTAGGCGCGCGACATGGGATGACATTTCTACACAGTATATCGAACCTCGGCTTGGATCCACCGAGGTTCACCATCGTGACCATCGCAAGACTACGATCCAGGATCCAACTCACTCACTCAATCACTCACTCTCGTACTGAGTGGTACGGTCAGTCATTGAGGGAGACGGAGAAATCGGTCAGGTCAAGATTCATTCGATCTACTCAGTACTGTAGTCAGCGATGGATGGAGAGCCTATTGCAACGCCACGCCAATCATCAATCAGACTATTCAAGTACTCGTACCAGAGTTGTCAGTTGTCCCTGCCGGCCTCGTCTGCAGTAATGCCCCTCAGAACGCTTCGAATCGTGAAGATACATTTCTCATCCAGTGTCCGAGACCATCTCTGGGGCACGTCATCTCCAGGTCCAGTATTGCAGCTTGAATAGCCTGTCGAGGCATAGGAGGCGGGCATGACCGGGTCGATGTAGTCGTTGATCAGAGCCTGGCTCGGTTCTTGAAAGCCCCTGTTCAGAGGGCTAATTACTTCGCTCCGACCCCTGGGGAGTGTTTTACTCCGTACAGATCACGCCGAGATGAGCGTCGCCATGGGTCTTGTGCGGAGATGTCGCGATTGTCTTTGCGACTACCTTGTACGGAGTCAAGGCTCCGATCCACCTTCAAGTTTGGCGAAGTTAACCGATACCTTGGCTTGGGAAAGCGAGCCGACCAGCCTGAGGGACAGCTGTTCAGCACAATCAGTCTGGCTGGTAGTTAAGCGCAAGGGCAGGAATCGCAAACCACGCCAACCTGGCCAATTCTCAGTCCATCAATACGGGTACCATAGTGATATTCCAACGGCAGATCTACTCAAGCGAAGAGTACGGATGTGTGGTTGATGCGGCCATTTCAACGTCTCTCAGCCTCGTAGTGCAATACACGAGCTCCAACACTCAAGCTTTGCTCGTGTCATTATTTTTCCGGCCACAAAAGTAACTCGTACTCCCATTCTTAATTTATTCATACATCCGTGCCTCTGGCGCGTCCCTTCCTGCATTCGAGATTCGACAGGGTTGACATGGTGTTTCAGGCTTTCTTCATCGCATGGCCACGACGACTGCGCGGTAACGATCGGTCAACAATACCTGCTGCGCCACGAGTCCTGGCGTGTAGTGCAACAGGTTCCAAGGCACGAAACAGAATGGCCGTCAGATGGGACGGTGAAATTGCCATGGGCATCGCGGGCGAGCGCGAGCGCCAAACGCCCCGCCTAAACTGCGTGTGGTCTAGGCGTGGCGCCCACCGAGCGCCAGGTGCTTGATCTGGGGCTCGGCGCCCGAAGCTATTGGCTGTCAAGGCTTCCCGTGCGTCAAACAGCCCGCCGACGACGTCACTGGCGCGTGTGGTTAACCGACACGAGATCTCACACAATTGTTTCCCGATCACTAACTGATCCATGTTCCATGCTGGCCATGCCATGACCCGAACCACGTCCTCCACGCCCTTTATCCAACTTTCATCTTGCTTGCTTTGTGCTGATCTTTCTCCATTGTACATTCCTTACAACTACCTCCCTTGACCTTCTGCCCTCGCTTTGTGCGTTCAGTTATTTCCAGCCCTGAAAGGAGGATTGCCCTTGGGAGCCACTCGAAGCAGTCTATTCTCCAGTCACATCGTGATTGTGTCACTGACGCTGGTGACGCTCCTCAACATCACACACTGGCCCCCCTTTTGCAGCTCGTTACAAAAAGATTAGCGATGCTTTTGCGGATCCTCAATAACGAACCCTAACCTAATCATACCCTCCCTCAGAGGCACTGACACAACACAATGTCGAGCGTGGTTAATGACACATTCAACCTCGGCGGCAATCAGACCGCAGCAGGACAGAAAAATGGGCAAAGTGCCGGCCAATTCGCTGCCTCCCTCGTCACCGCCATAACGGTCTTTGCCATCCAAGTCGTCATTTTCCTGCTCATCAAGGACCGGTTCGCACGAATATACCAGCCCAGAACCTACCTTGTACCAGAAAGAGAACGCACAAAACCTTCACCACCAGGATGGTGGAAATGGATCAAGCCCGTGGTCAGCACGTCCAACTCCGACTTCGTCCAGAAGTGCGGTCTGGATGCCTACTTCTTCCTGAGATATCTCCGCACCTTGCTCAAGATATTCGTTCCAGCTGCCTTGGTTATCTTGCCAATCCTGATTCCCCTCAACATGGTCGACGGTCGTGGAGCCCGATTTGCACTGGGCAGAAACGAAAATGCCAGTAATGTGACTGGCCTCGATCAGCTCGCATGGGGCAATGTCGCCCCCGACCACACAGGACGATATTGGGCCCACTGGCTTCTGGCGCTTTTCCTGATCGTCTGGATCTGCTATGTCTCGTTTGACGAGCTACGGAACTACATTCGCATGCGGCAGGCGTATCTGACATCGCCTCAGCACCGCCTGCGTGCTTCCGCGACGACCGTCCTGGTCAGCTCCATCCCTCAGAAGTGGTGCAATGTGGAAGCCCTTGACGGCCTCTACGACGTGTTCCCGGGTGGTCTCAGAAATATCTGGATCAACAGAAATTTTGACGAGCTGAGCGACAAGATCAGACGACGCGATAAGCTCGCTGCAAAGCTCGAGACGGCTGAGACTGACCTCATCAAGAAATGCTTCAAGAAGAACGAGGAAAACATCGCCAAAGCCGAGAAGGAGGCCGGCAAGAAATTGACAAAGGACGAGAAGAAGCTACGTGCCACCATTAGGGATGAGGCAGGTGATCGCGCTGCTCATGGCCACGGGACTACCACAGGGAATCCTCACCAGGTCCAGCATAATCTGCGCCAGGTCGTCAACGGTCGAAATGACGCCGCGTCTTCGTCCTCGGATTCAGAAGACGAGCAAGAGGTTCAGGAGCCTCAACGAGATAGGTTCAACATCCCTATCATCGGTGGCGGCATCTCTGCGGTTACGCACGGCCTGGACAAGGTTGGCAAGGGGATCCTGGGTGGTATCCGCGGTGTTAACAAGGAAGTCAATAATACTATCGACACCACCAACGGATTCGTCGTGCCCGACGCTCAGCACAAGGAATTGGGTCGGAGTTCTCGCGAAGAGCCCGAGGTGCCAGTGGAGGACTCGAGCCCAATTTCACCAAAGAAGAACGAGAAGGTATTCGGTGAGAAGCGTACCACGGGACACGCCAAAGACGCGAGCGCGAAGAACCAGAACTCGCCCTCGAACCTTGGTCGATCGTTCGAGAAGTCACCCCGGTCAAGACCCCAGAGCCCCATCTCCCAAGGTAGTACAATGGGAGGAGAAAAAGTTCGATCCGAGAAACAGTTGACCAAATTCGAAAAGTTCAAGAAAGCTATTGGTTTGGGCCCGGACGAGAAGGAGCCTGTCGATTATCCCAACGCCTTCGAATGGAACTTCGAACATGACCCGGATGACGCTGTCTGGCGACGCTACTTGACCGATAAGGACCGTGAAACAATGAGGCTTCCAATCTTCGGCTGGCAGTGGATGCCCTCTCTCCCTTTGCTCGGCCAGAAAGTCGACACAATCCGATACTGCCGCAAAGAGGTTGCCAGACTCAACGTGGAGATTGAAGATGATCAGGCCCATCCTGAGCGGTTTCCTCTCATGAACTCTGCATTTGTTCAATTCAATCACCAGGTCGCTGCACACATGGCCTGTCAAGCTGTCAGTCACCACCTTCCCAAGCAGATGGCTCCCCGGCTGGTCGAAATCGATCCCAACGACGTCATATGGGACAATATGTCGATCCCATGGTGGCAGGCATACATTCGGACTGGCGCTGTTATTGTCATTGTCGTCGGGATGATCATTCTATGGGCCATCCCCGTCGCTTTTACATCGGCTCTCTCGCAACTGGAAACTGCCGCCAAAACATGGAGCTGGCTTCATTGGGTCCTCAGAATCCCTGCTTGGATTCGAAGTGTCTTACAGGGTGTCTTGCCTGCGGCCTTGCTCGGTCTTCTCCTGTTCCTCTTGCCTCTGATTCTCCGGTTCCTGGTTCGCTTGCAAGGGACGCCATCCAACATGCTCGTGGAGATATCAGTTCAACGCTATTACTTTTGCTTCTTGTTCGTCCAGTTGTTCTTGGTCGTATCTATTGCGTCGGCCTTGACACAATTCTTTGCTCTTTTCACGAGCGTGGACGGCTTCACAAACATTCCGAGTTTACTGGGCAACAACATCCCAAAAGCCAGCAACTACTTCTTCTCTTACATGTTGCTGCAAGCTCTGTCTGTGAGCGCAGGAGCCCTCCTGCAAGTTGGATCACTCATCGGCTGGTTCGTCCTCGCACCACTCTTCGACAGTACTGCACGGGCGAAATTCACCAGACAAACTCAGCTGTCAAACATTCAGTGGGGCACGTTCTTCCCAGTGTATACCAATCTGGCATGCATTGGCTTGATCTATTCCGTCATATCGCCGCTGATATTGATCTTCAACATCGTTACCTTCACCTTGTTCTGGTTTGTTTATCGATTCAACACCCTGTACGTCACCCGCTTTACTCGTGACACGGGGGGTCTCCTGTATCCCAACGCCATCAACTTCACATTTGTGGGTGTTTATGTGATGGAGATAGCCTTGATAGGCATGTTCTTCCTCGTTCGAGATGAGCACGGGAACGTGGCTTGCTCAGGCCAAGCCATCGGGATGATTGTGATTTTGATCCTCACCGCTGGATACCAGATGTTGTTGAACAATGCATTCAGCCCGCTGTTCAGATATCTGCCCATCACCCTCGAAGACGACGCCGTGCGGAGAGATGAAGAGTTTGCTCGGGCAATGCGCGAGAAGCATGGCCTGATTGAGGACGAGAACGAAGTTGAGGATCTTGAGGATCAGCTGGAGCGTAACGAGCGACAGTCCCTAGACGAAGATCGCCAGCAGCACGATATTGAGCTCCGAGAGATCGAGCAAGATAAGCAAGACAGACTCCGGAGACAACGGTCGAAAAAATTGCCTGAACTCGAGCCGTACGAGTTCCAGAACCCGGAGATTGCAATGAACCTGGACCAGGATAGCAAGGGCGTCCGCATGATGAAAGCCGCCGCTCACAAGACGGCCGGCACAACCAAAGGGTTGGTGCCCCGCGGAATCTCGCAAAAAGGGCAGCGCCAATCCTGGGCAGATCGAAGCAACGCCAGAAACCGGCGAGCGTCGAATTTCGGCGAATGGGAAAGTCCATCACAGAGTCGAAGCCGGGCACACTCGGAAGCTCGGGGCGGCCAGAAGAACTTATTACAGCAGCCCAAGGAGGTTCTCGACAAGCTCAACAACTTCAATCCGTTGACCGGTAATGAGAAGGACGTGGAGGCCCAACGCGCTGCTCGAAGCGAACTGGCCGACGCACTGTTCGGTGGCGTCAACGACGAATTAGAAGACCTGAGCCCGGAGGAGCGTGACAAACTGGTGCAGAGGGCCTTCCAGCACAGTGCGCTCCGAGCACGGCGACCTGTCATCTGGATCCCCCGCGATGAACTCGGCGTTAGTGACGATGAGGTGCACCGCATCGGCCGTTTCAGCAGCCATCTCTGGGTCAGCAATGTTCGACAAGGGCTCGACTCCAAGGGTCGGTGCGTGTACAGTGGTGCGCCACCCGACTTCAGCGAGGTCGACGTGATCCAGCTATAAAGGATGTGCGATGACTCGAAAGATGGAGGCCGTGTTTAGATTAGTATTCCGTTAGCGCGGCGTTATGGGGACGTTACAGTATGTAGTAGCATGAAGCCTCGAAAGTGCTGAATTACCGAAAGCCTTCGGCCACGATTTGATGTTATATACGGTGTATACTCTCCGAAGATACCGGGCGATGCCTTGTAATGATAGTGACCATGACAAACGATTGAGACGCCCCAGACGCCCAGACGCATCCTGAGTGTAGCTGTGGTGATCGAAGAGGTGAAGTGCTACAGTACCTAGGCAGGTAGTCTATGCGGGTAGGCACGCGAGATAGTGTACGGAGGACTGTTTCCACAGTTTCTCAAAACTCGCAACACGAGGTACGTTAGATGGGAACAGGCTTTCTTAGTCTCCCGGTAGCTTTCCGTACGATCGATGCGACATCTTTTCCCTAACGCTCACAACCCGATGCAAAAGTTTGATTGGGGACCACCGTTGCGGCATGACGCCGCAGCGCTGAACACACTTCCGGCGTGTAAGCACTCCCAGCGTGTAGCACTCATGGTCGACGCCTCGACGATATGGTGGGGCGACGGGATTGTGTCGTTGCATTCTTATGTACGCCTCACGTGGCTCTGTGGCTCTGTGGTTCTGTGAGACGGATAAACAAAACGACCAGGTTGTCCTGACGGATAGGTCCCATCCCATCCCATGCCTCACGCTTGCTGATGAGGTGCCAGGGGGAGTTTGTGGAGACAATGTCCTGCAGGGTTCACCGCGAGTGCAAGCCCCGTTTGTAGTATACTGTACCTTTATGTACTTGTACAAACAACGGCGTCCCGGGACGAGCACAGATAATGGGCAAACGCTGACAAACGCGCGGTTGACAACACATTAGCAAGAAAAGCCGGTCACTGCTCTCTCGTGTTCTCGTGCTTATCATATCTATGCACGCAAGAAATAACCCCGGTGTGAAAGTTTGTCGCAGAGTCCGGGGTCTCGATGCCAATCTGGTTCTGAACATCGCTCGGACTTTGTCACTCTGAATGAACGTGATAATCACGCTCGGAAACCAAGCCAGAGAGGTCTCGTCGTGGCTGGTCGACCTCGTGATATGGTGCCTTGGTGACATTGAAACGGCGTGTACCATTCAGTTGAAGGTGCCATGTGGTGAAGTGAAAGATCGTGCTGTCTGTCATGGTGCGTGACGTGACAGACAGAGAGTGACATGGGAAATGTCTGTCACTGTCACTGGCCTACTGCCGCTCATAGAGATCGGCTACGGAGCGGTCTCAGGGTATATAAACATGTCGCGACCCACCATCGAGCTTATTATCTGGAATTTTCGACAGCAGACACCTTACTCACCTTTGGGGATCGTGTAGGTTCGACCTACAAGTCGCTCGGATTGCACTGTCTTCATCATCCATCTCAGCCATCTTGGCCGACCGATACAATGGCGGAGTTTCAGCAACGCCTTGGAGGGGGAGAACTGCATCGCGCCGGAACAGTCCTTCAGCAGGCCAAAGGCGGAGTCAGAGCCGGAGCCAGAGTCAGAGTCAGAGTCAGTCGACACCACTCAGACAGCAGTCACACTCCTTCCACGTCTTCCAGGAGAGCGATTGAACGAGTTTCCAGACGCTATTCCTCCTCATCTATGGTACAAAAATCCACCGCCTGCAGCCGGCCAGGTTGCTCTGTTCCACGAGATGCCATTTGGGGAAGCTTCCCAGAGAGATCCGCAACAAGATCTGGGATTACCTCGATGTGGGGGATTCTGAGATCGATATCACGGTGCGCATGCGCTACCACGGCCTCGTCTACCCTCCCAGATTTCGATTCCGGGAAATCATCCGGCTCGTCGGCGTCTGCCGGCAGATGAGGACAGAGGTCTTCCAGATCATCGAGAGGAGCGTCGTCTTTGTGCAACGGTCGAGCAAATTTCTCGACGAGTCTGTTGCGCACTTACGCGGAGGGAACATGCTCCGACGCATTGTTACCTGTACCTGGAAGAAGATTGGTTCTTGTCAGCTTACCACGAAACCCGCTCTGCCCTGGTACTGTCAGAGATCTGCGACAACCTGCCGAACCTCGTCCACTTCCAACTGAGGACCGACGAAGCCAGGCGGCACAATCAGGTCCGAGAATTAACGCGCGATCTTTTGCGCTTCGGAGCATTCCTGGTAGCGAGGCATCGAAACCTCGACATGCTCATCTGGCCAGGCGACTCGGGTCAGCCGCACGAGCCAGGACAGAGAGGGGTCGTCCTTTATATCGACGTGACTTTGTGCAAACACTTTCGCGACAAGTGGTTGTACAGGACCACGCCGCCAAAGTACCTGAGCAAGGAGGACTGGGAGAACGACGACATCAGCATGGTTGATGTGAGTACGAGTTGTTGCGCGGGCTTGTTCCGGCGTCCTAACTGACTGGGGTTGCAGGATCGTTTGTTAAACGCCACGATACTGCGACGACTTCACTTCAACGACATCCTTGCCTTTGAAATCGACGACTTCGTCATCGACAGAGAGAACAACGCAACCTCGAAGATTGACGAGGGGCATGATTATTTCGCCCAAGTCGACAACGAAGGTTATTTAACCCGAGAACGGCGCCAAGAATTGGGCAAGCGCTACGTTCCCCGTGGATCGACTGATTGACATCTGCGAGAAGAGGATGTTGAGGGCGATGAACAATGGCACTTTTCAGATGCGGGCGGCGGGTGCTCGTCCGTCTCGTGGTCGTGGGCGTGGCCGGGGTCGTGGTGGGCGAGGCGGGGGAAGAAGTCGAGGAGGCGCGAGAGGAGCTGCGCCTGGTGGGCATTAACATGTGGCGTCGGAAGGTGTGAATCACGGTGAGGCTGGCCGCGCAGATTCTAGCGCTGGTGCTCATGCTCGTGTTCGAGGTCCGGGTCGCGGGTCGCCGCGTGGCCGGCCAAGTCGAGGAAACCGTTGAAGAGCTTCCACCCATGGCCGAGGCAATGACGAGATCTAGCTTGAAAGCGGATGAGCAACTGGTCAACTTGATCTGCAAAGGGTTTCGGCCTCGCTCTGTATCACAAACCTTGCACAGGACGGTGGCTGTGTCTAGAAGCGCGCAGATCGAGTCCAGACTAGATGTGCAGAAATATCAACCCATACTTTGAGCCGTGTCTGCATGTGCACCGTTGTCGTTCGAGATGTTGGGCCGCGATGGTGTATGGGTGTCTGGGCTTCGTGCGGCATGAGGGCATAAGGGCATGAGGGCATGTGGTGGGTGTGGTGGTGTGTGGAGGGTGTGTGCAGGGTGTGTGAGATCTACTCGTATCTCGTAATCCTGCTACTAATCAGAAAGGTAACTGAGGCGAGCGCCAAGACCGACGTCGCTCAAGCACACAGACTTGCACGTGACTATCCCATCGGTCATTATTCATTTCGATGCTTCCCCAGTACGCAGCACATGTTTCACAAAACCACGCTTCATTCAAAGGCTCCTACACAGCACTCCGCTCTCAGAATACTCAACTCGTTCTTTCGACACTGCGCCATTATCGCGATCACATCATCACGTCGGAATCGTGGCGCTACCCCTAACCGCCCAAACTGGAAGCTCGTCTCCACACGCATGGCCAGATGCTTCGATCCGCTCCACTTCGGCTCGCAACTTTTTTCAGGTCTATTTCCTCAGCCAGCCACATGGCAGATTCCTTTCCTATTGCGGCCGATATTGTTGTCGCTAATGAAGACTCGTGGCTTTTAAGCTTCCACCCGCTCATACAGGGTACAGGCTTGACAGCGCAGCGCGTGGTGCCAAGATGTCAAGAGCGAGACTGCTAGCTAGTGAGCTCGACCAGCTCCACCCATGGCGATGGAGCTGCGTCTGCATCTTTTCTTAAGAGCATGAATTTCCCCGAGGCGTCCCTCATGGCGCCGGCTCACTTTCGTCGACGTTCCTGTCAGTGCCGAAGACTGCGTCAATCATGGACAATTACATGATCAAGAGCGAACAAGATGCGTATCGGCGAGAGTCGAAGAGGACAGGCGTACAGATTACCGAGCACACCGAGTCCGATCAAGAAAGGGACGGCTCCAGCCACGGGGATGACCCGACGACGCCCAGCGCAATCTCGAGATTGGAACAGCTCATGGAACGATTATGGGCCTTTGAGATCTTCGCCCTGGTCGTCAGCACACTTGCGCTGCTGGGCCTGATCATTCTCCTCCGCGTCACCAACGGCCAGAAAGTCCCCAACTGGACGATCAAACCCAAACACACGAAGCCGTTCACCGTGACAATCAACTCCGTCATCTCCATCTTTTCGACTGCTGTCAAGTCGACGGTGCTCATCCCTGTCGCAGCGGCAATGGGAGAGTTGAAATGGATGTGGTTCAACTCGGGCCATCGGCTCACAGACATTCAGGTCTTCGAGAGCGCCGCACGTGGCCCGCTTGGAGCTGCGATCATGCTGTGGAGTTTCCGCGGCCGTAGCCTGGCATGTCTTGGGGCTGTGATCATCTTGGGCTCTCTCGCACTCGACTTTGGCTTCCAGCAGCTCGTCACTTACCCGCTGCGGCCCGTCAACCTTGGACCGGCCACGATCGCACGGACAAACGAATACTTTGCCTCCCGTCCTGGCTGGATCTCTGGTACACCCTTGGCCGAGCAGCCTATGGTAGCCGCAATCTACACCGGCATGTATGGTGATGGCAAAAGCTTTCCAGTCACTCCAGGCTGTTCCACTGGCAATTGCACCTGGATGGAGGACTACACGTCGCTGGGATTCTGTTCTCGGTGTTACAGCACCACCGACCAGATTGTCAAGCAGTGCGGAACGTTCAACTATACCACCTTTGACGAGAACGGCGAGCCACTGGTCGTAGGCGATCCCATCCCTTACTGCAACTACACAATGCCATCAGGACAGTTCATCGCCGGCGTCAACCTGACCCAGGGGTACGTGGATCCCGTCTTCGTCGATATTGACGATAGCCCAGCCTCTGAAAAGACATATTTCGGCAAGCCACTCACCGCCAACGTGGCTACCTTGTCAGTCATGCGCGCCGAGTGGCAGAGTGTTTACGACGATCAAGACAGGTTCTACGATAAAATCATCGCTGCCAATGCAACCGAATGCGGCATTGATGCCTGTGTGATCAAGTACCACGCCACTCTGGAGAAGTCGAACTTCACCGAGATGATCATCGACACCTTCATCAACGAGACGGACCGCCAAGTCTTCTCAGAGGGAGATGCAGGCTACACCATGCCCGTGTATATACATCCGCCACAGTCATGGACGAACCACTCCAACGTCAACGACAGCAACATCTACTTCCTCGACAGCGTCACCATCCAAGCACTCCGGTTCCAGTTCAACCAAAATGCGAACCAGCTGCTCTGGGGCGGAAGGTTTATTGACTCCATGCGCGGACAAGTCAGCGTTGACAATGACTTTGTCGCCTATGTCCGCTACCTGGACGAAGCAGGCATGAAGGATATGATGTCCTCGCTGACTTCAAGTATGACGCAGCGCATTCGGACGGCGCCCGGAGCAGGCACCAACTCGTACGGGCCGGGGCACAACACAATCGGCATCACCACGCAGCATATGCCGCACGTGAATGTCCGTTGGGGCTGGATTGCGCTTCCTGCCGCGATCCTGCTCCTCAGTGCCCTCCTGCTGGTCTGTACGATGATCGAGTCGAAACGCCAAGGTGCCACAATGTTGTGGAAGAGCAACGCCCTCGCACACTTCTACCACCCCTTGACCAAGGAGGGTAGAAATAGGCTGAGAGATGCGCACAGCGCGAAACACGCCGAGAAGATTGCCCAGGATATGACTGTGAAATGGCAGGTGACCGACGAAGGTGGCCGTTTTGTGCCTATCAATGGCAGTTAAAGTGATGAGATGAATTTATAAAGACTAGAGTCACCGACCCCCTTTGCCATCCCTTTAGAATCGGAGAGCAATATATGCCGCGGGAAACGACATGAACGACACACTATTGGTAATATATATCGAGGTTATATCAACATCCTTGCATGAGACAACCTCCCTAGCAGGACCGGCCAGATATACGTCTATTCTCCTCACTTGTCTCCATCTTTACCTGTCCATGACAATGTACCGCTGTCTCCTTTTTCACGTGACTGAGACCACCTCACTGCCGGGCTCGTACGGAGTACTTAAGCCTCCATCTTCCCCGGTCACCCCGGTCACCCCTTTCACCCCGGTCACCCCCGGTCAAACCTCCTCGTTTTCTCCAAATGCATCACAACACGGCACTCGACCGCACGCCTCCGCAGTTTTCTCCAACATCAGCATGATCGTCGACGACTATTGTGTATATGGCCGGCAATTCGGTAAAGACGCCATAACATAACATGACACGGCACCCATTGGAATGTTAAAATATGCATATATGTTTGCTTGTCTTGATGTAACTTTCGGTTCTTGACATTTCGTATTGACCAGCCGCTGTTGAGATTACATGACTTGTGTATGGACAAACATTACGGACAACCATCAGACGTTTAGACACTTTACTCGAACACGATGGGCTCAATCGGCGACATTGGAACAGGCGGCCCGGCCATGGACGTGCCCGTATCTGCGTCTGTCAACGGACACAACAAGGCCGACCCGTCCATCACGATCCCCATGCACAACGTGCCGGCGTTCACGCCCAGCAAGAAACTGCGCGTGGTGACCATCGGGGCCGGGTACAGCGGCATGATCTTCGCGCACAAGCTGCAATACACGTACGGGCCGGAGTTTGCGAGCCTGGTCGAGCACACCATCTACGAGGCCAAGCCGTGCGCAGGCGGCACGTGGGTGGCCAACACGTACCCGGGCGTGCAGTGCGACGTGCCCAGCCACATCTACGTGTTCCCGTTCGCGCCCAACCCCGAGTGGTCGCACTTTTACTCGACCGGTCCAGAAATCCGGGAGTACTTCCAGCGGACGGTGCGCGAGTGGAACCTCGACCGCGACGTGCAGTACAACACGACGGTGGAGCGGGCGGAATGGGACGAAGAGCGGGCGCAGTGGCGTCTAGAAGTGCGGCGGCGGGGGCAGCAGCAACACAACGACGGTGATGCCGCCGATGCCAACTCAAGCGAAGGCACTGACACTTCCACTGACACCCGCGTCGAATGGGCCGACGTGCTGGTGTCGGCGCGCGGCATCCTCAGCCACTGGCGATGGCCCGACATCCGCGGCCTGCACACGTACCGCGGCCACAAAGTGCACAGCGCGGCGTGGGACCACACGTTCGACTACTCGCACAAACGCATCGGCTTGATCGGCAACGGCAGCAGCGCGATCCAGATCCTGCCGGAGATGGCACGACTCGCCAACACGAGGGTGACGTGCTTCCAGCGCACGCCGACGTGGGTGGTGTGCCGACACACGCCGGCCAAGCTGGTGGGCAGCGACGACCCCAGCCCCAACCCGGCGTACCGCGACGAGGACAAGGCGCGGTTCCGCGGCGACCCGGCCGCGCTCAAGGAGTACCGCAAGCGCATCGTCGGCAACGTCAACCGCGGGTTCCGCATCTTCGAAAAGGCGTCGCCCGAGCAGGCCGAGATCCGCGCCTTCGCCACGCGCCAGATGGCCGAGAAGCTGGGCCACGACCCGCGCCTGTGCGCCATGCTGATCCCGGACTTCGAGGTCGGCTGTCGCCGCGTGACCCCCGGCAACGGCTACCTCGAGGCCTTTACGCGGGACAACGTCGCCCTCACGCAGAGCCACATCGACTACGTCGACGAACGTGGCATCCGCACGATGGACGGCCAGTACTACGAGCTGGACGTCATCATCTGCGCCACGGGCTTTGACGTGTCGAATGTGCCGCCGTTCCCCATCGTCGGCCGCAACGGCACCGATCTGCGCGACAAGTGGAGGTATGAACCAGAGTCGTACCTGGTGAGTACCACCTACCTGTTCTTCTGTATGCAAGCTACGAGTCACGGGCGATATGCTACGAGCGATATGCTACGAGCGATATGCTACCGGCGATATGCTACGAGCGAGCCACGGCATAAACAAAAGCCAAGCTAATCTTTACCCAGTCCGTCGCCTGTCCCGAAATGCCCAACTTCTTCATGTTCATGGGCCCCAACGCCACCATCGGCCACGGCTCGCTGATCTACAGCCTCGACTGGACGGCCGAGTGGATCGTGCAGTGGCTGCGAAAGCTGGCGAGGGAGGACATCGCGTCCGTGGCCCCCAAGCAAGACGTCGTCGACGAGCTGGTGCGCTACGGCGATGAAGTCATGAAGACGCTGACCTGGACGGGGAATTGTGAGTTGTGTCTCATATGTCGTATATTTCGAGTTCTTTTGGTTCTTCTTCTCTTCTTCACTTTCCTACTGACGTCGACATCTCTGACACACTCTCTCTCCCCCTCTCGCAGGCCGATCATGGTACAAGAACAACCGCATCGACGGGCGCGTGACGGCCACGTTCGCCGGCAGCGCCATGCTCTTCCGCGAAATGGTCGAGACGATCCGGCCCGAGGATTTCGACCTGCGGTATCGCTCGAGGAATCGCTTCCGCTTCATGGGGAATGGCTTCACCAAGTTTGAGCTGACTGACGGGGTCGATCTCGCGTGGTACGTATGACGCTTGGGTTGCGGAGCGGGAGCAGGAGGAGGAGGAGCTGGATGAATGAATGAATGAGCACGAACAGGAGTAGACGTATAGTAAATCATTGAATCGGTAGAAGACTTATATATGATGCATAGACGCAGGGAGCGGGAGCAGGAAACTGGAGGGAGGATGAATGAATGAGCACGAATAGGAGTAGACGTATAGTATATCATTGAAGCGGTAGGACGATCGATATATATAGGATGCATACTACCCGACACGACACTTTCAGCTTGGTCGGCACCTTGGACACACGGTTTGTATTTGCGCCTGCGATCTGATCAGACTGGACAGGCGAGTAAACGGCCGGGAAGAAGGGTTTGTCCGTAGAAAGTAGATATGCAAAAGGATGAACGTCATGATTAGACTGCTAGGAGCGAAATGCAATGGACATGGCACACAGCTCGTACGTCTGCTAGGTATTGCCACTCCGGCGTTGCCGTATTACCTTCCTCCTTACCTACCTAAATACCTACCCGCTTACCACATATCAGCACCGACACGGTCTCCTGCCTGAGAGTTTCATTCTGGTATCCCGCATAATGATGGGCTTTCTCCGATGGGTTGCTTCTCCATGTACCTCCAGAGATGTGCCCTGTCTGTCTGCCTCCGCTCCTGCCTGTCTGACTCCTCAGTCACAACCGTTCAAGCGTGGGAATCCCGGCTCAGATATGCGAATTCAGTGGCCAAGCACTTTGATGGCCGGCCATTGCTGCCTTCATTGAGGGCGCCTACATCAGTCTCGCCTAGAACCGATGTACGATTTTTGTCGAGTGGTGCGACAGTTCAGAAGGCCCTGCTGATATCTGTAACCTCGATTTCTGCATCTGCCGTTACGAGTGTCAAAGATTTCTGCCTGCTTGGTGGCAGTATATCTGTTCGGCTCTCTTTTCGGGAGGCTCGTCGGTCAAGTGAATGCCCCGTCCCAGAATAGGTGTTCTCTATAAGCGTAAAGGCCTTAAGGTCCCGTGTGGCAGCCGGATGAAGGGATGACGGCTGATCTCCTTGATGTGCCGTGATGCGTGGCAAAGATGCCTTCGTTGCGGCACTTTCGCTTCTCGAGGCCATTTTGTGTTCACTTCAATCCCCTACCATGCCTCTGGCCCTCTCGATCCTCTGCATTTGCTTCTCCAGCTTGTCCAGCCTCTTTCGCTTCTCCACGTCCCGCTGCTCTAGCACTTTGACCCTCTCTTCCAATTTGGCTCTCGCCTTCCTCTCGCTCGCGACCATCTCATTCGCCTGTCCGAACAGTTGTGCTGTAAGTTCTTCCAGTTCAGTCTGCGTCTGTGAGAGGTCCGACTCAGCACGTAGCCGGAGGGTGCGCTCTTGTTCGAGGGACGACTGCAGAGATACCAGATTTACCGTGCTTTCCGGAGCTGACAGCGTGGGCTCCGAGTGGTTCGATCCACCGCCAATGTTGAAGAAAGGCGTCTTGGGAGGGGAGAGCGTGCTGGAGTTGTATGCGGCGGTGTTCTGAGGGAATGTGTCTGTTGCGGGCGTCAAGGGCGGCTGGCCTGCACTGCTGCCATCCCTCTTGCGGCCGGGCAGAAATGCGCTCAAGCTAGCGAGCCGTGACTGGTGCTGTTGTTGTGATTGTGGCGGATTCGGCCCTGGCGTTGTGGGGGCTATGGCCGGGCCAGGACCTTCGAGGGATGGTCTGCTCAGCACTGCAGCCTGCTCCTGTGCTTGTACTTGTGCTTGCCCTTGCTGTTGTTGTGACCGGCCATACGCATCTCTTAGAACCCTAATCTCATCCTCGTAGTCGGCAAGCTTGTCCACGGCCGCAGCGGCTTTGGAGTTGAGGAGCCTCACTTGGGCTTCGAGGTCGCGAATCCGACGTGTTGCTTCGACCGCTTCCCTAGAATGATCAGACGCGGCGGCGAGGTGGTAGCCGCACTGCGGACACAAGGCCTCCGCGGGAGATTGGTATGTGTTCGTAGGTTTTGCAAAGGGAGCGGCCATGCTTGTGCTACTGAGGACCGATGTCGCCATGGCACATGGCTAGACTGTAAAGATAGAGATTCTGAAGGACAACCAGGCCGGACGACGAGGTGGCCTCATTAGGTATTTGGGTGACAGGACTATGAATATACGTGGTAAATATAGCCGCCGCCAGGCAAACAATCGCCGTGACTGGGACTTGGCTCTGTTGGCGCCTGCGTCCGGGAGCTGAAGCGACATACGGAAGTCAATCCGCACAGGAGGAAACTGCAGCTAACAACGGGGGCATATCACGAACCAAATAATGGGCTTCGGGTATTCATGACCCGAGCCCTGAATACAGAGTACAGCAGGTGCCGTTGCGCAAGACTTGAGATCTGCCTCACTCGGTGTTTCAGCGCCGGTGACGTGGTTGGAGACACAGGGAACGCAGGGTTTGAGTCACGTGCCTGCGAATTGCCCGGCAGACCACGTGCTGGGTTTCCTCTCCCGCTGACAGATGGCGCTCGAGTTTGAACCCATATCCTCCTTCGACAGTCCATCATGAGTCCCAGTGCATCGCCTACTCCAGGGAACCGCTACTCCAATGCGAGATCCAACTTGCGACCATGTATGGAACTTCGTCCTGGGGCAAAAGACCGCAGCAACTCTCTGGAATGCGCGGTTCGGAGAATTTCTCCCATGCGATGAAGCTTATTGCGAACTGGATTTCCATTGGCAATGCAGAAGCTTTTCTGACAACCCAGCTCTGGGGCTAGGCGGGTCTCTGCTGGTACGAAACTTCGAGGCCGGAACGTGGACTCCTCTTGCTCATCTAAATCCGGTTTAAAAAGAGGAATGATGACTCGAGTCGGATCCTCGATCCAAGGAAACGGAGGCTGGTAGGATCCTTTCGACGGTTGAGGCCTGGAGGCTTCATACATCTGTTGTGACTGGATCATGCCCCTTCCCCCTTAATTGCTTCAGTCTCCCGATAACGAAGCTTTCTCTTGCTAAATTCCAACCACTGGTATCTCAAAACAATAATTTGAAAAACAACGCAACAGCCCTCGCATTAGCTTTTAGAAGAAATAAGGTATCGCGGCACTTGGCATGTTAGCATGGGACCGAGGGAATATCAAGCAGAGAGAACATACGCAATAGCCAAGGTGGCCGTAACACCGAGAACCGCTCGTGTCCTCACCTTCTCTCTCTTCAGCTTCTCTTCCAACACTCTTGCCTTCTTTGCCGGCTGCGCGGGAAGTTCGGCGTCGATGTCGCTGGGCTCTGCTTCTGCTGCTTTGCGCTTCTTGGAAACTTTGGGAGAACTCTCCAGGGTCTTGGCCTCCTCAACCATCTTCCTGGCTGTCTCGAGCATCTTCTCCGTGTCTTCAGG
Organism: Cladophialophora carrionii CBS 160.54; assembly: GCF_000365165.1. Classification (NCBI taxonomy): domain Eukaryota; kingdom Fungi; phylum Ascomycota; class Eurotiomycetes; order Chaetothyriales; family Herpotrichiellaceae; genus Cladophialophora; species Cladophialophora carrionii. The sequence continues at coordinate 1,889,890 of NW_008481831.1, forward strand.
TAGAGGCAGCTCTGGTGATCCTGCTGGCATCTCCACTGTAACATTCGTGTGTGTAATCTGGGTGTTGCCCTCCAACTCGACTGTCTGATCCACCTCAACCTTGACCGTCTCCGACTCGGCGCTTGTCGTCGGCGGGGACGGTAAGACCGTGGTTTCGGGAGATGCTAGTTTTGAGTCGGTCCCTTCCGCGGACACCGAGGCAGCGTCATCAAGGACCGACTGTGCAACAGATGCGGCATCATCCAATGCCGACTGCAGCGATGCGCTTGCCGCTTCGGCATGAGCAATATTGGCTTCCTTCTGCGCTTTCGTCTGTCTCTTCCTAGGGGACGCCTTCGCTCTCGCTGGAGTCCCTGCTTTGCTTGGCGACACTGACCTCGTTCTCCTTGATCGAGGGCCTTTGGTAGATGCTGGGCCTTTGGTCTTGCTGGGAGGTAGATCGGGAAGATCGAATTTGGGAGGTGCTGCAATTGGCTTCTTAGTGCTTGAAGGTGTTTGAGTGATTTCCGTGGGATCAAGAAGCGCGCGAATCCAATCGCTCAAGCCGTATTCCTCGGCGAGTTCAAGCGCTGCAGGACCAGGTCAGTTCGAGGGGCTCCAAATATCTGCGACGCATCCATACCAAAGTCGGGCGAAATCCAGACATTGCCAGCGACCTCATCTTCGCTGGTCGCGTCAAGGCCTTTCAAATAGTCGCGCTCTTCCTTCTCCTCTGCATGCGTAGCCCAGGGGAAAGCGATCTTGAACATGCCAGTCGCGCTGACGAACCCATCTTTACTTCTCCTCTGCGATAACATGTCAGACGTGCCGTTGATGCGTTCGCTGTTTGGTTCCGTACCATGAGGAAATAAGTCTCTGGGTGAGCTTGGTTCGACTGCGACGCGAATATCTCGGAGCCCGTCAGGTCTTCTGGGAGAGGAGCTCGCAAATGCGCATATTCAAAGTGGCCGAGATTCTCCGCCTTTGTCGCATTCGACGTTCCGATCTGCCCAGGTTTGACAGACAACTTCGTCTTGCCCAGACGCCTGCGAGCGAGGAGCTCTTCATCTACAGATACATGTCAGTCTCGAATCACTTCTCTCGCGCAGAATGACTGACGAGCTGGCGCTGAGCCGGGCGCAACAAGAGGATTGCGTTTGACGGGTAACGATCGCGCCATGGCCTTTGAAGAGTGTGGTGTCTGTCGGGGCTGGATTCAGAAGAAAGGAAGGAAACCCAGCGCGCCGCAAAGAACAGGCAAGATGGATGTGCGGACGAGAGCACGGGAGGGCGCGACAGCCGGCAGCGCTTCCGGGTCAGGTCGAGTAATTATTGTTGAGTACGAAATTCAGATAAGGAATGCAAGAAGTACGACTTGTCGCTTCTCACTCGGAGCAAGAGGAACGCGACAACACAGAAGGGGAAAGACAAAGTGAGGCTACCGAGTAGCGCAATTGGGAATAGCAATGATCGGGGAGATGAGATGCACTGGGAGTCGGACGGGCTTGACTTGGAGCTTGAAGGTTGAGGGGGGCTGGGCTCCCGGGGCAAGCAACCCACAACAGCATCACCCACCACCACCACCACCAGTAATTGGTACGGAGGACCTCACCCAGACCTCGTACGATGCTACTCCGTAATATCTCTAGCTGTCATGGTGTGATGACGACCTGACCCTGACCCTTCCTTTCAGGGGTGCAAATGCTCCGGATGGCTCGGTGTGCATCGCCGTCTCTAGCTGGAGTGCCTGGTCCCCTTCCTCGCCTACTGTACGGAGTACTCCGTACTCGTAACGGATCACTTCCCAGTCTCCTAATTGTCACCGAACCCTTACTTCCTGAAGAGGTCCGGTGCACCCATACCACATATTGGCTTCAACCAGTAGAGGGCCTGCTGAATCAAGTACGCGAGGAAGAATGGTCCGGGCTGGAGACAGCTCATAATGTCCACAGAGAATCGCGCCAGTAGTCCCTCGCCGCGTGTCCTCGCTTGAGGTCTTTCCGGCGCAAAGCTCTTCAGCACACTCTGGTCGCAGGCAGCACGTACCATCACACTATGTACTTTCCCTTCCCCGGCATTGTATTGCGCACGAGCTTGAGACTGCGGTTCCACCAGCGACTCACTCGATCTGGCCTTTATTCTTCATCAGCCCTATGCGGTCCTTCACCTTCGCGTCTTCCCTCTCGTCGCCGATATCGAGAACCTCGTCGCCTCGATACTGCCAAGCTCCGATGTCGCTGGGTCCGTCACAACCATCTGGTGGTAGCGCCCATAGCGGCACAGGACTCCGGTAGCTCCAGCTTCCTTCAGCAACGTCTGCATAGGACAGTGCGTGGAGATAGATTCCTAGCTCGTGTGGTCCCGGGTCCGAGTACAAAGGAGTGTCGCATATTGAACACTTTTCGCCCGTCATTTTTTCCCCTTTGCGCTTGTTATAGTCGGCCACCATTTCATCGTGCGCCTTGACAAATGCACCATACTCAGCATCGGGGTCTCCGCCATTGGTGGTGGGGAGCGATCCCGCGTGCAAGGTACCAGTGGGCAGTGGCTTGAAGTACGGACCTGACTCTGTTGGACGGGGTGACTGCGACGCCTCGCTCAGCTTGACAGCTGCCGAGACAGTCATCTGCTGCGTCTGGTCTACTAGTTTTGCTAGTTGCTCTTGCTCGTAAGATAGCGAGCTGGCAACCTCGGTCTTGCCTATGAGCTTCAACTTTGCTACAATCTCCTCATCGTTCTCGCCTGTCGACTCGTTCTTTGCAAGGTTGGGACCAAAGACAGCCCTGTTGCTGTAGATCGGATCGTTTGTGATCGGGTGCCCCAGGAATTGCAGATGTACTCGGATTTGATGCGTTCGCCCGGTCAAAGGAAGGCAGTGAACGATGCTGTATCCCTCCGTTTCCGTTCCAGGTACTGCCGCTGCAGGCTGTGCTGCTTCGTGTCCGTTTGACTGTGCAATATTCAAATTTGACATCGTTGGTTGTTTCGGTTTCGTGGGATAATATGCCAGCCGTCTGAACAACGTCTTCGCCGACTTCCCGCTTGCTCGCGCACGGTTGAGACCGACGATCGGACTGATCTGTAGAATGGCCTCCTCGCACTTCACAATACCACCACGCATAGAGTCACCATCCCAATCTTCTCCGTCCGGGAACCGTCCTTTGACTCTGGCAACATACTCCTTTCGCATGGTCCGACCTCGTAATTTCTCACTTATCATCTCTGCCTCCTTGCTTGTCTTCCCGATGAACATGACACCGCTGGTGAGTCGATCCAATCTGTTGCAGGGGAGAGGCTTGAAGGAGAAATGCCGCTCGGCCTTCATGATCTCAACCACGGAGTTGTAGTTGTACCGCCCAGCCGGATGAACAGGTACACCGGCAGGCTTATCTATGACAATCATTTCGTCCGTCTCATGGATGACTCGTATGGGCTGCGCGGTCACCGGGGGCTCATGCCTGTGCAGGGTATGTGAGATGACATCGCCATTTTGAACAATGGTGTGGACATCATTACAAGGCTTGCCATTGATTGAAATCCGGCCAGACTCTATCGCTTGCTTGTAATATTCGCGGGTGCGGTCGCGAAACTCGGCCGCGAATATGTCGAGGATTTCACGCCCACGCCATCGTTGTTTGCAAAATGTGTTGTATGTGTAGTGGTATGGAGCGACCCGCCGCAGGCCATTTTCGAGGTAGTATGGCCGAGGCCATGGGTCGCAGGGCGTCACCGCAACCGCCGGTGGATCTATGAGCGGTTTCCTATCATCGTAGAATGGAGAGGGTTTGATCTCGGTCGTGGTCAGGGCCATGCTAGGGCTTGGATATCGCCCGCGCTTTGCCAAGTAGGCAAGAACTCGTGGTGAGGGAGCCAGCGGTGGGTGGAGGAGCAGAGGAAGTCCTGCTACCGTGGCCTCGACGGGACTATGGCAGGATTGTACTCGTAATATGAAAAAGAGGAGTCAGGGCAGGAAACTGTCTGGTGGATCGTGCTTAAGCCGCGCCGTAATTGCCGCAGCCTTGTGCCACTTTTCGATCGTTCGCCTACAAGGCCACTTCTTCTCGGGATATGGGTTGTGGGAAGCTCTACGTCTACCGTGTACTCTTGGAATGCACATTTTGTACGAGAAGATGAAAATATTTCTGACGACGTCACATGTTGAGAGACAAGAGCAGCGAGGAGGTCATTATACAACAAGCTCCAACCAAGTTAGTAATCTGAAGGAGCCCTGGGACGCTGACGCCCATGAGGTTGAAATAGAGGATCTGCCTGTGCATTTACCGGCGTGATGGGTCCAACGACCAAACTGCAGCATGAGGGTTGACGGTATCTTCAAACTTGTATCGATTCTTTTTTGTCTCATGTTGGTTGTTGCTCCGCGCCTGTTATTTTCCATGCTCCCAGGCCATCGCAATGAAACCAGTCCCTGTCATCTGTCGTAGACCTTTCTCGCTTAAGATGCTTATGAGAATCTCTCATGCAAACCATCTCCATCACAGTCGCAATATCACAGCCTCCATTCCCGACCCGCTCACGACTCGGTGGTGATCTTCGCCTTAGGGTTGGTAACCTTGACACCCAGCGCCTTCGCCTTGGCGACAATTTCAATTCTTTTCCGTGATGAAACAGCAGATGCGATTTCGGCGGCGTAGGTTCGGTTGTGCATCAGGAGGAGTTCGACATCGCGGGTGTTGTGCACGAGGAAAGCCTTGTGACCGGAGGGCATCATGTGTCTGGTCTTCTTGTTGGAGCCGAACCCAATCTGTGGATTCAAAAATCAGCCTCTGCAATTTTGTCCTTGCTGCCTATGCCCGTATGTGTGTGTGCGTGCGCGTGCTCGAAAGGCGCTCATCCTTCCCACTCGAAATTGGCTTTGTGTTTGCAACCTACCGATGGCATAACCATTTGACCCTTAAACCGTCTTCGCACTCGGTTGTCGATACCCTTTGGCTTTCTCCATGCTGAGGGAACGCACTTGAACCGGTCGGATTGATGGCGGAACCATGACTGCACATGTTCGTCAGTGTTTGCGTACGATTCGTGTCCAGATAATACAGACTTTCTTGTGCTTTTTGACGATCGGGACGTGCTTAGCTGAGGAAACCATCTTGCCTGATCGTCTGGGGTTGAAATGGGCGATTCAATGGTCGTAGTGTGTCGGACACGGGACTCTCAAAAGTTCGAACTGGATTTCGCAACGCCAAGCCAGATTTCTGTGGGCGAGAACGCTCCCAACCGAATCTGGTTTAGCGTCTCACTTGAGCCTTGTCACGTTTGTTTACACTGAGCTCAAATGCTCTTGCACGCATTTTCTGCACAAGTAGGCTCGCACTGCCGCTTATCTCCTGCTCGATCGTAGCTGACGCTCTCTTCGTTGGATCTACCATTCCTGGTGCTCCAGCTTGATCGCAACACCTCCCTGCTCACCACTTCTAAGCATAGCCTCGATGAGCTCCAAATCCGCCAGCGCCTCCTCCGGAGACTGTTGCTCATTGACTTTTCCAGCAGCCAGCGCTTCTCCCCACGCCCTCACCTCAGGTGGGACCCCCGATCTCTCGTCTTGGATTTCTTCGGTCTTATCGTCAATCGTGACCTTGTTGCCCGAGATGCTGACGAATCCATCCTCACAGCCAACAGCCCATTCGCTTCCCTTGTGAGTCGTGCCGAATGATATTGAAATGGTGCCGACTGTGCCTTGCTTGCTCTTTGCCGTCCCTTCCACAGTGTCGACCGGAGGCAGGTGCTTCTGGAGCTGGGCGGAATGCGCCGACAATGATACGAGCGGGTTATCCTTGCCCAACATCATTCTGATGCCTGCGGTGAAATGTACGCCTCCGTCCAGGAGAAATCCGCCCTGGTGAGTAGGAACTTTCCGCCAGCTGTACAGTGATCAACTTCCATTCGACCTCGATGCAGAGATTGACTTACTCGGTCTCAAAATATTTGCCCCCGTCAACCAGCGTTTGCATTCGCAACCGGAAGGTCAACTGCCTCCCTTTGCCCTTCACAGCCTCGGCCGCGTGGACAAACGAATTGGTGTATCTGAAATTCTCAGCGACACCCCACGTCACCCCCTTCGGCTTGATTTCCGAGTGATACCACTTGATCAACTCAGCGGCTTGCTTGACGTTCTCGGCAACCGGTTTCTCCGAGAGAACATGCTTTCCCACCGAGAGCACTTTGCAAATGTACTCTGGCTGGTTCTTGATGGGCAAGGCGATTATGACCGCCTGAATGTCCGTTCGAGCCAGGAGGTCGTCCAGTGACTTTCCAGCACCGGAGTCGTCAGAATAGAGATCAACCTGTGACTCGTCGACTTCCAAGGTTTTCGCAGATTTCAGAGAGCGGGAGTAAACCGCCTTCAGGGTCAAGTGCTTTGACGCCTCCACAGCCGGCTGATTTGCATATTATCAGTAGACTGATCGTAAAAGCCTTGCTTGTTACTCACTTTGTGTTCTTCGCGAGCGAAGATGCCTCCTCCCAGGATAGCTACTCCAATCGTCATGATGGCGGTGGAATGTGGAATTGCGACCTTTGATGACCTTCAATTATCAACCAAATTAGATGACAGTGAGCGTCAGTGTTGAATTACTCTGTCATTCCAGCGCCTTTGAAGTAATTTAGCCTACTTCATGCCGGCACATCTACGGGAATCGCTCCGTAGCCGAGATTCAACCAGGACCCGCCGCGTCACGTGTCGGCTGCCCCCACCACGAATTCCGTGCTGCTGTAATGTCGTCATTACGCCGACGCGAACTCCAAATCACGACTTACAATCATCACCGTTTTGAGTTTCTTGAATTTCACGATCTGAAACAGGTGGCGAGCAGCATGGCGATAGGGAAAACCCAGCCGTAGCCTAGGTCAGGCACGTCAGGCTATGGGCTCGGTTCGACGCTGCTGTGCGCTGTTGTTCTTCCCTTCTACTTTCCTGCATTCACTGGCGGCGAAGCGTGCTACGTCCGTTGTCACCGCTGGATCCGGTGATTTCTCATTAATCTGCTGCCCACCCAGCTGCACCTCAGGACACAATTGCTCGCTTGATTAGACCTTTCTTTTGGGCGAGGTCGATGACAAGCAAAAGTGATTGATTCCAGGATATTGGAACATGACCTCTCAAGCGTGTCAAGGTGACAGCACACAACTTTCGTTGCCAGAACAACTTCGCACCGGAACGCGCCAGAAGCATCATGTCCTAAACACGCTGGTGATGGCACATTTGCCGCTATGTCTACCACCGCATGCCGACAGACCACTCCACTACGCCAAAGGCATGATACTCTACGGGCAAATATACTCTGCGTTTGAAGACTTCATGACAGTACAACTTGCTTGCAGCCGTGCAAACCAACGGCTGGCTTGGATGTACCAGAGCATGTATTTGCCTCAGCTCTTAAGGAAGAGTCGATTGCAAAGTGATATCGAAGTGTTAAAATCCCGGCTGGGGCGCAGCGAAGCTGAGGACCTTGAGTCTCTGGCTCAAGAGGCGGAAGTCTTCTATCGGAGGGTCAAGAGCTCGTTACTGAGAAGACCGCACGTCCTGCTCGCTTATGCTTGGACAATGTACCTCGCTCTGTTCAATGGTGGTCGATGGATCAGGAGCCGGCTTGTCTCAGCCGGCGTGGAATTCTGGCTGGGTGAAGCGTTACCGTTGTCGTTCTGGGAGTTTCCGGACCACGTTCATGCCAATGTGGAGGGAGAACAACTCAAAGAACAGTTCAAGATCGGCTTCTCAGCAGCAGCCTCGGATCTGACAGATGATGAGAGACAAGATGTGGTTGAGGAAACTAGCCAACTGTTTGACCTGTGCTCAGAAATGGTGGGATTTTTGGATCGGAATGTGAGGACAGAGCCCTCACAAGAACTGTCTGCCGGGTCCTCGCCATATGCGACCCCTCTAGTGGCCAAACAACCACTCGAATGTATACGCTGTCGCCAAACCTGCGAGGGACGGCCTAGGTAGCGTCTGCCCTCTGCTCGAAACAGCAACAAGCATGATACAGAGGGATAAACTCGGAGCTTCAGGGTGAGGAAACTGAACATGGATGCCTTGACACAATATGAAGCTGAAACGGTCTGTCATACTGATCCTTTCTTGAATGTGTCGCTGTTCGCCCTTGTGCTGCCCAACTGACCGCATAATGAATTGTCGTTTGCTTCTGCTGGGCCATTGAAGCCCAGGTATTTGTCATACGCGAAGAAGCCATTCAAGGATGCTTATGCAGCTGTAGCGATCTGCAGCGGTGCTGCTTGGCAAGGCAAGCTCGAGGCAATGTTCAGGAAGAATTTGTTTGCTTGCCGAAGCAAGAAGCAACAGAAACACGGGCCATAGGCCGGCCTACTCTCTTGATCTTCCAGCGACGAGTTTTTGTCGGATGAATGGATTATTTGGCGTGTTGGCTCTTCCATTCTGTCTATTGCCGTGCCATTATTAATTTGAGTATTTCGCGGATTATTTACCAGCAACAAAGTTTCGTCGCTCTACACGTAGAACCACTGGGTTCGTGGGGCAAGTAGAGGCAGAAGATCCATGCTTGGCCGCAAGGATGTCGAAGCTGCACTGGCTGACTGTCAGTACTCCGTACTTGAAGCCGTACCACGGAACCCGTACTAGTCTCGAGATGAATCGAGCTTGCACCATGGAGATCGGCAAGAGATTGTTGAAAGCGTCACCAATGCTTAATACTTTGTTCACCTGTTCCAAACCTTCGACAACGCTGCACGCATCATTATGGGGGAAGTATGCATCGTACCTCGTATTCGGGCTCGCTAATAAGATCGCCTCGGGACGGCCTCGAGAGAAGACAGATTATTGGCCAAATGGAATGCATTACTGTGCGCGAGTGCTGCTTGAGACAGCACCATGCAACCGGCCAAGGCGCCCGAGACTCATTTAGAGCCGGCCACTCCCCGGTGGTGGGAGGCCGCTTAAGCTGCTCTGGCTGTCCCTGCTGATCCGGGGTAAGGGGCCTGTGCACCTTGAATTCCCGTTGTCGGATCTTAGAGTTTGGGGTCAAACAAGGAATAAGCTCAAGGTTTTGATAGTTCTCATGTAATTCAGAAAGTATAACCATGTACCGCGTGTTCCGGGACAAGAATTGCACATACGGAGCCATCGCTGTTTTAATTCAATGCACGTGGGTTGAAAGAGACCACAATAGCAATTTTTCCTTGAGTGTCCGTGCGGCGGGTACAGTACGCGAAAAGCGCCCCTGTTGAGGCTTCGACTTTGTTGAGGTTGGTGTGCCAGGATTTCGAGCCTTGGTGCAAAACGGAACCAAGCAGAATGTGGCAGCCAAGCGACGCAGCGTGGGAGTGCACAGGATTGCCACGAGTCGATGGTGTCTAGCTAGACGAGCTTGCCTGTGTTCGAGACGTTTTCCCAGGCCCTTGAACGTCTGGCGAACAGCAACGACATCAACAATGTCGCCGTTTACGTCTGTGTTCTGGGTCAGGAAACAACTTCATTGCCCCAAGTAAGAACCCATCGGCCTCGTTCTCGTCATGAATGGTCTCGCAACAATCGAATAAGACCGCGTTTATGTACGGAGTACTGTTTTTGTAGTGGCATCTTTGTGGAAGGGATGGTATCCCGCTACGGTAAGTTGTGGACGAATTCCCCTTTCACCACCGTTTTGAGAGGAAATCACCTCCTGGCTATCTTCCTCTCGCTTCAGCGTGTCAAAAGCCGTCGCTCGTTTGCCAATTGGTGCCTGGATGAAAACTAACAGGCATGTTATGACTTCTTCGTGCAATAGAGCCGCTTCAGATTCTCTGTTCAGCTCTGTCACCGGATTTTGCGAGGCGCCGAGGGATTCGTCAAGCGAAGTTGCAAAAGCTCCAGGTGGAATGAAACTTCAAAATGGTGCCAAAGCTCCCCACTCTCCCCAGCACAGGGGAAAGGCTTGGTAGCCTGCGTGCATGGTACTCGTAACTCGTACGTAAATAGTGGGCGACTGCAGCTCGCGTGGCTCAAGCTCGCCTATGACAGAAGCTACCGGCGCAATTTGCGCCCGAAGAAGTAACAGCCACGGGCAAGTCAGCAGAGGAAAAGCGCAGACAAGGACAGAAAGGCCGAGCCAGAATGGAAGCAGTGCTTAAGCCCATCATACAAACGCCCTTCTCTGACGAGTGGCACCCATTCGACTCCTGTCTGTTGAAAGGCAAGCACGATTCTGTGCGAACATGGGCAGCAGAGTTCGACTAATAACGGTACCCAAAGTGACACTTGGCGCTGTCGCGAAAGGGCTCTCCCAGCATCTCAAAAGCGCCGATCATCGGCAGCTCAGCGGTTGTTGCATCCCCAAAAGACAGGATCTCCCGGATCCTGCAGCATCTAGATAGATAACCTGCCGGTTCACAAGTTACAAACATCAACATCATTCCACTCGCACTCTTTATACCCAGCATCAGCACTGTCGGCTGCCGGGGTTGACACATGCATTGTACCCGAGGAGCTGGATTGTCCCGAGGCCACAGCACCGGTTCTCAGGCGTCCTTAGCGAGCTCTTTAATTGGGCCCTAGCTGAAACCTACGCACGGGCTCTCAGGCCTAACTTGAAGCAGCTTTCCTGCAGCTTCTCAGTTGGGCTGTCGGGGTCGTCTTTTCATGGTCGACAGTGCAGATAACGGCGCTGCGGGCGTCCCGACGTGGTGGTCGAATGGTACCGCTCTAATCGAAATCTTCATGCAAAGAACTCACCGGCAGTGCGACTTCGCCCCGACCACTCGCCTGACGGTGTTTGACCATGATCCGCCTATCCCTTATCTTGGTTCCTGGTCCTGAATCATGCCGTCCAGGCTATGCTCGCGGCCATGACTCTTTAGCGTTGAGCGTGCTCCTCCGTTTCCACATGATTGTTAGCCATGGAGTCAGCTTCTTAAGTAGCTCCTCCGTTTGTTGGTTGGGGCAGTTGCTCCGCGAGCCTAGACACTGGTAGCTGGCAGCCTAGAGCATGCCGGGCCCCAGACTTGTCTGTGTTTTCAGTTCTCGGGTGCGCTTGATGCGTCCTCCAGCATCATCGCCGGACGCTCCAAGGTCAACTCCACGGGCCACAATCCACGCCCCGTTGGTTCTCCTCTGCCTTTCTTCCTCTTATCTCCACACCTTCAGCACTGCTCACATCTTCCTGTCTTCCCACTCCTTCTGTCTCTTCAGCGCTTCAAAACGCCCTTCTCTCATATTGTCTCGACTCGACACCATCGGCTGTCCACAGTTTTGACAACACTTGTCGATTCGTTCTTGTCGCTGAATGCCGTCCCTCGAATTTACATACGTAACTGGAGGTTTGCCGGCACTAGCTTGTACAGAGTGACGATCCCTCAGATTCGAAGCACCACTCGCTGGATTATAACGATTTCGGACATTGCACCTACCTATCTTGAGCTTTGTGTCGACTCCTGCGCTCCCCGTATTCCCAACATCACACTGATCCCGTTGTGCGAAACCGTCCTTGTTCCCGGAAGCACGCTTTTGCGAGGCGTCTGTGCGAGTCAATGGGTCGCAGTTTGGAGGCGCCCAGGATCCTGCTCCCCGACAAGTCACATTCCAATCCACACGCTCGGAATTCTACCACCAATAAGTCTGACACCTGACGTTGGTTCTTGACCATCTTACCAATCCCCCGGTACCTCCAACACCCAATAAGCGTACCACGACGCCACCTGCTGCTGCTCCCTCGTTCAACCCATCGCCTTACCACTAATCACCCTCTCCCTGCTATGGTTCCTCTTCTGTCAGACCACTCACTCTGCTTTATCCAATGGGAAACAGAGACACACCATTCAGGAAGGGATATAGTGCATTGAAATCGGCCTGGGATAAGTTGAGGGGACCCTTCAGACCCAGACTGGCCGACACACAACCTGCCAGTGCTGCCACGACGACTGCACCTACTGCGCCTATTTCTGTTCCTCCGGAGAAAGACCAAGCTGCGCATACGCCGAAGGAGTCAGTTGTGTCGCCTGCTTCGTAGCCATTGCTAATTTTTCTTCCTAGGGAAAACCATTTCGAATTTATACCTGTTCTTGAAGTGGACGACGAGATTCCAACCTCGATCGAGCGAGTTGGTCCGCCTCCAGGACCACCGTCGCATACCATCCGCGACGATCTACAACAAGAGAGCCAGATGCCGCTCAGCAGGGTCGAGGCGGTCTTCGCCCGGTATCACCTGGAACTAGACGAAACCGAATGGGACAGACGGCCTAAAGTCCCTCATGAGAGAGTCCACAAGAGCATTCGAATGAGGGTCAGATACACCTGTCACAACTGTTCAACCACCTTCGGCCGAGACAGAGTCTGCGTTGGATGTCAGCACCGTCGTTGTAGCCGATGTTCCCGGTATCCGCCCAGGAAGGACAAACCGAAAGTCCTACAAGACACGGCGGACGATGGTTTGCCTCAACCTCCAAATAACGCATCCCTCACAAACGCCGACAGTGGGACGTGTCACGAATGTCAGACTGGCTTCGAGATCTATGTCGAAGAGTGCCCCAACTGTCACCACAAGATCTGCGATAGATGCATCCACCAAGCATCAATCACTGTGGAACAGAGCCAGGCTCGACCTTCCCAGTCCAGACCGGCAGCAACACCGGACAGAGACGCTGAACAAAGGGCACCCATTCAAGACGAATCAACAGCAGTAAGCTAGCATTGGCTTGTGCCTGCCAGTTATTCGCACAACGTTGCGACTATCCGAGCATTCTCACGATGCAATGACGACTTTTCTACGACCTGTCTTCTGATCTGAGCGTTCCAGTTTGAAAACTTTACAGATTGGTGTTTGACGGTGTTTGATTCACAATATTCCCCCTTTGGAGACTGGATTTCTTTGAGCGCAAAAAGCGGAAATGCTTGCTTGGAATTGAAGCTTGTTTGGGTGTCGTGACCCTGCCAGCGGCAAGGGACACCAGTACCGGCTCGGAGAAAAGGGATAGGATACTGGGGCTTAGATGAGAACGAAAAAGGGAGAGGGATAAGGATTCCCGTCGTCAAGTCACCGGGGTTGTACAGAGGAAGCAGAGGGCCCAGTGCTGACGACTGTGTAGAAAGACCGCATCATCATACATGTTGCTGGCGATATGCAGCCTGGGGTACTCTCCATGCCAAAGCTGAGGACTAAGATCCCAATGATGAACAACAACAGCCTCTACTCTATGGTCCAATCTGCCTTTCTCACGTGTCGATTAATCGATTCCATGAAACTCCGAATTTGGTCTCTGCGGACTCCCCTCAGATGTACAAGTCTTGAGGTTGCAACCGGATTAGTCCAGGTACGATGGGCTTCAAGCACTCGGGCAGCTCGACATCGGACAGACATGGCAAGACCATGAGATCGATGTCAGCCTGGAATGAAAAGTTACTGCCCTGTCGGCACTGTACAGAACGTGGTTTTGCTTTTTCCAGGGCTTACCCACGCATAGTCGATGCGTGCAAATTGTTCCTCGAACCCTGAGATCACCGTCAGCGCGGGAGACGGGATCATCTGTCGAACAGAGTCTATTGATCCTGGCTTATGCGAACGGCTCCCTCTAATGTAGTGAGCACGGTGGTAAGCGCGCCGTGCCAGCGGCGCACCGGCTTGAACCGGAAGTGATCCTCGCTCCGACGCAACGAACAGCACAAAGTTTGAAGCGTTTCAAGTCAACCATGAGATCGACAAGAGTCACACTTTCGACGGTGTATGTAACCCGTCCTTCGACGACGAGCCATCCCACCGTGTCCTGCAGGACAACGCAAAGGCTCCGGAGCGGACTCTGAAGTTACCAGACATTTTGACTTACCTGCCAAGCTCATCCTTTCACCGTGAACACAACCGTTCTTCTCCTCATCAGTGAGCCGAAGGAATAATCCCTAAATTCAAGAAACCGCTTGGGCCGTCTGCGCGCATCACCGGGCGCTATGTATGACAGCAAGCGGCCAGTCAGAATCAAGGCTTGCCCTGAACAGGCGCTGGGCGGTCGATAACGCTGCCATCGTCACTTCGCGTCGACCAAGTGAAGCTCCATGATCCAATGCCATCCCTCAAAGGAGTGGTGGACTGTCGAATGGAGATATAACCCCGACACTACCTCCCAATGTGGTTGACTCGAGCCTTGTGGATTGTAACATGTCTCTCCGGGGCCTGACGCAACCCCTGGGGGCGGGTAAGAGACACGTTGTTGCCGAAGACAAAAGGACTCCCTGGGACGCCAACCCAACCATAGTAGGAAGTCTCACGAGCCAGTCTTCTGGGGTGGTCAAATCTTGCGTACGGAGTACTGGGTACTCGGTTTCTCCCGTGGAGCGTGCGGCGAACGGCCTGTCAGCACACAGCAGAACGGCTGCTGCACGGTTGCACTCGTCACCTCCGGGGTCTTCGAGGCGAGGTGGAAAGGTCCCGCAATCACCACAAGTCTCGTCCCTAACCGAAACCATGGCGCCGGTACGAGGTAGTTCCTGTAAGCTGTCTGGGATTCGGGCGTCAGTCTCTGATTGGATGGTCTCCGCTAGCGAATGACCGCGACACCGAACTCGAAGACTGCACGATGTGGTGGAGATGGGCCTGACGGTACAAGCAACACGTGAGCAGTTTCGCGCAACGCTCGTGCGAGTAAAATTATCGTCTCTGGTACGAGGTGAGACGAGTATCTTTGCACCGGGTCACCGAGTACCTGGTACTCTGTAGAATTACGGAAATTCTTTCTCTGAAGTGTCAACAGCACCGGGCCAGGGACAGAATTCTGTGGCCGCACAACCCGATTTTAGGTGTGTTGAGGTCTTTCGTCTGATCCACTATATACATTGAAACTATAGTATTTGAAGTCTAAGATATATCAATAGCCCAGGCTCCGGCAAGTCCGCTAGCCGAAAATACCAACAAGACACGCCGAGGAGCAACAATTTCTATGCGCGGAAGGGGGATTTGTTAGCAAGCCGGCCGACTTTCTTGCGAAGGTGGCTACTGTGTCGGTATGCTGCTCGTGCTGCTCGTGTCAAGCTTCCTCCGTTCTCCCACGGATCAAATCGCAGCAGCTCAGCAGGGCCCTTGGCCATCATATGCGTAGCCCATATTCTCACCTTCAACAGAGACTCGGCCTGAGAAAATACTCGTCTGATACCGATCAGTGGTGTGCGTGCTCCTCGCTTCATCCTGGCATCGCAAGCAGATGGGATAAACCGTGTCGCGACTACAATAGCAGCATTTTGCACCATACAGCTGTTCCGTTGAGGTCGAGTCCTACAAGTACCATACCCTTTACACGGATCTCGTCGTCCACGAGTCTGCGATCCTTTTCACACGACAAGGCTGCATTCTTATCAGCCATGGATAAACGCCCCTCCCAGCGACACAGATATCGGCGACTCTCATGATTTCCTTGCTCTCCGCAGCTCGATCTCTTCACACAGCATGCCTATCCTGCTCCCAGCTGCGTCGCCGGCAAGCAGATGCGTCGCGAGAATGTACCGTTTTACTTCACCGAGCAGTCGCAGGACGCGCTCTCAAAGCGGCGGTCACCGCAGTATGACGTCATGGCGCGGTTACAAAACGATCTTATCGATAACGATTGTGAGAAGAACTTCCTAACCACCTGGCCACGCAATTTCTGTAAACAACGACTTTTTCAACACTGCATGCCCCAGTTTGCAGGGATCACGAAACCTGAGACTTACACCGTGGTCATTGTCCCGCCGGTCCCGCGGTAGGGCTGTATGAAATCACACCATGCACACTGATTCACGTGGGTCTAGCATTTGCTTGCTCCAACAAAACAACATTGACTTCATCTCGGATAGAAAGCCATCAGGCCACCCCCAACACCCAGAATTCCTTTCGATCTCATCCTCAACCGGATGTTGAAGGTTTACAGGTCTCCAATCTGTCTCACCGTCTAGAAGACCCGCCACTCCACGCTCTCTGTGACGAGTCTGCAGTACAAGAAATCTGGGAAGAGGTTCGAGATTTCCGCGACCGCTTGAGCACGGAGGAGCCGGACTCAGTTCCGTCTCTCGTGCTGCCATCCAAACTTTCAGATTATCTACCATACTGCAACGCCGAAGTGCGATAATGCAAGAACAAGAGCGCCTACGTGCATTTCACCCACGTCGAATCAATCCCACACCTGTCGTACGCGACGATCTATTTGCATGTAGTACAACAAGACTTGGCCAAGTTTCCTGGAACCGGTTCCGCCGAGCTAGTCCTCGTTAGAGACCTTACATGTCCTCTCTCCGGGTGAATGCTGGTCTCTCAGAAGCATGGGATGCGCCCCTCACGACGAGCGATCCCTCCCGCATATAGAAATCATTGCTCCTCGGCGTTGAGAATCTCGAGGTCAAGTCGCCACAGCATCCCGTTCTTCGGCGGTGAACTTAGTGCGTACTAACTTGTTCAGCTTGCTTGCTATGTACCTGTCGGACCTGATGGACTCTGTCGCCAGGGAAGAAGGGAATCGGGGATTCCGAGACGAGCGGAGGGGTTGCCGATGATGTTCACCCCATCACGAATACCTCGTGTCCTGTGCCTTTTCAAGCGGATCTCTCTTAAGAGCACGAAGTTTGTGTCGTCAGTACGCGCGCCGACTCGTCCGCCACCATCGCCAAGACTTGCTTCATCATACCGGTGAGCACGCGGATATCCCTCATACCAGGCTCCCTGAAACACCAAAAGGACTGCCTCAGTGCCTGCCTCTCAAGTCGCAAAAGCGCCGTCGTTACTCCGTACGCCATCAAAAAACGAGGTGCTGCTGAGGTTCGGCTTGCCCTGTATGACTCTCACTTATCCCAGTCTCTACATACAACTGCGAAGCGAGGTAGTATATTCTTGTCCGAGACTTCCTGTTTTAAGTCTTCTGACTTGATGGACTTCCCCCTATGGCTCTGTGATAGTCGTTATGCCGCGCCATAACCATCACGGCACATATAAGGACGGCGTCGAGCCAGCAACTTACCTCTCCAATACTTCGCTTCGCTTCTACAGCAAGAGAACTCCCCCACGCGTCGACATATCTTTCCAGCTCCGGATTCTTACCTTTGAGCGTGTGGGGTTCGTGTCGTCCCCGCGGGTTCCTACGTCTCTTTTGAGTACTCGTCTTTTCGAACATGAAAGCCGCTGGGATCGACGAAGGCAGGGCTGAAAGCCTTTGAGGATTCAGGAGCCGAGCGTATCATGACGCTCTTTCGCAATCACAACATATCAATTGGAAGCCACTCATAGCATCCTTGTCTGTGATTGCGTTGACTGGTTCTACCGCTCTCTGGTCCGCGCACCGTCGCCGCCATAATCAAATCAAGGTTTGGAAATGAGGACCTAATTATTGCTCACACTCCCCTCTCCAGAGTATATAAAGCGTTCGAAAACTTCCTGAGCCGCTCAAATACGGGCTGTTACATGCCTTTCTCACCTTAGGACTCGGACTCGGATGCGGAATCGCGCTCTCTTCACACATCTACAACACGAACAGCGATCAACTCAAGTCACGGCGCCCAAAGCGATTTGACCATACCATCGATCCAACAGGATTGCTGCGTTGATACATCTATTTCGCGGCCGCCACATACAACACGCGTGCACAGATTCATTGCCCAGCAGAGGATTTGGCGTCGCTACTCTCAGACCCGGGGCTCGACAACAAGTGCCCCTCTCATCAGAACATCGCGTCTCAATACCAGCACTTCTTCCCGACATCTAATTAGCCCAGCAATCGTCCTGTGGCCCAAGGAAGTCCATTTCAGTCCTGACGCTTCCCGCTTTCGACCTTCGCCACAAGACCGTGGGATTTATCAAGTTTGTCTCCCTGCCCCGAACTCCTACACGCACAGTGAAGGGACGGAAGAGGGCAGAAGATAGCAGGCGGAAAGGCACAGGCACAAGGCTTCTCGTTGCCCGGTCCTCCATCATGGGCTTGGTGCTTTTGATCGGCACGGGAATCTACGTCTTCGTGAGCACGTACTATGCCGTGAAGACGGCGCGCGCGAGGCACAGGCACAGGCACAGGCACAGGCACGGCAATCACGCCACGCCAACCCGACATGTGGGTATGAAGCGGCGTCAGCTCGAGCGCGAGTACTAGTAGTGGCGCTAGCACCAGCACTATCATCAGCACGAGCACGAGCACGAGCATTAGCATTAGCACCGCATCGACTCGTCATCCCAAGTCCAAAACAGAGACGGCGAGCCGCGACGGTGGCTTGCGGGTGAGTACACCACTGTAGGGAACGCCAATGGCTTCGTCTCGGGTGTTATATTCGAGTCAAGTCCATGCGTGCGCGGGCCCGTGGTCAGGAGCCTGGCAGGCAGAGGCAGGACTTTGGGCCCGGGCGTGCGAGTGATATTGGCATCGCGGAGATGACAGTGTGGTGGTGCGCGTTGTTGCAGTATGTACGGGGCGTAACATGCAGGACGAGGGTCCTGTCGCGGCACCATCACCGGTCGCGCATACTGCGTCTGCATCGCGCAGGTTCAAACAACCCATTGGTAGAGATTCTGATGCTGCTACTGCTGCTGTTGATGGTGCTGCTCCTGCATAGCGAAGTCAAGGATGCAGTATGTATGCAATATCTCACGGCGCGAGAGTAGGCCTGTAACTAGCTAAAACTTAGCTGATCAACCCCCTTCTCACGCCCTTGTCGTCATCCCCTTCACTCTCTTCTTCTGATTCTCCGTCGTCGTCGTCTTCCTCGTCGTCCTCCTCTTCATCGTCCTCCTCTTCATCCGTTTCTTCGCTCTCGGTCTCCTCCTCGCTCTC
Organism: Cladophialophora carrionii CBS 160.54; assembly: GCF_000365165.1. Lineage (NCBI taxonomy): Eukaryota > Fungi > Ascomycota > Eurotiomycetes > Chaetothyriales > Herpotrichiellaceae > Cladophialophora > Cladophialophora carrionii. Next base: position 1,908,598 of record NW_008481831.1, read on the forward strand.
TCCTTCCTCTTCACTCTCGGCCAACCAATCATCCAGAGTCCTCGGCTTGGTGTTCGCCTTGGCCGTTCCAGCCGCGACCACCTTCTCGAGCCCCTGCTCCTTGACAGCCTCCTCGAGGCGCCTGCTCGCGGCGACCGAGCCGGTATTCCTCGCGCCGACGGGCACGTACTCGTCCTTGTCGGCCCCGTCACCGGCGTCTCGGAGTTTCGGATCCGGCTCCAACCCCTCGGCGACCCAGGCGGGTAATTCCTCGTAGCCCGGCAGTCCGAGCAGGCCGGCGACGTCTTTGCCCAGGACGAGGGTGGTGCTGCCCAGTGTCAAACCTTTGCGGCTCTCCGACGGGGACGGCGAGTGCGGCACGGGCTTCGGAGCCAGAAGGAGCAACGTCGCCAGCTGGACGGACGACGGGTTCGCGAGCAGGGCCTTGAACAGGCGCGCCCGATCGCGCAGGTCGTAAGACGTGTCGTACCGGGAGAGCACCTGGATGTAGTTCCACAAGTTGGGGATTGGGTGCCGGTCAGCGTCAGCTACTGGAGTATCCAGGGCTTCACGAGTTTCTTCGCCCATGTCATCCTTCGTGTTTGAGTCCGGCGGCGACGGTGGGATACCGTCCTTCTTCTGCTGCAAGTACAGCAGGTAGACTTTGGCGGCCAGCAAGACGATCTGCTGCTTCGCTGTTTCGTTCTCGTCCGCGAACCCTTTGACCAAGATGCGCAACACGTCTGGCGCGATGTTGTTGTCGGGGTCGAGGCTCGCGAACTCGCCTACCAGCCAGATGATTGTGGCGCGGGCTTCGGGACTGGTCGTCCTGTCGAGGTTCCTAGCCAGGCGGACGACGGTCTTCCGATGCGAAGCCGGGTCCTGCTGGATGAGGTGCCGCATCACGGTGAGAACTTCCGAGACCAGCACATTGTCGAAGCTCGAGATCTGATTCAACAGAACTTTGAAGCACCGGTGGGCGTTTTTCGGATCGGACTGCGCGCATCGGCCGATGGCCCGGACCGACTCGCGGATCAACTCAATGTCGGACGAGTGCGAGAAGTGCTCTAGCTCGCTTAGGATAATGGACTTGAGGTGCAACGCCGCGTGCGGGAAGATGAGGGTTAGAAGCTCGATCTTCAGTCTCCAGATCTGCGGCGAATCGTTTGCTCGAAGGAGGAAATGCGAGGCATAGAGGACAAAGAGCTCCGGTGCCGCCAGAGCCACCAGCACGATGTTGCAGAGAGCCACTTCTTGCACTTCAGGTGGGCCGCGCATCAGTCCCGTCAGCGGTCCAACGGCCTCCCGGAGATACTCGGGCGTGCCCAAGTACAAGAAACAACCCGTCACGGCGATGATGACGGCTGAGCTCCGGCTCTGCAGTAGCGGTCGACACGCCTTGAGGAACAGTTCCAAGTCCGGATCTAACACCTGGATCGTCTCCTCCGTCTCCGCCGTCTTGTCCGCCTCGTCATCATAGAAGCCCTTCTTGTTGACTTTGGTGACCCGCTGAGTTCTCCGTGGGAAACACCGTCGGCTGTAGAAAAGGAGTAGTTTCAGCGTCCCCAGTTGGCTCCATTCGTCCATGTCCACAAGTTTCTTGACTAGGCTTCGATAGTGCGGATGGATCAAGTCCGTTCGGTCGGGACAGATTTCCAGAAAGGCTTGCACGGCCGGACCGACGACGTAGTATTGCTTGTCTCCAAGCAGAATCGAAATATAGTCGAGCAGTTGTGGCAGCGAGTTCGGATCGAGGTTGTAGCACTTTGGTATGGCCAGAGCAGCGGCCTTTCGGACCACTGGACTCATGTCCCCGGCGCCACGCTTGATCGCGAGGGACACGATCTGGCTGATCACAGGCACTCTCATGCCCGACATGGTGCGTAAGGCCAGCGCCCGCACCTGAGGATTCTGGTCTGTGAGAGACTTCTGGATGGCATTGACGGACAGCAAAGCCAGGTCTGGGTCGGATTCGGCATAATGAAGCAGATAGACATAGACCAGCTTCTTGACCTCGAGGTTGGGGTTCGCGACATTCTTGACGACGGAAGAGAAGTACGTGATCGCGGGTTTGTTCTGGTAAATCATCTGCTTGCGTGATCAGTGGGAGCGAGGGTTCGCATTTCGAGGCACAGTTCTACGCCATACCGCAACAACCCGTCTCAAGCCATCGAGAATATCGCGGTCGCTTCTGCTGTCGAGCAGCGCCTTGAGCTTTGCGGCGGGGATATTGTTCCGCGCAGACGCGCTTCCGCCTTTGAGGGCCTTTGAGATGCTTTGGGCGGCCTCGACCGTGAGGTCTCGTGCTTTGGTGGGATCAGTGTACTGAAGCCAAGATGGGTCCATGGTGACCAACCTGGGTCCATCAAGGACGCAACACGGGAGACGGACTCCATCCCGAGATGTCGCTGCTCTGCTCAGGTCTGTGTCACCGTGACATGGCTGTGCGACGTGAAAGATTGGGTCAGAGAGACGAGCTGATTTTGCTTGGTGCAGGCGACGTCAAGGCTTCGGTCGCTGCCAAGCCCCTCATTCATCTCTTACTGATGGCCACGCACCCACGTCGGTCTCTGAACCCGAATCAATTGTGCGAGTAGCTGTATGGGAACGACGATGGCGAAGGGCAGGAAGCGCGCCTATGACTACACAGCGCCTTCATGAATGCAATTTGGACCAAGCACGACTATATCTTGCAGCTCCTCGAGGACACCATCCAGCAGACTCCGCAGTCCCAGCAGTCTCAGATTGACCTGATCATATGTTCGGCCAAAGAGGCATTCGTCAGTCAGGTGCTAGCAGAGCTCCATCACCACCGTCGCGAGGCCAACGACGCACAAGATGAACCCATCTCCCCGGCTCCGGACCACATCTTACTGTCAAGAAGTCTCCACGTGTTGAGCGCAAGTCAGCACGTCAACCTCATCTTCTGCCCAACGATCACTGTTCTTCGGGGCTATCTCTCCGGCTTGGTGCACACTCTGACAGGATCCTCTCCAACTCTCGGTCCGATCATAGTCCTCAACCTGCTGGCCATGCACCACGGCACCTCCGAGTTCACGTTGCAAGGACTCTCACAGACCTTGGCGACTGCCGTCTCTGCCACCCACCGGACGGGTCGCGCGCTGAAGCTGGTGGAATGCAAGGATATCAGGGACCCTTCAGATCCGCACCGTGGTGCAGCGCTTTGGAGGGCTGAGGTTCAGCTGCTCAGCGCAGCGATCAAGATAGGTGAAGCGGGTCAAAATTGGGGCCGCCGCACCATCTCAGTGATGAAAGTCGCGTCTAGGTGGTTCACAGTGGAGGGAAAAAGCCAGGACAGCCGTCTTTCTGAGGAAGAAATGCTTGTTTGAGCAGCCTAGGGATGTGCTTGGGAAATGCCTGCCCACCCAGACTCTATAACGCCTAAAATCAGCGCGTCGAACCATGACAACCGGGTATCATCCATCCATCCATCAAGCTCGTCAACTCTGTCGTGCGCGTCGTAAGCAGAAAGCAAAAAGCAAGCAGCTCATATGCTCTGTTCCATTTCCGTGATGTATAGCTTGATGTGGGACTCAAGTTTGAGGTATTCCTCGTGTGCGGAGTGGACCTCTTGCTCGATGTTGTCCTTGAGATCAGCCATCTGGCGAGGTATTAGCATGAACACGTCGGTAGATAGGGTGGCGCAAAGTCTTACCTTCTTCTCCGTTTGCTCGATCCTCACTTTCCTCCTCTCCATCTCGCGACCCTTCTCTGCTCGTTCCTCCCGGAGGTGCTTCTGAAGTTCTCTCAACTCGTCCATCTTTGCTTTGTTGGCTTCGTCTCGGTCTTTGTGCTTTCGCCTCAATTCTTCGGTCCGCTCTTCCCACTTCTTCAGCTGCCGCTGGAGCAATTTCTCGTTCTGCTCGACCTCGCGGACGTTATTTCCCCGCTCCGCAAGAGCATCACGATTCTTTGCCGCCCGTGCGTCTTCCTCCTCCTCCTTCTGAAGTTCCACCGCGATCTCTTCGAGCACTTTGACACAAGCGTGCACATCGTTCTGGACGACGGTAAAGCTGTCACCAGAAGTCTGGAGAGCGCGGCATCTGCGCTCCAAGGAATCAATCTGAGCCTTTTCCCGCACCAGATTGTCCGACAGCTCGGTCAAAGCACTCTGCAGCGCGGCCGGGCTCTGAAGCACATAGGGCCTTAACTTCTCGCTCTCCTGTCGTGCTCGTACAAGTCTTTCCGTCTTCTCCTCCAGCGTCGCCTGAGACCGGGCCTTCTCAGCTTTGGCTCGTTCCAGCTGCTCTGCGACTCGTTCCTGACCCTTACGAAGCTCCAACAGTCGGGCCTTCAATTCGTCGTTTCGTCGCATCTTCTCTTTGACAGCAACCTCCATTGCCTTTCTGTTCCGCTTCATCTCTTCCAACCGCTGCTCCATGTCCTGGTTTTCCGTGTACAGCGTTTCAATCCTGGCTTTCGTGGCCTCGGCCTTGTGGAAGTTCTCATCAATGACACTGGTGTGGGTTTCCCGGAATCGAATAAAATTGATGGCATAGGACAGAATCTTGGCCAGACGATCGTGGGTCGGGCGAACCAGGTCGCTGAAGGAGAAATCGTTAATTCCGCACTGTTCGAGCATGGTCCTCAGTTGTACAAAGAAGCCCATCAGCAATCGTGTTTCCACGGGCACAATCTCGGGGAACTCTGAGCACACGTCTTCGGCGGCGGCGCGCATGGCAGGATCAAGAGTGTCCCGTGTGGTGGTCATAACTAGTTCGCCGAGGTGCTCGAAGACCATTTGGATGACTTGAGGGTTGGGTTTGAGGATGTCGGATGCTTGGAAGGGGATGCCCATTTCGCTGATGCATGATGCGATTTCTTTGTCCGACTGAATCTGCTGTCAGCAAGGCCTCATGCAAAGGATTCATCTGACGTACAAGTCTCATGAAATCCACGGGCTCTTCTTCCTTCTTCTTCACTCGCTGCTGCTGCTGGATCGAGTTCCGATATTGTGAATTCATCTTGACGGAAACGTGTGGTGGCCCAGAGCTAGCCCAATACGCGAAGGACAAACAAATGCGACAAGCTGGAGTATGGCCAATATGATAATGTACTTGTGGTCACTGAAATGTACAGACCACCGCATGTGATTGTTTGGACTGTCCAAAAGTGGAATAGTCGTCGGTTGCCGCCGCACCTCAATAGCCGACGAGGCTTCCGCGCAGCCTTGTCCAACTCCAATCTTTCATGACTCCCAAATGCGACTGATTGATCTCCGGACCGCCATCAACCAGACACAGCAGGGCACATATCTCGAACCAGCAGCGCTTGGAAGAAGAGGGTTAAACGTCTCCATCGGTTCAGTGCTTGGCGTGGCCGGTGATGGCTACAGGTAGGTGAATTCGACCCCCGGCCTGAAATTCCCACCCTTGACTCAAAGTCTGATGCTTGCATCCCTGATGGACGTCCGTCTGGCCACCGCCAGACAGAGGGCATGTACAGCAGTTCTTCGATCTTGCTGGTGACAAGCCTTGACGTGGCCTCATTCCTTTATTCATCCACATCTCACTCCTCGACCGAAATCAATCATCTCTTTCTCTTCGATCGACCAGCACAGTCGTTTCTTCCTAACACACTTTCTACAGCACCGATTTCAACGTCGCCAGCGCCACGGCCGATCGACGCCGAAGACAAACCTCCTTCTACAGAATTCGACGTAATAGCCACTTACAATGACTTGATTCGCAACGACCCGACCATCACACCCCCGATCGCGGCCATCGAGTCGCTGATCAACCTCCTGGCATCCTCCCCCTTGACGACCATCTCCGAGACGCTCGCCCTCCTATCGACGCACAGCCGCAAACTGCTCGCCAGCCAGAGGAACCCGATCCCGCTGTCGGCGGGGACGGACCTCTTCCAACGCTACCTGATCAGTTCGTTCCAGCAGCGTCCGTCGTCGCTGACGAACTCGGACTTCTCCACCCTGAGGCACCACATCATCACGCAGTCCTCTCTGTTCGTCAAGAATGCAGGCACCGCACGCTCGAAGATCGCGCGGCACGCCCTCCCATTCATCATCAAGAGGGACGCCAGCACCGGCACCAGCCACACCACGATCGTCACGTTCGGGTGTTCGCGCGTCGTGCACGCCGTATTGACGCACGCGGCCGAGCACTCGCCCTCGCAATCCCGCTCGTTCGACGTGATTTGCGTGACGCGCGCAGCCTCTTCTTCCCCCGTGTCGTCGTTAGAAGAGGCATCACTCTCCAAGCTCGCAGCTCTCGGCATCCCCACGGCCACGATCCCGCTGCACGGCCTGCCGTACGCGCTGTCCTCGCTGTCGACACCGCCGCAAGTCCTACTGGGCGCGAGTGCCGTGCTCGAAAACGGCGCCATCGTCTCCGACCTAGGATCCCACGCCGTAGGGCTCATCGCTCGGGCGTTCCACGTCCCGCTGCACGTGTGCGTCGAGTCGTATAAATTCGTGCGCAACTTCCCTCTGGGATGTGGGCCGGGAGACTTGACGCGCATGGGCGTGAGGCAGGACGTGGTGAAGTTCTCGGACCCGGCTTCGGACGCGGCGTCGGATTTTGGTGACGGGGACGGCGTCCACGAGCGCAAGGGAGACGACTACTTCGCTTCCGAGGGCAAATCTGCCAGTGCCATTCCGGAGGTTGAGGAGAGAGAGAACACAGAGCGGGAACGGGAGCGGGAGCGAGCAGCACAGGACGAAGATCCGATGATCGAAATCACGCCCCCGGAATTGATTTCGGCGTTGATCACCGAGAATGGCATCATGACCACTAACGCCGTCAGCGAGGAGCTGATCAAGTTGTGGTTCTAAGTAAAGTCCAACGTCCGTCAGCGAGGAGCTAGCTGATCAAGTTATGGTTCTGACTTAAAGATCCACCGCTACCTGCCACGGGGAATCGATTGAACGAACGCCATCAGCGAGGAGCTAGCTAGCTGATCAAGTTATAGCTCTGAGTGAAAAGTCCAACGCTGCCTGCCTGCCGGCCACCAAGGAGTTTTAGTTGAAATTCAATCGAATTATGGGTCCTGAGCGAACTGCCCCAACATCCGTCCCGGAGGAGTTGTTAACTCCTCATACCGCGGTTCTGGAGAACGCGGAACCGGGCCCGGACGCGTCAAAGACATCTATCCGCAGATCGGATATCATGGCCTTCTCGAAAAACGGGCAGGCGTGGGGAGAACCGCGCGACACTGGGCCTACGACAATATCTATGCTACCATTCATGAGATTCATTCATTCGCTCGCCCGCTCATTAACTCCGCGTACGACCTATTCACGTGCGCATGCTCGGTGGTGTGGTGAGAGCTGTTCGCGACGAATCAGACTCAGACTCAGGCTGCTACTCAGACGATTGTAGCTTGTATGTGGCACGGTTGGCTTCTACGGGGGACATTGTTTTATTGGAACGGTGCCTACGATGTCCGTCGGTGCAATATGAATGTTCTATCAGAGGGGGGTCGTCGATTGAGGTTTCCAGAGGCAATCTACACCGCGAGGCAGTTGTACAAAGGGGCGTAACTGCTGTAGATGAGGATCGGGAACGGGGGCGCGCATGTTGAGATGAAACTATGGGTTGGTCGGTGTCCTTGCAAATATCCTCTATGCGACATCCCGTCGTAAGTGATGGTCTGTCAACTGAGGACCGCCAGCGATGATGACAACCAAAGAAATGTTGATGAGAACTCATTTCATGGTTTTCAATGTTCGGGACTGCCTCAGCGCCGACGCACGAGTACCTTGCCAACACCGCCATGGATGGCGAATGTCATCCCGCGCCAAGGCGTTCCCATGCATCTTCGTATGAATCTCCTCCCCTCTCTGATAGGCGTAAGACCCCAGAACGCAGCCCATCGCCACACGATTGGAACATGTATGATTCGCCATCCCTGGCCAGTTTCGCCGTGCCATGCGCCCCTCCATGAATGACGATCTCCCACCAGCGCCATGCTGTGCATTCATTCACCGAACCGTTCAGCCGAACCTTAATTCCCTCGAGGATCCCAGAGTCTTTTCGCAATGACAGGAACAGGAAACCACAGCCCAGGATTGGGAGATCTGCAGGTCGATCGGCCAATCAACGTGGTCAGGTGAGATCATCGATCTCGCGTTCCTTCGCACGCAGAGCCGCCCTCATAACCTCCGCTTCACGCATCAACTGTGCTCTTCGTTCCGCTCGGAGGGCGCTACGCTCTTCTTCCGAACCTGCACCATCAGCACGGGCTTCAGAGTGAGTCGCATCCTGTTCTTGGCGACGCCGACCCGCTTCCAGTAAGGCAGGGTCCAGCTGCATGCCCCCTGCTGCCGCCGCCGCTCGTTGAAGGTTGATTGCATACTGGTCGCTGGTATCCTGAGAGGTAGGTGGAGCCTCACTCAGGCTGGACTGAGGCACGTATCCAGTGTAATCCACTGTTGGGGGGTGCCGTCTCCGCTTCAGCGCCGGCGAGCTGTCACTCGGTACCTGATGCTCATCTGCCGCTGACGGGGTGGGTTCTGGCGAGGCCGACGCTGGCTGCTGAGTGGCAGGTCTTGGAGCGTCGGGGTATGCCGGAACCACTCTCTTCCGTCTCTTGATGGTCGACTTCTTCATCTGTACCGGACGATGTGATCCGTGTAATTTGTGGTACAGTCCGCAAGCGTTGCAGATAGGATGCCCTTGCTCGTCGCGGCGCCAAAGAGGAGTTACCGTCGTCCCGCAATTCTTGCACGCGACAACGAGCGCCACGCTGCCGGGTGCTGCTTGAGGCTGAGGCGAAGGATTGGAGGCGCCGTGAGCAGTACTTGACCCAGCGTCGCTTTGCCCATCACTTGCTCCATCTTCGGGTTGTTGACTGGCAAGAGCCGAGGCCATACTACTCCTCGCGACCCGGTTGTTGTACGCAGGGCATCCTCCGCATCCTTCAGCACCACCCGCTCCATTGCATTCTCCTCCGCCTGGACAGGTGCCTGAAGTATGCTCGGGTAACCGATAAGGTATGGTCGAAGATTGGGGCTGGGCTGGTGTCGAAGGAGCTGAACCGGCTGGAGACGCCGTGATTCTCTGCCGCGGAGTTTCACCAGGAGTGACTGAGGTTTGGCGTCTGGAATTGGTAGGTCTAGGCGCATTACGGGTCTTGAGGTAGAGACCACATGCATTGCATATGGTATGACCCGTCGGAGACCGTCGCCATAATGGTGTCTTGGTGGTCCCGCAGTTGCTATACGTAGTGTAAGCAACAGGCGCCGACCAGAGTAGAGAAGCATACTGGGGGTCAAGCGATTGGGCGCCCGCAAATGGACAAGACATACCTGCAGACTTGAGCCAGACCAGAAGCATCCTCTCTCTGCTCCGTAGTTTCACTAGGAGAGCGCTGCGGTTCGGGGCGCTCTGGCCTGGGACTGACTTGGCGCGGCGAGGGGTTGTCGGTAGCGAGGTTCACATGGTTGTCATTAGTGGCATGAGAAACATGGCGCTCACCAAGCGCCGAGGATACAAGTTGATGAGCGGCATCCAGGTCTTCGGCTGAGGGCTGACGCATCAGACTGTCCTGCTCCGAACCGAGTGAAGAGGAGTGGTGCAATGGGTCCATGGCACTCCGTACGGCCAACATGCCGGCTCAACCTCTGCTGGTCAGCCCAACGCGCGCTTCATCCACGCGAAGAGCGAGTCGAGGCCAGGAAGTGACAGAACGAAGAGTGACCGGCCTTGACAGGTTCCTGGCGGGGATAACGAGCAGTTGCCGGATCTTGACCGGTGCGGGCGTCGAAGCCAGAGCGAGGCCTGTCCAGAAAGGGATCTAGGCAACTATGAAGCGTTGTCTGTCGAGGGCGGGTTCGTCCAGCCGTGGAGGAGTCTGTCAGTCTCGTTGGCGATAAAGCACGCGGAGGGACGTGAATTAACAGCCCGCCGTGGAAGAGAGCGGTCAAGAAGGTGGCAGAGAGTGAAGCGCCGGGTCTACCTGGTCGAGCGAGATGCTGGGCCGCCTGTTAGATGGCAAGAGTGACGGCACAGTCCACGTTCGAAGTCGCGACATACGCCGTAATCGAATTGCCTCGTTCGTGATTGGCCGACGGCCACGTTGCGAGCGGTCACGTGAACATTGCATTTCCGCCGAGCCAATCTGACCAATCGAAAGAAGCAAGCGTCTGACTCGAGAACAAAGGGTGTCAGAAGTACAATCGATTGCTCGCTCGACGGGGACAGCATGACGACGCCATGGATTGACGTCTATTGCGTTGCGGAGAGGCTAAAATACCGGTGCACTCACCACTCAGCAAGGGACACCATCTGGACGACCGCGACGTCGCATATGCTCGAAATGTCGAGTCGAACCAGCATAAGACGCCTAGTCGAGCGGAGCCCGTTTTTAATGGAACTGGCTCCTGGCCATGAAACCGTCTTGGAAATGGCATTTGCTGGAATATCCATCCGACGACCGGGGCGACAGCCCTTGAGTTTAGTCAGAAATATTTCAAAAGCCTGGACTTGCCGGGCCGTGTATCACCCAGATCCTATCCGTCCACCAGCCACGCTACTGCGTAATTAACAGCAGAAGGCCCTACAGATGGCTCCACAAGCGCAAAGCTCTCCTTTTCCTGCCCAGGGAGCTCCTGACCCCGATCCAGACCCAGGACGATAATTCTCATACACAGAGCAGCCCACCGCTGCGGACTAGTCTGTCCGAGTGCGCCGAAGCCTGCAATATACAGTATCTCGTAACTCCACCCTCGCTGATCGATCCGTTGGCATTCGATCCACGATTGATCGGAGTCGATGAGTTCGGGACCTGCGCCTACGCGGCCGAACGTCTCGTATGCGCCATCTCAGACTTGTTCAGCGCCCCAGCCCGCATCCGCATCCCGCATGTTGGATGGTGGTTCGATCGAAGGCGCAAACTCGAGGGCACAGTAGCCCACACCGACAGCTGCAACGATGGTGCCGGCGATGATTCGCAGAACGTGTTCTGACTCAAGTATGATGCAACCGACAAAGATATAGACTGGCACCTGTTAGCATCCTTCTTCCGCAGGGCGTCTAGGTAACTGACAGATGCCACGGCCGAGGAAAGAGAACAAAAAGCTCGCGTATTTAGGGAGGTATGGTGGGACTTGTGGCAATAATTCAAGACCAGCAACAGCTGTGTTCTCAGTCAGTACTTGTCCTCAGTCCGAGCTATTGAATGGCTTGTCTCGCACCCAGTCCAAATATGATCACGTAGATGCCCACTATGATGCTTCGGCTATGCTGCATTCAGTATTCGACGTGTCTCTCGGAGTGAGGAGGTACCAACAAGCCAATGGGGAAGAATTGACTGATTCCTATGGCATAGTCAGTGGCCGTTTGCAGGCGATGCGCGCAGGGTCGAGCTCTTGACGCACCTCCCAATACCATAATTCCACCTACGCCCAGGTTGACGAGCCGGCTGCAGTCCGACATCAGTATACTAGCTCCCGCAAAAGGCAAGCGATGGTATTGCGGGCATCGCGCGATGAGCCTGGGACGTACAATATGTTGGAGAAGTCCATCGTGGTGACTGAGATGCAGCCTGTGCGACGATGGCAAGTAAGGGGCTAGATCTGCTTCTGCACTGCGCCGGTCAGGTCGCCCGAGGCAGTCGCCGTGGAAAGGGAACAGGTTGAATCAAATGAGGTCGATAGAATGTTCGGGTGATTGAAAACAGCTTGCGCAGGCCGAAAACAAAGGAGAAGTTGTTTATGGGGTCGGGGGATGCAACTTCCAATCTGCCTTGCAGGGAATGGAGCTGCCGCCTAGAATAATCGTCAGCCAAGGAATCGGCTCCGGCTTTCAATCTGATGCCTGGCGACCTGCTCTTCCTCGGGACACGTGTTTTCAGATAGGACACCGTCGAGCTACGAGTACGGAGTACAAAGAGGACTGGTGACCGCACTGTGAAGCTTGACTTGGTTCAATCATCTCATATTCGTCTGTAATGCGCCAGCTTCGCGAAGGAAACCCTGGGGAAGGCTGATAGCAAGATCCAATGAGCTGCTTCCTGTCCGGCTCATGTACAATGTCTCTAGTACCACAAAGGCCGTTTATCATAAACAATCTGTGGTTCCCAACCACGGTTTGGTCTCTAATGGGCCCTTTCCTCTGCCTCGGATCCCTTGAACTCTGCCATGTGCTGCCGACGCTATGCTAGGGGTATCAAAATATGCAAACCCATGCTGTGCAGAACACCTCACCAAGACTGACTGACAATTGATCTTCAACCGGTACGCCTTTGGGAATCTCATGCCCGTAATGTAGATTTGGGCCTTTCAGCCACCGACATCAATCTGGAACCAGACGGCTCTGTGGTAACTACCGGGGCTCTGTCGGCGACGGGTTTGAGGGTGACACGAGGCTGTGGCCCGCCCTGCGTGTGAGCCAGACAAGCACCAGTGTCAGAGCAATGGTCTTGATCTTCGAGCGTGGTTGCCTTGGCCTTGATTGGCTGCTCATTGTGCTCCTGGATCGGGCCTTCTGATGATAGGTCTGTGTCTTGTGTGCTCGGAGGCGTATCCGCGGCAGGTGAGTCGATCGGGACTGGCGGGGACAGTTCGCTGTCTGCATCGGAAAGTGCAACGATCATATCTGCGCGTCGTCTGGTGCTCTTTCTTCTGTCGGCTCTCTTGCTTGCACGAATAGGCTCTTCATCGTCGTCAAGTGACCGCTTAGAGCTTGCGCTACGTTGTGACGAGGTCACGGACGGACTCCGGGCACGATATTTCTCGCTCAGCTGGTCGAGGTTGTTGTCAACATCTTTCTTGCTCTTTTGCAGAAAGTCCTGAATGAACTCTGATGACAGTTCGGCTCTGCTCCCACGGAAAGCTCTGTCACTAACAAGGCCATGTGGAGAAGGAGAGGAGAAACTGGTGTGGACGTTTCGAGTTGAGTCCTGTGGTCGGAGCGAAGGACTATTCTTGTGCCTAGGGATCGACCCATCTCTGCTTCGAGCCGAGTCGTAATGTGCTCGCGTGACCTCGTCTCCGCCATAGCAGATGTGGAGTGGGGGCATGGCATTGGGGCTTTCTCGGTGTTCGTTCGTGTAAGGGATCGAATCTCTGTTGAAGTTCTTGATCCGTGGGAGGTGTACAGTGACATCCTGATCGAAGACCTGGCAGAAGGCCACGAGTTCAGGCTCTCCACCATATGATCCAAGACGTGACATGCGAGACAGGTATTCTTCAAACGCGTCTTCTGATTCTTGCCGAGTTGACAGCGTGGTGGACCGGAGGGTTCGACGTTGCTGCACATCATCTATGTGGACATAATGTTCGAAAAGTGGTCGAAACGTCCGCATATGGTCAATGATGCTTGCACGGATTTCGGGGTGCTTTGCCGGTGTGCCGTAGAGTTGGTCTGAAAGCGATGCAAATAGACAATTGCCTGTGAATCAACCGGTTGGCATTGAACTTCCCCATAGAATCAGAAGCAGAGCTTACCATCACCTGCTATCTGTCTCTGGTGCAGACCCATCTTGACCAGACCCGGCCATACAGCCTTGGGCTTCCGGACCATGCTGGGAAGCTGTGTGAAGGATCCATGGTCAGCCATGATCGAGACAGATCCATTGACCAAAGCATTTGGGAGGGATAAAGGAGGGCAGAAAGGCTGCTCAATAGATCAAAATGACATGGCCGGGGTGCAAATAAGGCAGAGATGTAAAGATGACAAGCGGTCGCCTGCTAGGGGCTTTTGATGATTTCAGGATCGAGAAACCACGTCAAGCAGCAGCAGCAGCAGCAGCAGCAGCAGTAGGGGGTGACCGGAGGCGTTTGCGTTCACCGTAGCCCGGAAAATGAAAGCGCCAAAGGCCCTGAAGCCATTCGCACTCCGCATCTCCAGTAAGGGCAAAGCTGGCAAAGCTGGGTGGTTGCGGCTTACTTACCCTTTGAATCAGGTGTCCGTTCCAGGTGCCTTTCTGGGCAAGGAGCCAGCTGCCTTCACTGATCACCCCTCTGATAGGCGCGTCGGCCTAGGCGGTCCGGAGGAGGGGCAGAATAGTAGATAAGCTGCAATCGCTGCGGAAATATCCTACAGGACTGCACTGGTGGGGGACGTCAACTGAGAGTTCGTGAAGATGTTCGCTTTCATTTGACGCCCTTGGAGCAGACATGATATTTAGGATGGGTTCTTGTGAAGGAAACAAATCAGAAAGAAATAGGAGCGTTTAAACGCGCGAGCACCCAGACAAAGTCTTACGGCCACAGAGCCTTCACTGCCGTGTACAGGTCCTCACTCTTCCTATTGTCTATCTTACTGTGCGGCTGGGGGTGCGGCAGACAAGCGGTGTTATTGAGCATTCGTTGTCCTATTCACTCGGCGCCCAAGTGCTGTGAATCGACCCACCAAAATCCTTTCTACCTGTCCGTTTGACAGTCAGGCAGTCACCAGTCAGTCATTCACAATGGCCGACAAGAACATTGTCGTCGTAGGGTAGGCAGACAGTGACTTCGAAACTCCAGTCCATACCGAGCAATGTTGCCTAACATGCGTGCAGCGCCGGTGTTGCTGGCCTAACAACGGCCTTCTTGCTGTCCAAGAATCCTCGGTACAGGGTAACCATCGCAGCAAAGCATATGCCAGGAGACTATGACATCGAGTATGCTTCGCCCTGGGCTGGTGCGAACTACATGCCGTGAGTCGAGATCTCGCGGAAATGGGCACGTACTCATTACATTGACACGGCTGAGCAGAGTATCTGCCAAAGGAACTCCAGCAGAAGAATGGGATCGGAATACCTGGCCGCCCTTCTTCGATTTGGCGAAGAACCACCCCGAAGCCGGAGTCCATTTCCAAAGGACGGAAATCTACAATCGTAAAAAGGACGTCTCTTCTGCCACAGCTGCCTGGTTTGCTGACCTTGTCAGCCCGAATCCGTGGTTCAGCACCCTGTTCGACGATGTGAGTGTACAACCCTCCTTGCTCAAACCAGCGCGCTCATGATTCTTGTCAGTTTCGCGAGATCCCCAAAACAGAGTTGAAGGAGGGAATCGACAATGCCACATGCTTCACGTCAGTCTGTATTAATACTGCAATATACCTGCCCTGGCTGCTTTCTCAATGTTTGAAGAATGGTGCCATTGTCAAGCGGGCCGTTTTCAAACATATTGCAGATGCCGCCGCTCCCGGGGTTCACCATTCAGGTGGCCCAGCCGACCTGGTGGTCAACTGTACCGGCCTCTCAGCGTCCAAACTTGGTGGCGTCGAGGACAGGAGCGTGGTCCCAGCTAGAGGTCAGATCGTTGTCGTGAGAAACTCGGCTCCTGCAATGTATGCCATGTCAGGAACAGATGACGGTCCGGACGAAGCTTGTTATATCATGACTCGCGCTGCTGGCGGTGGGACAATACTTGGGGGTTGTTATCAGAAGGGCAATTGGGAATCTCAGCCGGATCCAAATCTGGCGATACGGATCATGAAACGATGTGTCGCCATCTGTCCTGAGCTGACCGGCGGTAAAGGCATTGAGGGCCTCGACATCATTCGCCATGGTGTCGGCTTAAGACCTGTACGCGAAGGAGGAACAAGAATTGAAAAGGAGAAAATCAATGGCGTCTGGACAGTGCACAACTATGGTGCAGGTGGTAAGTTCCAACCTTGTTCCCCTCCTACCGGCCACATTTCTCGTCGTCTCAACTCTCTGGGGTCAGTCTGGCTCTTGAAGTCACAACTCGCAAGCTCTTCATGCTTTTCCACTGATTCGTCCGGTGCTAATGATATCCAGGGGCTGGATACCAGTCTTCCTATGGCTGTTCCCAAGCGGCAGTAAAATTGGTCGATGAAGCCCTGGGGGTTAAAGCCAAGTTGTAAGGGCCATGTGGAAAGTAGCATAGAAGTATAAGATTGGAGTCTGATACTGTAAACCTTAGCCGAGAAAGCAGCCGCGGCAATTGCGACGGTCCCGAATTGGAGGACTTTCATCTCTGTCTACAGCTGACTTCTTGAACCTAAATATAGGGTACACATCTCGTGCTCGTCAGCGCTTCATGAGAAGCCAGTAGCACAATTATGAAATGCCCACCTCAACACAGGATGACCGTTGGGACCTCGTCGGGAAGCTGTGACGAGTTCATCGGCAAGCTGACCTGCCGATCGGGAGATTGCCGACAGGGAGAAAGCAGCGCCGCTGACGTTGGTTTCCGAAGAATACTCCGACTATGCGCCACAGCCGTGGACTACTAAAGCTTTCGACTTTATGAATGGTGCTCCTCATTTCATTTTGCCGATGTTAGGGAAATGGGCTTCGGGTATGAGATTTGCTTTGGTACCAGGTACGGAGTACTGCCAGAGCACACGCAGGCGTGTGCCATTTGCCTGTCCGTGAGAAACGGCAGTTGGTACCGACAGCTGGTAAGAATATCCGAAATAGATCGTCAGTGTCTCGAAGCAGGGCTGTCGAGTCTGAGACATGTGCTCCGGAAAGGAAGCGATCAGATGCAGGAACCGGGCTTCCACGCCGCAACCACGGATTCGCTCCATCAAGCCAACGTCCGCGACCCAGGGGTCGGACGTCGCTCTTGGCCATGGCGTGTGCCCCCGGTACCTGTACCTTGTACTCGTCCCTGGATCGCGCTATGGAGCTTCAAAGTCCGTTGCGGCCTGCAGAAGAAACGGAAAGCAGGAAAGATAGAAATATTTTCACCGTTAACCAATGGTAGACGTCATCCGACACAGCGCAAACGCCAACATCATGCACTTCGGTATGCAAGCTGGTTCGCTGGCAGGCAACGATTCGCAGACAGCGGGAGACGAACTCAGTCCCGTGCCTGGATACTGCCCTCGCAGTCCAACCGAGCTCATACAAGCAGCCCATGGGTGTGAGTGCATGATTTGCTCACCAGGCACTCTCTGCCCCGCGCTCTTACAGTCAGGTCTCGGGGGTTTCTCTGTGCGCTGATGAGAAGCGTGTGTGACTCGTGGCCGGATGATGGTTGTACCTCGTACTTGTCCTTGTGCCTACGCTTTCTGCGGTGTTCCTTGCATGTAAGACGTTCCTGGTAATTCCTTCGCTCGCATCATTCACCGGCCGCGCGTACCCACGCCAATGGGAACGAAGCCTGGCAACAGACAGGGTATCTGGCCACCAGGGCAACCTTCGCAACTGCCCGCGACTCTTGGGCCTTAGCTCGAATTAAGGCTCAGCGAGCAGTGAGCCACCGTATGCGCAGGACGTGGTTCTCGACCTCGTACTGGTCGGCAGAACAGCCCGCAAGTGATTGGGGTAATATCCCCAGAACAGTGACGGTTGACCAATGCCAGCGGCCAGATCTGTTGTGAGCCCTCGCACGCGGAGGAGGTTGATCTCCCTGCCTGTGATGCAAAGATCAGCCTTGATGTTCAGCGACAAGTGAATCATATGGGGTCATCGGTGGCGTCCAGCCGCTGTTCTTTGCCTAGCTGAGTAGTCTAACGGGCCTCGAGGTGGCTTGTGGAAGATGGCAGTTTGCCTAAGAGAAGGAATGCCCCTCCTGCCGCCACGGCCGGTGTGGTTAAGGGACGACGGGCCTATTGCAATCCTCGGGCCATGGACACCCACGGCATCCACGCAGCTGCCGCTCCACTTGTTCTCGAGGCAGTTGTCAGTCCTTGTGCTCGTAACACAGCAGCATGACTGCTGCCCATCTCAGATCTGCGAGACTAAATACTGAGGCCATAGCTTAGCCGGCGAATGCAGACTTGTGCTTTACCTCCAGTTCTACCACAGTATATCTTTGGGCACCTGCATGCGCCTAAGCCGTGCTCGTCTGCGTGCTTGATTCGCGCACTGCATCGTCACTCGTCATTGGCATTCGCGCATTCTGCCTGCCTCGCCCTGCGTACACAAAGTCGCCTCGCTTGCTGCTCTACCACGTTTCCTGCCCCTTCTCCATCGACGCTCATTCCCAGCTGCCCTGCTCTCGAACCTGTGACTTCATATCACAGCCATACCACTCTTTCCAGATCCTTTACTCGAGCTGTGCAGCTACATATCTCACCTACCAACAGACTTCTCCACTTGGCTTGACCTGACGATCGATAGTCGACCTGTCAAACCAGCTGCATCTGCCAGAACCGCAATTGCGACCGCGACCGTGTGGCCCTATGACAGCCGAGTCTGAACCTCAACCTCGAATTTCCTAGGCTGCATATGCCATTGCTGCCAAAAAACGTCCCGCACTTTCTCATTTACCGCTACGTCAAACAAAACCTTTTTTCGGATGTCGATTAGGTCACTGTTGATGTCTCCATTCCAGCCTCGCGAATCGCCGCGTCGACTGAGCCATATCCCTTGACGAGTCGCCAACACACGCTCGGGACTCATCACCTGAACCTGCTGGGCTCAGCATGGGCCTTTGGCCATTCGGTGGAGGCAAGAAAGCCCGAACAAGCCACGGCCAAGATCAAGGCCAACAAACCCTCCTTGAGAAGTCGCGGCCGGATTTTGGTTCGGGAAGGAAAATAAGCTCGCCGCAAGAGGTCGCGACTATGAGCCGTGGAGGACAAGACGAGAAGCCCCGAAGGCTTTCTAAACAACGGCTACCACCTCAGCCAGGAAATGTCTCCCGGGTGCAGACTGCGCCTGTCAACGTGCCAGGTCAGGACTCAAAAGCATACAGACATGGGACCGGCGCAGCGGCTGTGGGCGACCAAGGCCCCGACATGTATGCACACAACCCGATGTCACAAACGAGCATTGGTCACGAAGACTTTACAGCCCTGCCGCAGGCCCCCACGTTGCTGGCCAGGCGTCCTGGATACGATCCGACGCTGCACCGAAGGAAGTCAAGCAAGAGAAAAGCCGAGGACTATGCTCGCGAAAGGGAAGTGCGAGCCATGAGCTCGCCCGTACACGGCCTGAAGAGGCCAATTACATATTCAGGCTCCGGTCCACTCCGGCGAGATACTAAACAGATTCCTGGAGACCTCAATCGAAGACTGCAGCGACCTACGTCGGAAGTCTCCTTGCCGCTACCGGAAACAATCCTGGAGTCCGAAGAACTTTCTAACCAAGCTTCCTTTAAGATCGGATTTCTGGCAGCACTGAGTCCCAGACCGACGTTGACCTATGTCGCCGACCCTCGACCATCAGTTGGAAAGCAACCTGCGAGAGTGAAGCCTTCGGTTGAGCAAGCCATTCAGGAAGAGGACCCCTCTTCGAGGAAAAGAATCAACGAGCTCGCAGACGACCTTGATGCTGGTGGGTTGAGGGAATTGATGGAAAGGGATCGAAAGCGCAGAGAGAAGAAAAAGGAGGCAGACCGTGCTCGCCTGGAGCGAAAGCTCCAACGCAAGGCCGACAGGCAGCGGGAGGAGGAATTACGTGGTCGCCGGCTCAATGATCCATCCGACAACCTGATGAATTTCAGGCCTCAGGCTAGGGAAGGAAGGGGCCACGGTCTTTTCGCCACCGAACCAGACACATCGCCATCAGCCATGGCAGAAACGCCTCCCAGCACCCAACACAAACCGGTCGATCCATTTGCTGATCCGAGAAGTCCGCCGGCTCGGCCCGTGCAGCCCATTCGAAACCCGTTCGAAGACGAAAAAGACATTGATATCACCCCAGATGCATTCGGCCATGAAGAAGAGCCCCCGCTGCCGGTCAGATCCCCGCTACGAACGGTATCTCCCGCTCAAGTCAAGGGAGAGCGAATTCCGCATCAGGCAGCGACGATTTCCCCTCCAGTATCTCCTGTTCAGCGACCTTCGGACCGCCAGAGCCTATCGCAAACCAGCGGGCTTGGTCGCGAACTCACCCCTGAAGTTGCAGAGCAAGGATCGCTGGATCGACGTGCTTCGGATCAGAGCAACCAACAGCTGAGTTCTTGGACCAGCTTCTTCAGGCGGGGCGGTAGACGAAAAGCCAGCACAACTGAGCGCGGGCGAAGCACTCCGTCCGAGTTCTCAAATACATCGCGAGAGTCATTTGCCGCTCGCAAGCAACAGCCTCCCCCCGTGGTGGTGCCCCGATCATTCCGCAGATCTGACGCCTCGTCGGTTCCTCAACGAACCATGTCCAAATTCCGCGAGGATTTGCCCGAACTGCCCATCTCACCGCCTGATTCTCGTGTTCAGTCTCCGGAAGCGATGACCAGTCCGCAGGCCGGGCAAGCGTCCAGGCAACATCGACCCTCGCTCTCTGGGACCCTGGATAATCGAAGTTTGGCCACCAGTTCGAGCAACGCAGCTCTAGATCGCGCCACAACCGAAGCCCATCATTCTCAAGGTATAGATATAGAATCAGGGGAAGGAGCAGCGGCAGTACCATTATCTCAGTCGCTCGCATCCGTTGACTCGGAAGGATCGTGGCTCTCTGGAAGACCTCCAAAGAGACTCTCTGGCCCCATGAGCCACCCTCTCCGACAAAGCCAGTCCTCAATCCCACCACAATCTATGCCGGGATCGTTTGGACCAGAGGATGATGACCTCGCCAATGATGAGTACTTGAACAGGTTAACTCCGGGACCCGGACGACACCGAGACTCTGTAACCTCGGCAGATCGGAGAGCTAGCAGCAATGTGATTGACTTGGAGCGCGAGAGGCAACAGAGTCCCGTGCCCGAGGTTCCGCAAATACCAGCTAGTCAAGGCGGGGATGAGACCTGGCATACTGGCATTGCACGACAACCGACTGTGGTTCGTCAAGCCACCCGCGCAAAATCCACAGAGGGACTCTTGAACGAGGCGGGCAGAGGTATGCCAGGGGCCTCTCGGCGAGCCAGCACGGAAGGTGACGAGGATGAAGGCGAAAGTACCGTGCCAGGAGAGGTTGCGGGGGCAGAATTACAAGAGGCAACCTTGTTGCGTGCAAGAAGCGTGGATTACAAGAACAAGGGGCACGCGCGCCATATGAGTGCAGGAAGTGCCCGGTTGCTTGACATTCGCCGCTCGTCGATACAGTCAGAAAGTACGCCCCGGAGTCCCAGCTTTCCCCAGATTGTATCACCAATTCAACGGGATCAGCGAGCACCCTCACAGGAGTGACTGAGCTGTGACCCTTTACGCCGACGAACACTGGTTTCCTTTGTCCATTCCTTATGTTGTCAACCACCGCCAGAGGGCGGCAGCTATTGGGACACCACTCGGATTGGTGCCATCCCTACGACATTCACGACGCCGAAATTTGATACCCCCAATCGCTCTCTTTGTTCCCTTTTCAGTCGGGGTTCCACTGTATACCTGCACTCTGCGTTCCGTGGGAACAGCCGGCGAAGCTTTGCAATGAGCGGGTGTATAAGAGCGAGCAATTGATCTGCGAGCAAGTTCTTGATATTTACTGGAATCGGCAAGCAGGGTTTGCACAAAAGAGACAGATAATAGTTAATGCCAGGAGCATTTTCCTCCAGCTGAGTCCTGGTCGATTCGGCAGATACGTATAGCAAAGTGGGATGAGACAATGTGCTGTGGTGCCGGCGAGGATCAGAGTCAGGCACGAGTAGCAGGTAGCACAACGCATCCAGCTTCCAGAGTCGACCCGATTCAAATCGTCAGTGACAGTGAACGCCGCTATAAGAGTAAGAATATGCGATTTGATCCCAGAAGAGGGCTTTTTCAATGCGAAAGGCGTACAAAGGGGGATGCTGCTTGCCGCTTGCTGCTGGCTGAGTGTTTCGCCTAAACAAGCGGCAGGATCACGCACCTCCCGCAACGCAGTACGGAGTACTCGTAAAGTATTACCTTGCCTTCACTTGGCCGTCACTTGGGTGTCACGCTGGTGCTAGGTGGGTGCGGCGTATCAAATTGGTGACGTTGGATGACGTTATCACTTGCATTGCGGATGGTGGGGGGCGGCCACCAGCATCCGGGAGACAAGAGAGCGAAGGTTGTGCAAATCTCAAATACTGTTTTCCCATTAATCAGCGGCTTCGAATACGGACTCCCGTTTGGTCTCGATCCTTCTCTTGAATCACCTCAATATTACTCTGCCTCACAGCACCCTCGTCCCTCCACAATCTATATAGCCTTCACCCTGGACGTCACTCTGCGTTCATCCGCCGTCAAAATTCAGCGCCTACTCCCAACCCGCCAGCTACTTTCAGCAGCTCGAACACCCCCACTTCGAACCAGTCCACGCCTTTTCACCACCACATCAGCCAAAATGGTCGTGCACAACCTTGCAGAGTATGTAGCCTACCATCAAGCCAAGCTTCGTGAAGAACACGCGCGCAACAACCCCCAGCCTGCAAAGAAATACGGTGTTAACCCAATCCGCAGCAAGTCCTCCTACACGAGCTCGATCGTCCAAGGCCCTGCCGATAAGCTGATCGTCCTCGACTGCTTCGCCACCTGGTGCGGTCCTTGCAAGGTCATCGCGCCCGAAGTCCTCAAGTTCTCCAACTCGGAGCAGTACAAAGACAAGGTCGACTTTTACAAGGTCGACGTCGACGAGGTGCCCGATGTCGCCCAGGAACTCGGCGTGAGAGCCATGCCTACATTTATGTTCTTCAAGAATGGCGAGAAGGTCGACGAGGTCGTCGGCGCCAATGTCCGTGCCTTGGAAGCGGCCATTCAGAAGCACATTTAAACAACTGTACAAATTCTTCAGCGAAACCACAAAGCTTTCTCGTCCCGCAATGACTCCACCGGCACCCGGTCGATAACGCGATTCCAGGCGTGTGGCATCTATCTACATTGTGAAAGCAGGCCGGAGGATCAGGGACCAAGGTAGCGATTCACTCAATGAGCTATTCGGGGTCTGCTCAGCGAATATCGTCTCCTCAGTTAATGGGCAGAAAATAAGGAAAGAGAGAGAAAAGAAGAAGAAAAATGAATAGAACCCTGTCACAAACACCCGTCGCTGTTTGTTTTCTTCCCTTGAATACAGCATGTTCTGGCAATTGCAAGATTTCCCAGTTTCACTCCACTTTGCCCTCTGTACGTCGCTGACCACAACCTGATGGCGTGCCACCTTTTTCTGCTCGGCACCGGGTTTGAGCTTCCATTCACGGGTTCTGATTCTCTCTCGCGCGCGAGGGACACAAAAGATCACTAATCATCGCATAATCAATTGACAACAGATTCCTGCCAGTCTCGCTTTTTGCTGCCCACTCGAAGCTCGTCGGGACTCGTACACAGTACTGACCCCGGGTAGGGATCCTGACGGCGCGGATCACAGAATCAAAAGGGGCACAAGACCTGGCCAAGGTATTGAGAGAATTGGGGAGCAATGGAAACATATCATCGATAACGACCCGTTACGAGGTGAAACGAGAAAAGCAAAACCCACCGCTCGACATGCTCACCCCACGAATCCGCCGTCGAGCTGGGTGTACATATTATCGGACTATGCACCTCTACTCGGACTGATCTGATCTTAGGTTGGGGGGGACATGTGTGTCATTTGACCGACGAAGTGTGTGTGGTTCGTCCTTATCATCGGGCCAAAGTTGGGGGGTGGAGGTGGTGGAAATGAATGGTAAAATCTACTGCAGTCAGTCAGTTCTGTAGACTCGTTGCTTGGTTCGATCGGTCTTCTCATTCTGATCTCTAAATGCTAAATGCCAAACGCCCAATGCCGATTGCCTGGGTATCTTGGTGTCTATCGATAATTACCTAGGTACGGTCATGCCCACACTCACACTCACGCCCGTCCCCACACGCGGTTGATCCTCAGCCGTCGAAAGCACGTCCTCGGATTTCACACAGCCGCCTTTTCGGCACAATCGCCCGCGTCCGTCAGTGCGTGTAGACGAAAAAGGGATTCTTCAGGTCCGTCTCGTCGCTGTAGGCCAACTTCTCCCTCACGATGGCCTTCTCGTCCTCGCTCATCTCCGCCAGCCGCTGCTGGTTCTTCCTGTTGAGCCGGTCGTTGCAGTAGCGCAGGGCAAAGCACAAGCAGACCTGCGCCGTGAGGCACGCCACGATGGCGATCTTGCCGCTCTTGTAGCCGGGCGCTTCGCTTTCCTGGAACGTTTGCGTGCCCTGGAAGGGAAAGGCGGCGTTAGCGTTTTGTGCCACACGTAAGTCCTGTACTCATCCAATGCATTCCGTCCTGTGCCGTGCAGTCCCATTTGATAGATATGACTCTGAGCAAGAGGGATAGGGGGTGGAGCATGGGGGAACAGAAAGATGGGGGTTTGTTTTGTTTTTTTTGTTTTTTTGGCCGTGTGCTGCTGGGCGGACCGGACCGGACTGGACTCACCAGGATATTCCCCGTGCAGAAACCGACCAAGGTCAAGGCATTGGCCGTGACCTTTTTCGAATGGCCCGCAATGTTGGACGCGTTCCACGCCAGGAGGAGCATGAAGGCGGCGCCGAACGTTCCGCTGAGGTACGACGCGAACAGCAGCGCGCCTTTGCTTTTTGGGATGCCGTCCGGGTCGAGACCGTACATCAAGCCCGCCGCGACGATGGTCGGGATCAGACAGATGAGCATCACGAGCGACCGGTCGTTCCATCGATCGCTGAGATATCCTGACAGGAGCACGATGAAGATCCCCACCGCGCCCGTGGGCATGTTGAGAATGAGCGCCTGCTGGCTGGTGTACCCGAACGTCGTGAGCAGGATCGAGGAGAAGTTTGACAGTCCACCTGATAGGACAAGGGCCCGGTCAGTTCAGCACGGCTCATCATGGTATGGTCATGGAGCATCAAACTAGCGCCGTGTGTGTACTCACCGTTGGGGATCGACGTCAGCATCACGGACAGAAAGACCAGCCAGACTCGGACGTCCTTGACCGACTCGATGACCTGCACTTTCTTCAGCTTCGCGTTTTGGGTCCCGGACTGGTTCTCCTTGACGCGAAGCAGGGCCGCGACTTTCTCGGCCTCGGTGAACCGCACTGCCTTGACCGGCGAGTCGGGCAGCAGCATGAACACGCCGAACCCAATAAGGACGGTGATCAAGCCGATGATCAGGAAGAAGATGCGCCAGCTGGCGAACTTGCTGGTCGAAAAGCTGGCGCCGTAGGCGACGCCGGATCCAAAAATTTGTGTGATGCTGTTGCACACATAAAAATAGCTCTGGCACGTGATGCATATCAGTCAATGTGGCTCCAAGCAAGGAGTTTCACGCCCAGAGTCGTTCTTAGACGGGCTTTCCACTCACCACCCTGCGGCCCTGTTCCTCCTTCTTGTACCACATGGCGATTATCAGAACGAGGATCGGCGCCACAGGTGCCTCGAAGATACCGAGCAGCGTCCGGCACACCATCAGGCCGGCATACGAGGTGCACGCAGCCATGCAGGACAGAATGACGCCCCACAACATCACGTTGACGCCCAGGTATTTGCCTAGGCGGCTGATGCGCTGGGCGAGGTACTGGGTGGGGAACTCGGCGGCCAGGAAGCCAATGTAGAACATCATGGCCACGTTGCTGTAGTCCTGACCGACTAGGTGGGTGTCCGTGCGCAGACCCATCACGGCGGCGTAAGAGATGGTCGTTTTGTCCCTGTACAGGTGTGAGTAGGAGTGCTTCAAAGGGGTTGGGAGCCGTCGTGTTCGGGCGGGTCTTCAGCGTCGTCGATTTGGGGTGGCCGCTTCGAAAGCACTCACAGGTATTGCAGGAAATAGACGGCGATCATGCAGGGCACAATGGTGAAGTCAATCTTTCGCAACAGGCGCTTTGTAGCCTTGGGGTCTGCTAGGATGGCCATGGCCTCTTGTCGAACGCCATCGGCGTTCGGGTGGTCCTTCAGAAAGGCAAACGCCTCGTCGGCATCTTTGGTCGAAATATCCAGCTGTTCGAGTGCCTCGTCCAGCGATGCGTTTGTGGCGACGCTGTGATTCCTGTTCGCCTCCACGATTCGTTTCTCGTCACTTGAGCCCAGCATGGAGGGCTTGTCGGCTTGAACGTCCATTTCCAAGGGCGACTATCGGTGTACCGCTTGTTTGTGTAGGCTGGAGAGACGGCGAGACCGCTCACGCGACAACAAGATATATTTAAGCTCCTGAAGCATTCTCTCCCAAGGCCATGGCCAAGACCATGTTATCAACCACCGGGCAGAGACTCCACCTCTGACCTTCTGAAAGAAGAAGGTCGATCGCTCGCAGGCCGAAGGAGAAGTGCGATTGCTATCAAGCGGGATGCAAACGATGAAGTAGAAATGCCCGTAGGGACCAACACATTTCACGGCGGGATTGGTCTGCGCGGCAAGCGATATCGACTATCAGCGAGTACGCTGCAAATTCGGTATTGTAGAGTGTTGTCATTGACGGGAGATGGACGTCGACGCACAGTCGAGCTGCCGCATCAGGCAAAGCCCCTGCGTGATCTGCGGACAACATCGGGCAAAACTTACTCCCGGTATCTTTCGTACATCTCCCTCACTCCCTCAGCCATGGGCATCATGTGGCCGGATATCAGACGCCGAGCGAAGTACGAGGTAGGGGAGAATGACGGAAACCCGAGGAGTTCGCTCCCCCTGACGAGATGCTAGCCACATGAATGCCACAACATTGCCTGCACTGCTGCATATGACGTCCGTTGAAGCCACCCACACGGGGGCCCAGGGCCTGGCACTTTCATGCTGAAGAGATTGCGTTACTTCCGGATCTTGTACGTCTTTTCCTGGTGCTCGGCCTCGAGCTTGTGTATCTTGTCGTGCTCCCGCAGAGCATTCGCCGAAGGGAGCCATTTCTCGCAGTAACTACAAGGGACGCGATCCGGATTCATCTCGATATGGAAGTTTCCGTCTTCTTTGAAGTCGAGGGACTTGAAGTGCGCGAAGTACTCCGAATACCGCAGTAGCTTGTCCATGCACGCGCCTATAGCAAGCTGTATGGTCTCTGGCGTGCTCGTTGCTTCCGATGTGACCTTGGCTGCTGCCGCTGCGCCGTAGGCAGTTGGTATTGTGGCGACGAGGAGTGGTGCCTTTCAACAGAGCGTGTCGGTGGACGTGTAGCTGTCGTCGATGGCAGTGACAGTCAGCAGGTAAGGACGTCTGTGTTATTTCACTGGCCGCTCGCCTTCTTGGATGCGGTTAGGTCGAGGCTCGTCCACAAAAGTCCCCTGAGCAAGCGTTCCACAATCTTCAGACCTTCTCTGTCTTGTTGATCAGTGAAATTTTCTCTTGACCTGGGCCTCAATTGAAGTAGAATCAAGAGCAGACATTTTCAAGCATGGGAATCAAGAGCCTTTAAAGTATGTTGGGCACATCATCTCCTGCATCGTCTTCAATCAGGCAACAACATCGCTTAGCAGATGCCGAAAGACAAGGGAGGTTGACATGCAGATATTGCTATCAAGCAAGGCGTCAAGTCAAGCATTGGGCGGCATTTTGTCTGCAGCAAGGCGTCGAAGACCGGGCATGTGGCAGTAGTCAGTCACACTTGAGCAAATACGAGCCTGATCTCCGGCACCCAAGTGTTCGGTGGCATCTTTGAGGCAACGGCAACGAAGAAGATACATTGGTGAGACGGCCAACAACTTGGTCCTGATCGCTCGTGGAAGAAGTGCGCAGGTGAGTACTTGTGTACAGGAAGTGGTAGGGTTGAGGTTTAGGTAAGAAGAGCTATGTTAGGCATAGCTCTTGGCCCGCACAGTTGTGCCAGGCTTGCGCCCGGAGAATTAACTAGGTACCCATTTAAGCTGGTGCGGGCTGCAGCATTGGGTGCATGCGCCACAAGGCAAATTTTTGGTTATACCTTGAGAACCTCTGCTGTTCATTTGATCCTCACGGTGACATCCATGCCGCGACCTCAGGTCCCAAGCACGCCCCAGCCACTAAAGCAGGACCTTTCGCTTGTTAGGCGAACAATCAGCCTTCTCACGAGCGACTCACCAATGGCGAACGGCAATCTGGCCTGGGCCAGACCGTGGTATCTTGAGCTGTGCTCAGCCATCCTCGAGCCCATCCGGCAAAGCTGAAGCGTGTGCACAAAAGGTTGGACCATGATGGCTCTCACCCGGTACAAATATGGATTGCGAGCTGATCATCTCCCGCGTGTCCGACATGTCACTAAAGTCAGGCCAATATCACAATCGCCGTCTACAGTAGCGACAGCTGCACTCCCATCATGGCTCAGCTCTGCGAAGCCTGTGCAAGATTCGCTACCTGCAATCTCCCAGCAAAGCAGGTATGGTATAATGCGAAGTTCCCACACTATGCTTCAGGTACCGAGCTTCATCAGTCGGCGGAGAGAGGTTGCCATCTCTGCCAATTTATCGAGGCGGCTCTACTGAGATACAACCGGACACCGGGCGAAACAAGTCTGCCGGACAGGCAGATATGGTTACAATGCGTGCAGCAATCGCACAACCACAATACTAATGCCATTCAGATTTCCATCGAGCCATTGGGTTTACGCTCTGCGGGCTATAGGGGACTTGATACCTATGACGTCGATCACTGTCTATGGCTACCCGCGGAGGACGATACTGAGCAAAAGCTTGCAATGCTGGAGGCCATGTCCAACGGGCCACTGGGCAAGCTCGGACCCGTGGCCGGCGTCGTCGTTCACAATACAGGTCGCATATACTTTTATCGTGGACGGACTTTGACAGCAGACGTTTTTTATGCCATCCGACAGCCGTTTTATCGAGCTGAGATACACTGCGTTTTGATTCCAGGTGAGTCCCGCTCGATATATCGACATTACTGGCTCAGACGTGGAATAGACCACATTTCCCAAGCACTTGATACTGGCCTGGGACTTAGTGTTCAGGGCGTACAAGATGATAGCACCGGTTCCTTCGCCAATCTATTTCTCATCATCGCCTGGCTAAACCGATGCTTGACTCATCACTCCACCTGCCGTGGGTATGCGGAGGGTGCCGGCCAGCTCCCATCCCGCGTCCTCGATGTTGGACATGTCAAAAGTGAGGCTGTGCACCTTCATATTTCCAAGCCCGGAGAAAAAGATCGATACATAGCATTGAGCCACCGATGGGGCAGGACCAATCCATTGACAACCACCACCAAGACTCTACCCGATAGAGTAGCCGGCATCGCGTTGACCTCACTGTCGCAAACATTTCGTGAGGCTATCTACGTGGCACGAATGCTTGACATCAAATACCTGTGGATCGACTCTTTGTGCATTCTCCAAGACTCACATGATGATTGGAAAGAGCAAGCTGCTCTAATGGGTACGATATATCGCCAAGCCTTTGTGACAATTGCTGCAACCGACACTGAGGATGCGTCGTCGGGCTTGTTCTTTCCACGAAGTCCGACCAAAGGAAAGCCATGCAAACTCCACTTACCGTTGAGGAAAGACATGTTTGCTAGCGAGTCAGGACCTCTGTATGCGACAAGCCCTCACTTTCGGCGTGGCAAGGATATTGGCCGCGTTAGAGGCCCATTGGACACTCGTGCGTGGGTCTTGCAAGAGCAGATTCTGTCGGGCCGGGTGTTGAACTTCACCAAGGACCAGGTCTACTTCGAGTGCCTGAGTACAGAGGCTAGTGAGGTTCTGCCGTACACTCTGGAGAATGCGATGGACGACGAGTCGCACTATGTCTCGACACTCAAGCATGGTATAGGCGGTCTGCTACCGCACGACAAACCAGAAGCCAGCACGTACTTGCATCGGGCCTGGTATCTCATGGTGGAAGACTACTCGCGTCGACAGTTGACTGTGCCCACCGACAAATGGGTTGCCATGCTCGGTATCGTCACGGAAATGCAGCGAGCTACAGATGATGTCTGCTCATTCGGGCTTTGGAACCGCTGGCTGGTCCATGACTTGTTATGGGCAGTATACAGCGCGAGCTATCCTAGGACCAGCCTTCAACAGGAAAAAATGATTACTCCCGGGCCAACTGGCAAACGGAACACATCCCTATCAGGTAAGGGTCCTAGACCACATATATAAGCCAGGATTACGGGTTGATTGATTCATGAGCAGTGCCTTCCTGGTCCTGGTTACAAATCGAGGGCCACATCAAATATCTGCCCGACCCATACAACGTTGTCCTGCAAGATCAAGTCCTAGTGCAGAAAATGGAGTTGCAAAATGCCGACGCAACATGCCCCCCCGGCGTCGACCACAAGAATCTCCCTCGCCTTCGCATCCGAGGACCCCTTAAACCTGGCATCCCTGCTCTATTCGTCGCTGATGCAGATGAGGACAACTCTGAGGGCTCAGGGCAAGTTGCCGGACCACCGGACACCAGTTCCCAGGAAGCACTAACATCTCAACACGAATACCCTCGCATGGCTGAACCAGACTTTCTATCGGCTGCACTCGACCCGACAGATGATCGTGCCACACGCACGTGGCGTATCGCGAGCGACTTGGAAGAGGAAATCTACGGGCCCAAACCAATGATGGACGAAGACGAACCCATAATTGGCGTAATACCTCAGGGTAGATTGAACCATGTCATTCACGACCATGTTCTGGCCGATAGACCCAATGCAGACCGTCGGATGACGGAGCTGTATGCGCGAGGCACCGGGTCGGACGAGCTACGTCACACCTTTCTCAAAGAGAAAGCTAACAAATATGTTGTTGCAACAAAGATCGAGAAGACGCCCATCGGTTTCTGGGCACCGGACATTGATGGCGAGCTCCCCACGGCAAGGCTCGACGAGCTGGGGACTCTTTTGGATGAGGAGATAACTTCTCTGCTATTTGTCGGTATATGTCGTGGTCGAGGATGGGTCCGATGTCTGGGATTGCAGCTCGTTGGAACTGGGGTAGAGGCAATGCTAGCGAATGTGTGGCGTCGCGTTGGCATGGCATGGATACTCGAGGAGGCTTGGGACCAGACCGGAGGCATCGAGACAGAAGTCACGCTGATCTGAAAACGGGGCATTTGTGGATAGGAAGCAAGGTCAGGTAGCTCAGTGGTATGGCTCATACGATCTCCACATTGAACTATATCCAGTCACGTGAAGGCAGCTCTCTTTTGCGTGTAACGCTAGGCCCGATAAGAACTAGGCTTCTCTGTGCTCCAGCACCGGAAATGCGGGGAAACTAGACTTAGAGCGGTGAAAGGACGGCCGAAAAGAGCGGTTTCAAGCGCCGCTTTTGACCAGCATTTCACCCACCTTTGCACCTACACTCTACCCAGTACTGTGTAGCTGGCCAGTCATGATAACATGTTCTCGTGCCGAAAACACAACAACCCTCCAGGCCGTCTACCATCATGTTCCTACCTACTGTAGCCAGAGTGTTGTGGTGTACAAGAAGGATTCACCGTCCCTTCCCGTCCGTCACCATGGTCTTCTAACAAAGAGATCTACTCCATCTCTTCCACCGAGCAAGATGGTGCCTGTGGCTAGCGTAGGTAGTGTTGAACTTGGCACCAAACTATAAGAGACATGTAGTCTCTGGCTCTTACCTACCAAGTCCAAGCGTGCAAGGCACTGCCAACTTCGGGGAACCTTTCTCAGTCGATTGCGCGGAAGCCGTTCTAGCAACTGCGATGTTGCTGCTCTGGCAAGCCCCAGACCAGTATGCCCCTGTTTCCAGACTAAGCAAGTTCTTATGCCAAACTAGGTAAGGAAGAATGGGTCAAACGGCAATTCCATTATTGAAGGTTGGAACTGGCGTTTTCGTTGTGTCTATTCTGCATGCTAAGTGATGCCAGATACATAATCGATCTCACAAATGCATGAACCGGGGGCGTTGGAGCCTGCTAGGGTCTGTTCGGCAATGAGCCTAGTTGAAATCCTCCTCATTCGAGTCTCAGGCGAATACATACATTAGCGACGTCGACGGAGTCCTCACGGCCTTAGCAGTACTCACCATGTGCCGAGTCTCCGCTCGAACCGACGTTGGAAAGAGTGGCATTCGAGCTTGCAAGGATTCTGGGAGTTCTGAGGGGAAAGCATATGCCAAAGTCATTCGACGGAACTCTTCACTCACAGAGGTCTCATTCTTTGGTCCGCAGTTTCAGTCCCCGGCGGTGCATAAATCAGCGACTCGGGCATTCTCCTCCTTTCGCTGTTGTACATGAGCGCGAAGGAACAGTGGACCACAATCCTCTCGAATCCTTGCTCGCTCTGGCACACGATTCTTGGACGGAATGCGTTTTGTCATTGAAGCTGTCAATGTCCTCTGGTCTCCTCTCGGTCTTCCTCTTCCGGCAGTTGGTCGGCGATGAAGTTTATGGTCAGCCGGTCCACGTCCCCCAAGCGACTGGAGTGAGTTGGGTGCTTGTCGCCGTCAGTACTAGTACGGTATTTGTGTTGAAAACGCAGCGAGGCGCAGCTTCGTTGCCTTCACGTCGCCAACGGGAAATATGCAATGCCATTGATAATGCAAACGCGACCGTCCCATAACGAGATGGCCCAGAGGGCTTTCAAAAGCCAAAATCTGAGTGCAATTCCCGAGCCACTGCGCTGAGCCAGGATGTCTGAGAATTTGGAAATCATTTATCGGGGAGGAGCCGAAGCTTTGGTGATGTTTGTTGGCCAGGGTAAGAGTCCCAGGATTGATTACCATATCCTACTCGAGAACAGTTTTCACGAAGTTTCGAATCCGAAGCGAGGGATCGATACAGGCTGATGGAAGCGAAAGGTGCAAGATGTCGGCGATTACTGTTTAGAGTAATTCTGCAAGGATCATATGGAGCCGTTCCAGCGGCTCTGTCGATATGCGACCAAATGCTGACTGCATGGCGACAGGCTGACCTATTCAAGCTTTTCGGATCGCTCCTCCTACACAGCTTCACCAACTTCCTCTGCTGATTGGCAGGGAAGGGCTACTACCCACGTTATTGCTGCACCAGCCCCAACCCACTGGTGGACGGACAATGGTGTGGACGGGGTCGAAGCAGGCTCGCTAACAACTGAGAATCGAGACTCACGATGCAGCAGTTGAGTCCGCCGACATTTCTTACCAGAAGTTGAACTTATCGCCTTTCTAGTCGTATTCTAAATACGCATTCTCCAAGAGCCGGTCGCGGCCATTTTTCCATTTCCATCGCGAACGAGATGCGGAGCTCATCGAGGCCGAAGCGAGCCGTCTCGTATTGGTCATATACAGAGACGCTCTATGGAGTCAACCTGGCTTGTAACGGCAAACAATGGAGAGAGACTAGTCTACAATGGTTCATGCCCTTCGTTTACGAGAGTCTGCGTCTGCCGTTTGTCAACCGTCATCCTCTCGTTTTGTCTACGTACAACCTCCGCGTCTTGGGTTCAGGTAAGGATGTTTCGCATTCATTCAAAGTCGACGAAGGAGCTAACAGCCACACCTCTGCAGTGGCACCAATCGCGGTTGCAGTTGGCATCTACTCCTAGAGACTTCGTCTCGTTTTTCTTACCCGATCAAGGCTGCGCATGGGTAATAGGTGCCGGGGTGGCAGCTAGGAGCGAAGGGGAGGCTATTCTTCTAAACATAGAAGAATTGCTGACCAACACACGAAGCAAGATCAGGAGCAACGACGAGGAAATGCAGATGTCTTTCCGCACCAGCCGACCATGTACTTTGTCCACATGTCCTTACACTCTTTCATCTGCGAGATTGTCGAGTACAGGCAGCCCTTCTTCCCGGACAATGTCTCGGACGGCAGCGTAGACGCCGCCTTTTAGCAGTCTACTACGGTGTGAAGCACCTAAGGTCACAATTACAACAAGGGCAACT
Source organism: Cladophialophora carrionii CBS 160.54 (assembly GCF_000365165.1). Classification (NCBI taxonomy): domain Eukaryota; kingdom Fungi; phylum Ascomycota; class Eurotiomycetes; order Chaetothyriales; family Herpotrichiellaceae; genus Cladophialophora; species Cladophialophora carrionii. Next base: position 1,942,024 of record NW_008481831.1, read on the forward strand.
TCCGGCCAATTCTAGGATCCAGGGGGGACTATGCGCAGACACTTACGTATTAATCGAGAGTTGAGTAGGATTGTACAGGGGCATCTCGGGCGCCATTCCTCCCAGCGACGATAATCGCAGTTCAACGAGTAGAAACTGGTCTTATTTTTGACCGCTCTTTCTTCTCGATGCCGGGGTACTTGTCGAGCCACTTAGTCAAACCGTCTCCAGGCCAGAGCATACGAGCAGGCGATGTCTGACGTAGCGTAGAGTCCGCACAGACTGCTCTCCCGTCGATGCTCGCCCAACCAAAGAAGTATAAAAGGCACGAAGATCTCCTTGGAAGTTGTCTCTCTTCTCTCCAGCACTCCCCATCTCCTCACAAAGCTCAAAATCCAGACACCTTAATCTCCAAACCCGTATCGCCGACGTCAAGGTCAGGTCAGCTCAGCTCCGCTCAACTTGATAGCCGACCATCATGAAGTCCTTCATCCGCCCATTGGCGCTGCTGGCTCTGGCAGCCTCCCTCGCCTCCGTCAGCGCCTCGGCCGTACAGCCCGAGGAGCGTGCTCCCCCTCGACGATTCATCATCCAGTGCGCCCACAACGACAACACTCTCACCTGCGACAGGACAACCCTTCGCACCGGGGCTTGCGATGGCTCCGACACGAACCCTCCCGTCGCGGCGTGCCACTGCACAAGTGGGGGCATAGTCACTTGCGGGGCGGACGGCGACTGCAGTGCGAACACGGTCACAGGATTTTGTCGAGGTGACGCCGAGTGCGAGTGCGTCGACGTCTAGGCGAGCACAGCACAGCACAGCCTCGATTCGAGCTCGCCTCGGCTTCATACACATGTAGCTGGGACTAGATAGTTGGAGCTGCAATCTCTCAAACTGTTAAGTGCCCACTATAGCGCGGAAGAAGGGAAGATCGTGTAGCTATCACCTTGAGATGTAACCGTTGCCATAGCCGAGACTGCAGCTCTAGTCCTGCAATGCCACGCCTAGCGGCAATCCTGGACAGCGTAAGAGCAGAATCGTTGTATCTAGATGTTCGTCATAAGGGATGTTCTCACCAACTCAGGTGACTTCTCAGTTGGCGCTATGATAGTATTAAGGCGACTGGAGACACGAACTAGATAAGGTATGGAGGGTTATTATAACGGTATTCAGTAGCGGGTGAAACAGGCATAGAGAGTAGAACTCAAGCTGTCTTACTGGGTAGATTGAGGTTACAACGAGACCGATACAAGGGTTGAGAGGAAAAGAGTAACCGTCCACGAGAGGAGTGAGCGAGGAGGGAGCGAGCGTTTTATAGACGGAGAAAAAGCAGCGTGACGGTGCTAGCTATTTTAGGAAGACTACGCCAGAGTCGGTTTAGGCGCCGATTCCAGCGACATTGAAATTGCGGAGAAACTGAGGCAGCCGTGAGGTTCATATGTCATTCCACCTCTTTATCCACATCACATTATCTAGAGCAGGATTCTGCTTGGAGGCAGATACCAGTTTCCGCTAACATGCCTCCGAGACTGACACCTGTGTCTTCACGACTCTTCGTCTGCCCGTCGTGCCAGCTTCGTTGCCGCGGCCTCGAGCCACCTCGTTTCCGCACCTTCACCTCTTCTCCTCAGCGTCATGCCACTTTGAACAAGAGCAAATGGGTCCGCCTCACGAACCGTAGCATAATCCGCCTGGCAGGTCCTGACGCGGCCCTGTTCTTACACAATCTCATCCCTGCAAAGATTCTAGACATCGGAGGCAGCACCAATCCGATATACACGGCCTTTCTCTCCGCGCAGGGACGCATCCTGAACGATGTCTTCATTTACCCGCCATCCGCGGAAAGTAATGGGGAAGAATGGTTCATTGAGGTCGACGAGGCCAGCGCGGGAGATCTGCTGAAGCACTTGAAGAAACACAAATTGCGGGCCAAGTTGCAGTTGGAGAAGGTGGACGCGGAGCGTATAGGCGCCTACTACTCGTGGCCGGCGCCAGAGGGAGAACACACGGCAGGCAATGGGGTGGGCGGACGGGATCCAAGGCCGGGAATGGGAATGCGGTGGCTGGAGGGCGACGCGGCCTCGAGGTCTCCATCCCCATCCCTATCCCTGGAGCAGTTACAGGACTCGGGATGCGAGCCGGCCACGCTGGAGGAGTACACTGTCCACCGTGTGCGGAACGGCATTGCGGAAGGCCAGTCCGAGATCATCGCCGGGCACGCCCTGCCGCAGGAAAGCAATCTCGATTTGTTTGGCGGGATCGATTTCGTCAAAGGATGCTACTTGGGCCAGGAATTGACTATCCGCACGCACCACACGGGAGTGGTCAGGAAGCGCATATTGCCGTGCCAGTTGTATAACAAGGACGGTCCGCCGCCGCCGGAACAGCAGGAAGTGCCTGAGTATAGGCCCGAATCAGGTATTCTTCTTCCGCCGCCAGGGTCAAATATCTCAAAACTGAGAGCAAAGGGACGGGGTCGGAGCAGTGGGAAGTGGCTTGGCGGAGTCGGGAACATAGGCCTTGCGCTGTGTCGCTTGGAGATGATGACGGATATTCAGTTGACAGCCGATTGCACAAATTACGACCCCTCCGAGCAGTATAAAGTGCAGTGGCAAGAGGGAGAAGAAACGGGCGAGCAGGAGGAAGTAATGCTCAAACCGTTTGTGCCGAAGTGGCTGAGAGAGGGCGTGGAGGCGAGCTTGAGGAGGAAAGAGCGGAGGAAACCCAAGCGCGAGGAAGAAGAGGAAGAGGAAGAGGTTGATTGATGAGCGATACCATACTAAATCGCCGGATATAGGCGCCGTCTATGACAATCTCATGGATTTCCTAGCGACAGCTCGCGGGGATTTGCGCAAACTTACGCATTTCGCTGGAGTTAAGCATGGTATCCGGTTGAGGGACAAACAAGCATATCGCTCATCGCGACGTGCCTTTTTGGAGTGCCCTGCTCGTGCCAGAGCTTCATTCTTTCCCCGAGGATTCATGCTCAGGGTTTGGCAGAAGGCTGATGGTGCATGTACCCTAGCCTATGGTCCACTGGGCAGATATCTGCTGGCTGTGGCTTCGACATTGCTTCGAAGTATCCGTTTGCTGCAGGCACACGGAGTAATTACGCCGCGGCTTGGCCTTCGATGCGAGCGAGGATCCTGCTGTCCTGTTCAGCCTTGACGCTGAGCGGGAACTCACTGGCGTTGTAGAATAACGTGCTGATCTCAACCACCATCATGCCCCTCGTTGGCGTTCCCAGCCGCCCATTCGACACTCTCAATGTTTTCCCACGGTCCCTGTGACACAACTTTCTTAGCAATTGCCAATGTTCGGAAAACGATGACGGCCGTGCCCAGTAGGACCTTCCTGTCCCCGCGGCCCTCGATGCGGCGCTTTTTGTCTTTTAGGAGGACGACGTTTTCGACATCACCAACTGCGAAGTTATCCTCCAGCGCCTCCTGGTCAATATCGAGCGCCTCACCCTCTTTGACCCAGCGCACTTTGACGGACCGATCGATAGACTCTGAGGATTGCGCTTCTTCCTTTGCCTGAGCAGCCTCAGCACGCGCTTGGGCTTCTCCGACCTTCTTGGCCATGGCATCCTCCCGTCTTTTCCTGTTTTCCTCTTGTATGCGCTTGATTTCCAGCTCACGATCTGTCCACGTGCGCTTCACACCATTCTTCACACCACCGTTGACGGAGGCGGCCTCTCTTTTCTCCAGGTCTTCCACCATTTGGCGTCTCCGACTGTCAAGGGCAGCGGTCTCAGCTAGCCGCCTCTGTCTCGCCTCTCGCGTCTGGTCATATTTCCGCTTCTCGTCAGCATCAGTTAGGATGTTGAGGGCGGTCTGCAGCAACTGAAACTTGTCGAGTGTCTCAGGCGTTGGCTTAACCTTGTCGGGGTGGTACAGCAGGGAAGTTTTTCTGTATGCGCGACGGATTTCCGCCTCAGAGGCTGTCGGCAATACCGACAACAATTCATAATAGTCAACTTCGGTGGCCACGGCTGTGGCACCTGGCGCCATTGTAGTTGTAGAACGGCTCGAGGTATGCCGGGTCGTGGACAGATGGGCAGTCAACGAGAACCGTTAAGAGGCGACAACCTGAACTTCTGGCGCATTTGGTGAGAGATTCACCAAAGACAGAGCCACCAAAAATGTGCTCAATGCTCCGCATGAATAATACGGTGCGCCTTAACCACCAGTAAGTGCAATTCGATAAATCAAAGCGAGCTTCATGTGGCTTCACAAGCCTCGTGTTCTCCAAGGCTCCCCTTCTCTTCTACAGTGTGATGTCGACAATAGCTTGTACTCCCAGAGCAGCGAGCCATGATGCGCTTGGATGCGTTCTATGGGAGTACTGTTCATTTTGGTCGAGCTCAGTAATGATATACAAAACATGTCCTGCAAGAGATGCTCTTGCCCACTCAAGGTATTTAGGAAGGAGCGTGCCTTCCTTCTCTCCGGCTTCTTCCAGCACTTTCATTCAGCTTGGAAAAGTCCCAACTGTTTGACTCTCGTTTCTCATGAGTGCGTGACTCTGCCGGTCTATTTCATGCCCTCTCTTCTTCCGCCGTAAGCTGCCCCTACCTCGCATGGCATATAGTTGTGACCTGACCCCGAGGTTACTCTCTTTCAATATGTGACTGGGAGATATGACATGTCGCCTCAGATCAGATCAGGAGCTACATTGCCCCGATATTCCTCCTCCTGCTCATATTGCTTTTGCTTTCGCCATTGCCAGGTCGAAGCCACCTCACATCTCGGTTGATGGTAAGCGTTGTACTAGTCAGCTGAGAGCCTTCGCTAACGTTGAGCAGACTTTCTCGAGAGTCTCCGTGGTGCCATCGTTTCTGATTCTCATAGAAGCCTCCCGAAACAAGTCGACTTTGATGCAGACATGTACTGGAGAGCGTCTTACCAGAAAGCAGAGGCGGAACGCTTGAGGCTCCTCAACGAGTTGACTCAGTTGAAGCAAGAACGAGATCTGCCACTTCAGCCCCTTCAGGAGGCTCAGCGTTTCAGAGTACAGACCACAAGCAGCAAACGCAGGCGGGATACATCAGCGAATGAAACGAACAACAAGACCGGGAGTTATCACGACCTCGACCCCGATCTCGATGACGACGACATCAATCTGGACTTCAGCCATCTCAAGACGCCGAGTACTGGTATGTTGCTCAGCATTTGGTACGTGTAGTGTGCTGAATTCAACAAGGGCGTCAAGCATTTCTCCGCGGGTTCACCTCCCTGCGTCGCAGCCTCCTCCTTGAGAAGCCGGATCAAGAGATACTAGTGACAGCCATCCAGGTGACTAGCAAGTCGATATCAAGGATACTCTTGGAGGACATACAAGCAACTGTAAGGACGGGCGCTGGGCAGAAGAACCAGTACGTCAAGGAGATCTGTACCGCTTTCAAAACGGTCTATCCCACATTACTGAGAGGACTGGAACGCACACAACCGCAGGCACCTGATGAGGGTGACCAGTGTGTTCGGGGTCTCTCAGATGTGGTCAAGGTATTTCAGTCCTTCTTAGGACGACTCCACAAATTCGCCCTAGATGAACATGCGCGACGAGAGCTGGAAAGAACGTCAAAGAGAAACGGGAAGGGATCTGATTCCAGATCAGAAGAGAGCCAGGAGAGATCAGACCAACCACATTTACCCAAAAGCCCGGAGGATCTCGCGGAAGCCAAAGAGCTAGTTCGAGTGATGGTGAGAATGATGACAGCCCTCGATACCACCAAGGGCGCTCATTGCCAACTCTTGAAAGGATGCCTGTGCGCTATCCTTGATCACAGCGGCGCCACCTTGTCCCTCCTTGTGTTCGCGGACTCAGACAAATCAGACAAGAACCGCAAGACGTTCCTCCCACTTACCGGATTCTTGGACACTTTAGAGTTCAACGCTCAATCTGCGATTGGCGCCGCCGGTGTCGAAGGACCCTTTATCATCTTTATTCTGCGCAAAGGGATAGAATTTCTGCTTGCCAACGCGAAATGTATGCCTGAGAAGTCACTGCTCAACTTTACTTTGCTACCGTCTCAGGGGAATGATACTGGAGGTGACGGCGACCTCCGTAGAAAGATCGAAGAGACACTCCAGAACACCCTCCTGCGAGGAGTGTTCGGTGACGATGACGAGACCTTTTCCAACTCCCTCCAGCGCGACGAGGAAGAAGAGCAGGAAGCAGATTTAACAAAAATGGTGGAGGTTATCAAGCAGAGGGAGGATTCTGCGGAGTGGTTCATTGGTGAACTATGGGAGCATTTGGGCTGGAATATCCTATCTGGAAGAAGAGACATTTGAACCACGTTTGTTCATCATGCAGAGGAATCGGTAGATTCATGATGGTCTTCTGTCGCAGGTCAAGATTTGGTCAAGATTTGTGCGGCTTATCCACAAATCTTCTGGTGTAATAAAGGCTGGCGCCGATGCATGACCGGTCGGTAGAAGCAGCACCAGCTCATCCGTCGCTGAATTGCAGGGAAGTCCTATAAGTCAAGACCGAGCACGCTCACGGCATTTCCACCCAGTATCTTCCTCTTTGCTTCCTCCTCTTGTGATAAGCATCCGTCGATGGCGGCCTTGTTGCTCTCCACGCTCAGCCATTTACTGTCTTTCTCGTTGCCTAGTGGTGGGAAGAATGGATGATCAGTCCCAAACATTACTCTGTCCACGCTCCCTGCAGCCGTAATTGCTCCTTTCAACCCTGGTTGTCCATAGATGACCGCGTCAAGGTATATGTTCGAATGCAAGACCTCCCAGATTGACCGCTGAGGACCTTGTTTGCTCCCACCATTAGCAATGAATTCTCGTTCATGCGCTACACAAGACTCAAGTCGTCCCGCAAGAAACGGTATCGTTCCTCCCGAGTGAGCCAGCAGAAACTGCAATTTCGGATGGCGATCGAAAACCCCAGCGAGGTACATCCGCGACACAGCAATCGTCGTCTCCAGTGGAAATCCCAAAGCCAAGGGTAACACGTGGCCCGACCTCGCAACCACCTCGGGACCCCCAAAGGCAGAGTCGGGAAGGCCATAATGTGGATGCAGAAACACTAGTGTCGACGTGGAAGCCAGGGCGGAATACACCTCGTCTAGTTCTGGGTCGTCGAGGCCTTTTCCGAGACCTGTCGTACCCATGATGACGCCCTTGACGTGCTTCCGTGTCTTCAACCGTCGGATTTCACTGACGATGTCCTCTGAAGGTGCGGAGAGGGGCAGACAGCCAAAGGCATACAGCTTCAGACCGTCGTTTGAGGGCGACGCGTTGTTCTCGGCACTGGCGCTCTCGAGGTCATTGTTGATTTCTTGCGCGGTTGTCAATGCAGAGCCGGGGTCCAGGAAATCCAGCCACGGGTTCGCCAGACTGATCACACTGCAGGAGATTCCGTGGCGCTTCATGAACGCGCGTTTCTGGTCGAAGGAGGAATATGTGCTGTCGACGGGCCGGCCGCGGAGGGCCTTGGGACGCGACGGGTCATCGTCCGAGGCGAGGATGATCAGTCTTGGGTCTGGAGTGTCGGGGCCGTCTGATTCTGTGGGCTGGTAAATGTAGGGGACCGTGGTGCGCGAGGCGAGAAGTTTGATGTACGAGGGCGGGTACATGTGGGTGTGGATGTCGACGATGGGGTGCGAGGCTGACATGTTGGTGGACGTGCTCTTCCAAGACTACCTAGGTACTGATTGTGTTCTGCGGATTTGTATCAGACCACCTCGAGGCTCCTCAGCTTCCACAAGGCTCGTCTGTGAATCTACTCCGTACATTTCTGTGGGAAACCGATCTAACGGATATCGAAGCGTCTGAGACGGCGTCCTCCGCCACCATCGAGCACAAGCCCACCGCCACCCAACGCCCTCCAAAGCTTCTGTTCCTTATCCTTATCGGGAGGCTCACCCAATCGCATGCCGCCTGCCTTGATAGGGAAGGCTCGACCCCTCTCTTACTTCTGAACGAGCTCAGTCATCTCGACATCTTCCACGGCTTATATTCGACCTTGATTGTTGCTAAGATTAATCGGAGACTTAAGGCGCTGGCCTCTCCAAACCCTCTCACGACTCATCGCATTGGATCGCAGACGGGGACTAGCGGAAAAGGACGCCCGTCACCCCGTAGGCAAATCTCCGGCGATTCCCCCCCCTGCGTCACGTCACCCGCGAGACCAGGCCACGAGGGGAGCGACTCACACGTAGACGTCTCCTGGGCCCACCTCAGCCTCGTGGAAGATGGGTTCAGTCGCTGAGGTCGCCCAGAAGGGAGTGGAGCAGGATGACTTGGTCATGCCGGTACGTGATTTGGGCGGGTTGAGATAGTAGAACACCAGCACCACCTTCCCCTTTCACAGGGTCCCTAGGAGACTGCCTGCCCCTTTCATCCTTGAGGCATCCAGAACACACAGACACCACCTTCCCGTTTCGATCACTGACCAGTCACCTCTGCTGCCAGCTGATCGACTTTGGCACCTTCCTGCACGGCGATGCAACCGCCAAGAAGACGACCGCCGAGCAAATCTCCCACGCGTTCAAGACCTCGGGCTTCCTGTATCTGCAGAACCACGGCATCCCAGAGGACCAGGTCAAGTTGGCGTTCTCGGAATCGGCAGACTTCTTCAAGCGGCCACAGGACCAAAAGGACGGCTTGAAATGGACCACCCCGGACGCCAATCGCGGGTACGTGACCTGGGGTCGCGAGAAGGTCACGCAATCCGACGACCCGGACGAGATCGCCAAACTGCGCGCCTCCAACCCCGATCTCAAGGAATCCATGGAGATTGGTCGAGAGGGTGTGGAGGGCAAACCGAACCAATGGCCCGACCGGCTCGACGACGCAGGCAAGGTCTTCACGCGCGACATGCAGCGCTTCTTCCTCACCTTGAAGGATCTGCACGTCAACGTCATGCGCGCCATCGCCTTGGGCATGGGGCTGGACGAACACTTCTTCGACAGCTATACCGACGGAGGCGACAATACGCTGCGCCTGCTGCACTACCCGCCCGTGAAGAAGAGTGTCTGGAAAGCGAACCCGAACCAGGTGCGCGCGGGCGAACACTCGGACTACGGTTCCATCACGCTGCTCTTCCAAGACGAAATCGGCGGCCTAGAAGTCAAGTCCCCCAAGGGGACGTGGGTGCGCGCCACACCCATCCCCGGCACCATTGTCGTCAATGCCGGTGATTTACTCCAACGGTGGAGCAACGATACCATTCGGTCCACGAACCACCGCGTGATTCAACCGCCGCCAAAGGATGCGGGATCTGACGACGACGATCCCGACGCCCTCGTACCGGCAAGGTACAGTATTGCCTATTTCTGCAATCCGAACTTTGATCGCTTCATCGAGGCCTTGCCGGGCACATGGGATCCCACAGCCAAGCCGAAGTACCCGGGAATCAACAGCGGAGACTATCTGATCATGAGGTTGGCAGCGACGTATTGATAGGATGGCAATTAGAGCATGTCAAGACACAGTCGCGCAGCGAACGTAGAGGTCCAACTTTTCAACGGACAGGACGTGTCGCTACTGCAAGTCGCTAGCGAGACACTCGTACGAAGTACAAATGGGGGAGAGTACGGAGTATATATCTCGTAAGAGGGATACTCGGTACAGTGCCTACAACACTTTCCTCATTATTCTATTTCGTACCCCCACGTTATACGCGAGCTTGACTTGGACATGAACATAAAACACGAACATGAACATGGACATGAATGAATTTGACCTCGAAAGTGTACGTGAATTCATCTGAAACCTCTCCCTCAACCCCGAACCTGGTATATAGCTCGCCGCCGTGGTCGATACTTGGTAAGTAAACAGGATATAAAAGACAAGCTGGCACGCTGGACACCCAGAACCGAACAAAACACCCCCTTGAGCGGTAGGTATCCACACTAGAGGAGGACTGTACCGACTGTAGGCTGTCGGAGAGCTACAGTAAATCTGCACTCGACCCGTACAGACCGTCTATGCCTCCCCACCCAAAGGACTGCTCCGAGCGGCCATGGTCGCTGGACCTGGCCCACCCCCTCCGGGTCCATCACTCTGGAACCGGGCACCCGTCCTCGCCTCCTCGGGGACATATACGCCTGGACTGGGCTCTCTGTCACTGCCGCGCGCATATCCGCCGCGGCCGTCCCTGTCGCCTCGCAGTTTCGGGTCCATGAACCCACTGAACGCAGCGCTCCGGGGTCGCCGCGAGCCGAGCTCCCAGTCTTGGTCGTCCGACCCGTCAGCCCGGATCCCGACATCGACGCCGTAACGCCGCCTCTTGCCGAGCGCTGGTCTTTCGCGCCACCACCCCATACTGTATCGCCTCCCAGCGAAAACGCCCTCAAACTGCGTGGTGGAGAACCATTCCGCGCCATCATCAATGATCTGTTCGCGGTCATCAACTTCCTCGCCCTCGGCTTCGCCGTGCGTGCCACCCGTTTCCTCGGGTCGCGCATGGATACTCTCTGGCCGGTTGGTGAGGTCGGCACCGAATGACCTGCGGCGCGGTTTGCCGCAGCATTCGCAGAGGCCGTCGTCGGTGCTGTGGACGAGGTCACTGCCTGCGAGGAGGGACATGGTCCCCGCGATGGAGCACGGGTTGCACGGGAGGACTCGGTGGAATTTGGTGAGCAGGTAGGCGGAGGCGGAGAGGGCGGCCATGATGCCCAACAGAACTTGCAGGATGAGCTTCGAGTCCATGTCCTGCACGAGGCGCGGCGTGTCGATTGTGGTGGGCGAGGTCGTTGTTAGGGACGAAGATTGGCGACGCAGGACACGCGATGAGTCGGACAGGCTCTTCACCGGGGCGCGCATGTTCGCCGAGATGGCTTGCGCCATGTATATCTGGTAGAACCGGGTGATGGCGTCGACGAGGACGTCTTGATTATCTGGACCGGCGAGGGAGGCCGGCTCGTGCGGCGCGGTGCCATTGATGACGGCTTGAAAAAAGATGTCATACGTGGTGGTGCTGGACGGGTTTGTGGCGGGCGTGCCGCTGCCGCCGTTGAAGACGGTCATTTCCTGCGCGAGATTGTTCTGGATGCGGAAGTCGAAGGTGTTGACGCCGCTGTTGTTGGCAAGGGGGTTTTCGTGCAGGAAGACACTGCTCTCCTGCACGACCGGCGGGTGGTTGGGATCGATGGTCGTGCTGTTTGGCCGCAGGGTGACGTTGGCGCTCAAACCCTGGATCTCTTGGTAGCAGATCATGGTGGTGACTTGACTCTTGTCTTTGCTGTCGAGCTGGAAGTGGCCGAATGTGAAGGCTAAGCTGGGGCAGCCCACGGGAGGATTGTCCCCAATGTACTGGCCACGACGCTCCCCGTAGTTCCCATATGTGGTCGCATTCTCTCCAAATAAGAGGTCTAGTTGAGCACCTGCGTATGTACCTTTGCCGCCTGAAGGAAGCTCAAAGTTGTTCTCGTACAGGAAGAAATCGTCTGTGCCCCGGGTGCCGCCTAGATGGCAGGAATCGGGCAGGTTCGCACGGACGGTGACAAAGGCCTGATCAGTCGCATATCCCGAGCCAGATCCAGCTGCCTGCGTGGACACGCTGAAAGAGTCCGAGGAGATGACATCGCATCTGAGGTTGGCCCGAACAGCTGGAAGCAGATGCGACGCGGATCCCGTGACGGTTGTGAGTGTATCGGTCGTCAAGGCCGAGTTGTTCAACGCGAGCTTCGGAAACACAAGGCCTTCGTACGTAAACTGATGGTAACTGAAATTCTGATGCATAAGCAGGTTCATCATCGCGCCCGCTCCGTTGTCATTTGAGAAGCTGTCCGCCCACGTCAAGGCGAAAGAGTCGGTCTGCGTGAGCGAAATGGTCGGTCCATCGACCGAATAGTGCTGCACGTAATAAAGCCCGGAAGCAATGACTGTGAGGATACTGGCCACGGCAGTTGCTGCAATGCTCAGCATAGCTCCTAGGCTCCCGGTCCTCAGCGCCTGCAAAAACGCAAAAGGAGGAGACCTGCCCAGAATGTTGTTCAGAATTGACTTTCTGTGGACGGCACCGCCACTGGCAAGGTTGTGCCAGGGAGTAAAGAGGGCGACATTGAAGTCCAGCATGTTGACCAGCGCCGCCAAGATCAGCATCACAAGGCCTGGAATGTAGTGGCTGTAGACCTCAGTCCACTTGTCGTCCGCCACCGCGTAGAACCCGCTATGTTCATCGGAATTCCGCTGAATCAGCTCCAATGCCACGATGGCGCCCACCGGGAGAATGACTGTAATGATCACCGCCGGAAATGTCGCCGTCAATGGCCTCCACCATTTGAGATCCATGGTTGGCTGTGTGGCCGGCTCATCCAGCTCACCTTCTGAAACGACAATCTTGAAGCTCGCCCTCCCCGAATCCGTGGTTGCAATTGCCGTTCCAAACTCGTACCCTGTCAACGCCGTCTTCTGATTTGCGTAGCCTGGCGCACCCTGTTTCCGCAACAGTCTGTTCAGCTCGGTACTTCTGGCCAGAGTCGTCGCCACTGCCGCGATTGAGCTCGGGTCGCGTGGCACGACCGCTCTCGGTGCGATGAAGATGAGCGCGATGCAAAACAAGAAGAGCAGTCCACTTGCTGAGGCCATAGTCCACACCGAAACGTCATTGACACGTAACCTTTGTTCTTGCCGAGTCACCTTGCCTCCTACGACATCACTGTGGTCGGTTGCTCTCAAGTTCAAATGTGCGTACTGTGACATGATTCCCTGATACGTGTCCGTGGCAGCCTGCATTATCACGCTCGGATTGATCAGGGTATCAACATTCCGAGATCCGCGGGTCAAAGCCATCAACATAAATATTGCGCTCGAGTCCGAGATGGTATCGTCGTTGATCGTATCGCTAAACAGCACTTGCGCCGCCATGGATGCCTGTGAAAGGACGTTCGTCGCGTTCCAGTCTGAAAACCCTTCCAACGTGCCGTTGGTCCCGCCGTCCTTCAATTCGATCAATGCGGCCTGACTGCTGTCTAGCAGCTTGGTGTTGTTGATGAACTGGGCTTTCGTCATCATGTAGGAAGGCCTGCAGAAGACATTCGTGAGATTCGTGAGAGTCCTCGAAACATCACTCGCGATGGTGAAGGAGCCGCCTGCTAGATCTGTCGCGTTGTCGAAGAGGGCTTGCTGATAGGCTATGTCTGTGATGGTGAACAACAAACCTTGCGGCCCTGCTACATCCGGTACACTGGCGTTCGCCGTCCCACAGAAAACCTGTTGCATCGTGCCTGTAACCTGGCGCTGGGGAAGAATCTCAGTGAACGGATTATCGGCGGGCACGGTGACTGAAGAAAGCTTGCCGCAGACATCGCCTGCGGGGATATCGAAGGTGATATTGCTGGAAGTCGCGAACGCGCTGGCCGAATTTGTGTCGTTGACAATCCGGGGCGTGGTCAGCTGTGCATCCACGGCTTCGCACGACATGGTCGGCACAAAGGCATCGACTTCTCCTGAGATAGAAACGTCACCGTCGATTGGTGTGTCCGAAGTGACCGATATAGCACTGTATGCTAGCCTTAAAGTAACACCATTCTCCAGAGGCATTCCCTGAGCCATACTCCCATAGTAAGCATATACTGGTTGAGTGACACTGCTCGAAGAATCGAGCGCTGAGTTCGGGTTGAACGACGCTGCATCGAATCCATTTGCCTGGAGCGAACTCTCTTTCAGGGTCACTTGAGTCGGCAGAGCGAGCAACAGACCCGTCGCAAAAACCGTAACAACTTTTAGTAACACAAATCCGGTGATTGAGGTGATGACGGCGAAATGGCTGTTCTTGAACGCCTCAAACAACGCCACGAGCTGGAATTTCGAGATATAGTCCACCAGGAGACTCTCTGAGGTCTTGGTAGGTCCGTTCTGCAGGGCATCATATGGCATGGCCAATTTTGAATGGTGGTCGACCATCCTCCACGCAGCCACCACGAACACGACAATGATGGTGGGGGTGTAAGCCCATGCGTAGTGACTTGTCCCTTGATCGACGTGGAAGCCATCATTCTGACCATCGTAGTACCACAGCAGGACGAGGGCGACCAGAAAGCCAGCGAACACCAAGGCGAAGAGGCCCAGGAACCATTTCTTCAGCCAGACCGGAGTCCAGAGAGGCGGAGTCGGTCCTGGTAATACTGGGGGAAGCAAACGGCTGTCGTCCTCCTCGGCGACTGCCGTGTATGGCCGAAGTTTGATCGACTCTGGCTCATCCTCTTCCGGTACTGGCGAGATCTGATGATATTGGGAATTCTCGATTCTTGGTTGGAAACTTGGAGCGAACTGTCGTGCTATCGGGGCTGCGTGTATCGAGGGGAATCTGCTGGGAAATGGCACCTGCAGTTGGGCGACAGGAGGTGGTCGAAAGTCTGGCGACGGATCTCGAGACTCTGGAGATGAGTGTCGGGTGTCAGCGAGGAGTCGCTCGGAGCTGTCATCGCGGGCTCGGGCTGCCTGGGCCCGTTCGGCTTCCGTGATGGGGATACTGAGGTATCCGCCTGGTCGACTGGGTTCCATGGTTCAACGAAGATGCGTGCGGCGACATTGTCGTGTGTTGTCCATCAGTTCATCGTTGTCTCCCTCTCACTTTGTTTTTGTGCGAAGACAATGTGAACCCAGCAGTCCGGCGACGAAAAATCGATGTTCAGGCCAGAGGTCGGAATTGGCTTCGACCAAGCGAGGATCCGGACTGAGCGACCTCAGCCGCAGAAAATAGCACAGGAACACCAGGCTAGCTACCTGGTAGGCACGCTCCGTGCTCCGTCCAGGAGGCCGATTCGAGGCCTCCGCAGAGCCTAGGGAAGCCCAACGCGCCCAGCAAGGACGAAACACAGCCTCCTGCTCTTCTCAGCAATTGGTCTGCATCCGGTTTAGCGACGCCCAATCTGGGCCTCTCGGAGCCCTTTCACCCTCGCTCGCTGTTTCAGGCGCGCGACAGCCACACCGTGCAGAACCGTGGTGAACACGCTGTGGGCATGAAGGCGCAGAAGGTTTCCATTGCGTGACTGCTTCTTCTGCGCAGCGTCCAAGGCTGCGCCTCGTCAGCTCCCACACAGTGCGACTATGTAAATACGCATGGCCTACTCCGTACGGCGCTGCCACTGCCGAGGCGGTGCTTTGCTTTTGTCGTCTCATGCACTACGAGTAGGCCTTGGGCATCTCGTCGCCGCGAACATCCCAGGTGTCGCCGTCATGTTTTGGGACAAGGGCTCCATCCGGGTTCCAGGGCACGGACAGAGTAATCGGGTCACGCAGCGCGTTGTACGAGGTATTCTTGCATCCATCAGACTGCCCATGCACATGACAGCAGTTCACCCGCCGAGACAGCATTAGAGGCCCAAAGGAAGATGTCGTGCAGTGTACGAGTTTGCTAATTCAGGCTTGTGACGTCTTACAGTACTAAATACTCGCATCAGAGGATGCGGCCACAGACCGAAATGGCCTCAGCTCCCATGCTCCTTCCTTGGCAGGCACGTTCAGGGCAGAAAGCATGTTGTATGTACTTCGTACTCTCCGGCGCCGCAGATAAGGAGAATCCTGCCCAGCGGGCCTCTGCAAACGTTCCTGCCCAGGCACACCAGGATCATGGATCATATGCAGGACCCGAACAGTGACTCCCACCGAGACTCTTGCCTCGTGGCCAAATTGGGACCATCCAGCCACTTGCAGCATTGAGGAAAACTGTGTACCTTGGTAAAGCCGTCATGAAAATACCACAGCTCCAACCCGTATTCATGAAGACGCCCGCCCACTTTTTCCAACGCCGTACCATCCAGGTACTTCCAGCGCCACATTGCTCCTTCCCAATGCGCCGCTAAAGTACACCATTCAGAGCCACTTTTGGTCCCTATCCCGTCCGTGTGACAGGACCGGCAGAGATATGCCAGTCTCTCCCTACACTATCATCTGCGCGACTCCCTGTCCACCAAGCGTCTTGCTCCCCACGAACTCCTGCTGCTTCAGCCCTGCCAATGCGTAGCATGCTCCCGCAAGAGCCAGCACCACGGCCGCTGCGATCAAGGTGCTCGTATCGACGATGAGGCTGAGCCACTGGACCAGGGACATGACCCCGTAGATGGCGGCTCGCATATAGTTCGTCGTGAATCGGCGGATGAAGGCGTCGAATTTGGCCGAGGTAGGACAGATCCGTAGCAGGAGAGGGATTTCGATGAATATGAGGATCAGGGCGGAGCAGCTGCGCAACGAATGTCAGAAAACGTCTGTCAGTCGAGCGGGGCTGGTCCTGATTGAGACGTACAGGAGTAGAACGCTGAATAGAATGAGCAGGTTAAAGTGGAAGATGTTGGCGATACCCAGGGCAAACCCCAGGAGAATGCATACTACTCCGAGCCTGTTGAGCCATGGTCAGCGTCCTCTTCATGTCGCCACGATTATTTGTTCTGTAAAGAGATGACTTCGCATGTCGCTCTCGAAGAGCAATAAAGAGAGATGTTCGGCAGCGATTTTCTGACCTACGCCGTGGAGCTCGTGAGGAGTCTTACCATTGACCGTAAATGCCTGCGGCAGTCGTAAGCTCACGCCCAGCGCATTCCTTTGAGACAACACTTACTGAAATTCCGCGACCTGAATTCTTCGGCTAGTGTCATGGTGCTTCACTGCCGCGATGGTGACCAAGCTCTTTATCCGTGGACGGTCGGAAGAGGACAGATGTCGCAGGACGTCGGTTGCGGTGCGCCTGAGTTGGCGCTGCGGATGATGCGGAGAGACGTGTCGCTAGCCTATGCCCCAGACGTTGTGTGCGCAGGTGAGATGCTCGTGGAAGAGATGCAGAGGTGTGTCCAGCTGATGTTGTGTCGGTGCAGAGTTACTGGGATTGTCTGGTTGTGAGTTCGAGATTGAGATGTTGTGACGGATGCAACGCGAAAGCGAGACAAGGATCACGGAAGCCGAAGTCCCTAGTTGGCGCAAGGGCCCTCGCAAGCAGGATCCACCCAAGATTCAGAGTCGATCCAGATTTGAAGTGCACTCTGACAGCCAAGCTGTGTGTCCAAGTGCCACGGTCTTCGAGCTGTGGATTTATGGATGGCGAGAGAGGTTTATGAAGTCCTGAGAGGGAAACTTAGGAGCCTGGATTCGGCTAGGATCCAACAGCATGTGGCGCCATCAGCACGAGCATCGGCCACGCACGCTGGGTGCTTGTCAGACCGAGAGAGACAGCGTTGACGCCACTCGGGAAAAAGGGTGACCATGGGAAATGTTGCAGCCTTGTCAACAGTGTGATTGTCCTTCCACATCTGCCTGGTACTGGTTCCCCTTCTATCGTCGCAGCATAGTATGAGCGGCATCACCTCCCTCATGCCACCGTCGCTCCACGGTCGAGAACTTTACATGCAGACTCGGGTACCCGTTTGCTTCCAATGCTGCGCCTTCCGCAATGCACGCTGACCGCCCCTCGTGTGCTCCAACCTCAGCCCTCTAGAAGATTGATTTTCAACCGCCACGTGGAATGCAGCTGCGAGACTCTCAGCTTGCAGCGTAGACCACTATCGACACAGGTCAGCCACGTCCCATTTCGAATCGATTCCTAGATTGCACATACATCTGAAGACGTCGTTGAAGACGAAGTAGCTGCCACCTTCCGGGACCAAGCTGAATGTTTGAACGTAGCTCATTGGATGTTGTTGGTCGTCAACCTGTATTGCCCATCTCGTCAGACTGAAGACAACCGAAAGACCTAGGGATATCTGCTCCCAGAATCCACATACCATCAACGCGCCAGTCACCAAAACTAGAATACCTCCCTGCTCGTTGAATGGTTGCGCATCTGTCGTATCAATCCGGTGTTGGACTTTCTGGAACGGGAGGTTCTGCACAACGAATCCTCCTGTTAGTCCTTTGTCTCTCGCCATGTTACTCCTCGGAATCCGGGTCCACGATGGTCAAGGTGATTACCCACCGTCAGCTTCTCTAGAATGCTCTGTGTTCCCATGAACTGTTCCTTCTCGAAGGTGAGCATCGACTTGTCCCTCTGTGTCCTCATCTGTTAGATATCGTGTTCCTCGTTCGACGCCAAAGCACCCAGGGGATCGTGCGCAGACGTACGTAGAGGGCCGCCAATTGTGTGCGGTCGGAATCAAAGGTCTTGTAGTAGAACTCGACAAATTGTTCTACCGTCGCATTAGGTCTCCTGACACTGGTAGGTTTCTAGCGATGAGGGATACGTACGAGCGATGGTTGCGAAGTCTGCACATGTCCAAGTTAGCAGAGAGTCCCAAGGATGACCCCTGGCCGGTACGAATGGGGATCACAACGGGAGGAGTGCGCGGAAGGGTGACACCTACCTCCCATCTTGACGGGCTTCAGAGACAGTGTTCAGAACTGCGAGGAGAGCTAAGTCACGCAGAGGTTCCAAGGTTATCTTCGCGCCGCCGGGTGCTTGCTGGCCAGAAAACAAACACAGGGAAGAGGAAAGAACCACTACCCCGCCGACAAATTACTGGGGCGACCATCTCTGGCGCGGGCGGTGTCAGGCGCCGTCACGTGTAAAATGCCAAGCAAATCGGAGATTGTACAAAGTTCGCTTTTCTTCATCTTCATTTTCTCCGTTGCACTTTTAACCTCGCATCCTCTGTTCAACCGTACAGCGGCTGAGCTGATGGCTGAACTGTAGATGAGCCATATCTCATCAAGAGCCTGCTGCCTGCATACTCTGTTCAACCGTACAGCGATTGAGCTGGTGATTTGCCTATAGATGAGCCATGATATCAAGAGCTTTCGCTGCTTGCGTCCTTTTAACACAGACTCGGGAATGGGCTGTCCAGCAAACAGTGTGCCAGTGTGCCAGTGTGCCCTGGACAATGTGCAATGTTGGTATGTTCACCTGTTTTCCTGTTTCTCTCCCCTTTACTCCGTACACAGCTCCGATGATTTTCACCTATATGCTCAAACGATAACTGCCGAGGCGACTGGCCCGTCAAAGCTGGTCGTCGGTGACTTCAAAAATTTATGTCAAGTCTCAACAGTATGAGGAGCCTCATCACTCGTTTACGTTTTGGTATTTCCGAAAACCAGTGGATGAAGTTATGCTGACTCCTGCTGGCTTCTAGTCTTCGGTCCGCTGCTGTACAGGTCTTCCACAGGACCAGATGAATGATGATGGTGGTGATGCCGTACATAGAACCTCTACTAGGCTTTGGACTTGTAAACAAGTTTTCATTTCGATTACCAGATTTTCCTATTGCCAATGCTAGGCATGTGCTCATCACCTGGATGGCCTCGTTTCAAAAGCATTGCTATCCCGATGCCATTCCCTTTCCCAATGCATCTCATCTCTTCGTGCTGGTTCTCATAGAGCATTAAATTATCCTCTCTTGCCCCTTCCACTTCCCCTCTCACCTCGTTCACCCTCCCTTTTATGCCACGGATCGGCCGGCCAGACCCACCCTCTCACTGTTCTTGCCTCCCGCTTCTCACCCATCTGCGGCTCAGGAATCCACTTGTCCTTGCCATCCTTGCCCAACTCCTCGACGTCGCCATCCTCATCAATGCTTAGGACGTTGTCGCCATGATGGCCCCCGTCCCAGACACGTTGTCTCGTCAGGGCACCGGGTCCGCCCACGTCCATGAAACTGCTCGGTTGCCCGGGCAGTGGTGTCGCCTTGGCCAGCATCAGGAGATAGTACAGTGCCAAGGTCACAGTCAGGTTGACTCCGCTCTCGCCATTGCTCTCGTTGCGAGCAAAAGTCTTGGTCTCGACAGCTTCAGCGACTTCAACAAAGCCAAAGTATGGCTGACCACGCTCGTCGCAACCCGCGCGGACACAGACAAGTTCGATCTCGGTGATGATGAAACCGTACCGACAACTGTGCTCACGCATGCATTTCTGCAGGTGCGCCAGTGTGCGCAGGTACTCAACCTTGCGTGCCGGCCCTTCGAGGCGCATACCAGTGTTCCAGCGATCAAACGATCGGACAAGGCCGACAACACGGCCTCGGGGGAGGCCGGAGAGAGTGCGGTCGTTGTCGCTCGGGTAGTTCGCAAGGAAGTTCGGGGTGTTGGCGGAGTTGGCACTCAGACCGGACCCGGTCGGAGTGGGTGCTGGGTACAGACAGATGGAGTTGTTGCCTAGCGATAGTCTCGTGGCGGCGTTGATCTTAGGGAAGTAGATCTTCGAGATCAGGTTGGCAAGGTCGGTCTCTGAGCCGGGTGTCACGGTTGTGGTGTTCAGGTTATTGCCTGGTAGACAGGCGGTATCGTGTTGGAAGTTGAGCAGCGTTAAGAGGTCAGGGATGGCAGACATGGTCTGGAGCGAGAACGACTTCCAAGGTCGGACGTTTCGGATATCCCACCAAAAGTGGTTCGTCAGACCGCGGCCTGTCTGGAAGGTAAGATGGCGGACGAGGTTAATTGGCTGCGTTGGCTGGGTCAGATAGCTAAGCATGCTGATGGAAGACATGGGTGGCAGCATTGGTGGCGGGCTCATCGAACAGGGTCGAGATATGGTGTCAAGGTCGATGGGCATGTCGAAGGTACCCTCGAGGTTAATGATGGGCGGTTCTGGCATAGCCATATTCGTGAATGGCATGACATTAGTGGCGAAGAGATCTGGAGACGGGGTCTGCTGGTTGTGGGAGACGTAGACAGGCATGTGGCGGTAGGTGGGATAACCGAACCGGTTCAGGACATCGCTGTTGATACTCGACGCCGAGGTCGAGCGGGAATGTGTCTTGACAGGCACATTGAGCTGAACCTTGGACAGGCCTGGAGAAGGGTTCAGCGAGTTCGATCGCGAGTAAGAAGCATTCGAGACCGGCGACATCATGGGTGCGCACTCGACAGGCTCTGTTGCACTCCTGTACATGACTGGCCTCGCATGCTTGGTGGTATGGATGATGGACGATGATGTCCGTCGATGGATCGCTGGTCGATGGGCAGATGAGGGCTCCAGAGAGGAGTCCTGGGTCCTGATCTTCGGAAGCAGGGTCGGACCATGTTGACGGAGAACTGGTGATCGGCTTGGGGTGTAATTACTAGCACTGATTATTGACTCGGGTGAGGTGTCCACCGTGCAGTACGATGAGCTGGACAGATTGCGAGTATGGCGGTGCTGACCAGCAGCACCAGCAGCCTCCGGAGGCGTAAGAGGTCTATAGTAGTAAGGTGCCAACGACATTCTGGACGTCATGTCAGTGAGATTTCGTCCAGGCCAGGCAGCAGTGTGGGCAAACTCACATGTTGTAACTTTTGGTGAGTCCGAGCAGAAACCAGTGGTCAGCGAGAAGCCAGCTTCTCCGAGTCTAACAACAAAGGAAAAGAGATGACAGTAAAGGAAAGAGGATTACCAATGGCAGGCAGACTGACTCTTCAGTCTTGCAACTTGGAAAGGATGAAAGGCTCAGAGCTCTTGAGAGGGAGGAAGGACCAGGTATAAATGGGCTGGGTGTATGCGACCCAAGGTGGGCATCATCGAAAGACGGCCAACAACGTCCTGCAGGTCATAATGCAGATGAAACGTGGAGCAGGCGTAGAGAAGGAAACAAACACGCCGACACGGTGTTCGAGAATGCGATGCTGCGTAACCGGCCAGCCGCCAACTTCGATACCGCGAAGCGTGGAGCGTGGTATACGCGCCTGATGGAAACAATTCAGAATGCAGCTATTTTGGGTGGAAGAGGCCGCCTGAGGCTGCAAATTTCTCCTCGTGGCACTGGTCCAACTGGCCCAGACAGCGTGTAACGAGGCTCTGGTTGATTCCGTCATGTCTTACGAGGCAATCTGTGTCGGCGCTTGGTGGTTATTTCGAGAGATGAGGTTCTTGCGACAAAGCGGCTGTATGACGGAACTCGTAAGGCTTCGGGGCGCGCGCAGCGGCAATCTGAAGAGATTGCCAGCGTGGAGGCGTGGCTGAAGCGCGGCCAGAGATCCAGCAGCATTCGTTCCGACTTTACGTGTGGGACTTTCTGGCGCAACGGCCTTCCCTCAGATACGCGCTGGGAGCTGCGAGGCGGTTTACGGGCTTCCATTGGTGCTGAATTTGCCGCGGGGGCTGCCAAAAAATACCAGTTCATGGAGCTGGGAAGGTGGCGCAGCATAAGCAGACAACCCGCCGGGCAGGTTGAGCGAAGGTTCCTCCAAGTCGCGTGCTTCTCTCTTTCGCGTCTCCTCTCGTCGCGAAAGCATCACGAAGTCACGCAACTCCAACGCCCACGGCCGCATCTTCTTGCAGACTGCATGCATAAGTGCTTCACGAACTAGACACGAAGGAAGAACGACTATGTCCTCCCAGCCTCTTCGGTTCCATGCACCTCGCTCGTTCTGTGTATGCTCGCATCAGCACACTGCTGCTCCCTTCACTCCCACTGGCCTCAACGGTCGTCCGAGTTGGCTTGTGTTTCAGGTTGGAGATTTTTGCTGTCAAACAGGTCACTTACTGGCCGACCCTGGCTAAAGGACGATGCAGGTTGCACTAGGCGCATCTGACAATACGCTATCTCGCCCGACCTCATGCAGAGCGGCTGTTTCGGGATACTCATAATGTTAGACAATGCTCGACGACAATTCGCCTCTTCCTCGTGCTGTCTGCTGATCAAGTATGGGTGGCAAGAGGTCCTAGCTGATGGAACCCATGGGATGTCTTCCATATGTACAACTGCATGCGAGGCCCCAATGCTGCCCATGTGCGAGACCCAATCAATCTACTCATACCACTGTAACGCCTTGCCTCTATCGAAGTTTGTCTACGTCATCCACCAATGCAAGTCCTGAGCTCAATCCTGAAACACAGTCTTTGGTGCAAGAGATGATACACTCTGCGGTCGGTGGCACTCATGCCTTGACGTCGTATTTCCGTCGGAACATTTCATCGACCTCGGTCAGGTAGTAAGTGCCAGGCACCAGATGCTCGACTGCCCCGGCGGGCTTGAAATCCTTCTTCAGATGTGCCTTCTCTCGAAGCAAGCACATGTCGTCATACACCTCAGGTGCAACAACCCGGCGGGCGTCCAGTCGTTCTTGCAGATTGAGCTTCTCGGCCATCTCTGTGGTGTCCCCAACGACCTTCAAGCTGAACATCGAGCTGGCTAGACCGCTGCCGTAGCTGAAGACGCCAACTCTCTTGCCTTGGAGGGTTTTGGGTGCAATATTACTGATTAGGCCGACAAGGCCTCCATAAACGCTGCCACAGTACATGTTCCCGCACATGGTGGCGACCTGAATGGCAGGCTGGACACGTTCGGCAAAGCGCTTTTTAGTCAAGCCCATGAATGTCTTTTCGACAGTCTTGTCGCTCAAAGATGCCTGGTAGTCAAGGTCGCGTAACTCGGGCGGAACCTCACTGAATTGGGGATGGCCTGGGTCTTCCAGGAAATCATTGTACAGCAGGCGGGCGTATGACTTCGAAACGAGTTTGCATGTCGGCGCATGGAAGGCCATGTAGTCGAATCGGTCGACGGGCGCTTTGTCGACCTCTTCTTTGTGGACGCCATTCCCGTTCACGTGGTGTCCGTTGACGCCGTTCGTTTGTGACTGGAGTGCCCTTTCGCGGGCATTGTATGCTTTGTAGCATGCGTCAACAGCCTCGGTATAGCACTTCAACGAGAATTGACCATCAACATATGGGTACTCGCTCGTGAGATCGGGTTTGTAGAAGTCGTATGCGTGGGTAATGTATGAGCCTCGGAGACCGGCTTCGAATGCAATCGGCGCATCCGGACCGATCAACAGAGCCACACAGCCAGCACCCCCGGTCGGGCGAGCATTGCCCTTCTTGTACAAAGCAATGTCACCCGCAAGCACGATGGCGTCTCGCCCATCCCAAGCCGAAGACTCAATCCAATTTAAAGAGTTGAAGACCGCATTGGTGCCACCGCTATACACAGTCAGGGCGTGTCCTCTCCAGCCAGACAGGGACTGGGTGGAACTCACTAGCATGCATTGTAAGAGTCGACGCCCTCGACATTGAAATTGCCCGACTCTTGGAATAACTGCATCAGCACGGATTTGACGCTCTTGCTTTTGTCCAGCATCGTCTCGGTGCCGACCTCCAGTCTCCCGACATTGTTGAGGTCAATGTTATATTTTTTGATCAGGCTTGTCAAGGTGGTAAGGGCAATGGAGTAGATGTCTGCGGAAGACGATGTCAGTCGAGGCAACGATCGCTCCTCATGCGGTCCCGCAACTGACCTTCCCTATCATCGCAGAAGGACATTCGAGTCTGCCCCAGTCCGATTGTGTACTTGCCCGCCGCCACTCCATCGAACTTCTCCAACTCAGCTTGATCAACGCACTGGGAATCTGTCAGCGCATGCCACTACCATGAAGTCCGCGTCGTGTTGAGTCTCGCATACCTGATTTGGGAAGTAGATTTCAATGGCTTTGATGCCAATATTCTGAGGTCGGGACGCCATGGTCTTTTAGGAGGAGCAGGAAAACGTAAGAGTAACTCAGATGTGGTCGTTGCAGAGAAGAGGTCCGGGAACGACTGAACTGAGAGGGGATGTTTTGTTGCTGGGTTGAGAAGGCGGTGAAGTGGGGAGATCAAGGGCTAGAGATAGCAAGGAGAGGCGAACTTTTTTGTGGAGGCGCGCAAACAGGAAAGCGGGCACTGGGTAGATCGTGCTGCAACAGCCAGTAGGCTTTGTTTGTCTTGCAAGAACTCTCTCCTCCGGTAGACTGTGGACGCTTGAATGCAGGAGGAAGAAAGAAATACGTACGGCGAGAGTGCCAGAGATATGGGATGCGAGCACCGTAGCGACCCGGCCGGCACCTCAACGGCGACAGATTTCGAAAATGATGCCACAAATTTTGAGATGCACGAGCCCACAGTCGTTAGTCGTTGGGGGGGTGCCCACTGTGCCCACTGGACCACACACACGACACTTGAGCCACACCGCCCACATGATGACGCTTCTGGTTGGCTGATTAATGCCAATCAGGGACAGACTAAGCTCTCCAAATCGTGCTAGCTGCTGTGAGCTGATCCGGATGCCCGTGTTCCTTGCATGAGCCGACCCTGAGGCGCTGGAAGCTTTCTGGCGCTGTGTGTCGTTCTACACGGATCTGTCAACTCCGATATCGCCATCCCCCTGACGACGCAAACTGTGACAGTGACGTTGCGCACAGCCTCGCCCGTGCATGTCGCTGCTGGAGTTCTGTGAGAGCCGCGACGCCACTTGATCTCAATCCCGCGATGACATCGCGATGATCGTAAAAACAGGCAACCACCTACACAGTACAATGCATTGCACTTACTCGTAGGAGAAGCTACTCTCGAGTGAAGATAGGACGGGTTTGATACACTCTTCTGTGGCAGATATAGACCTTTGAGACAATCCTCTTTTACACACCCGCAGACAGATACGAAAGCCTGGTCTACAGGGCACCCAGTATATACTCAGTAGTAAGTATCGACATGCCTGGAGGGACCTGGAAACAAATACTCCGTACCCAGTACCCAGTAATCTCTATAGAAATAATGCTAAAGGCCGGAAAGGCTGCCTAAGTGGGTCGTGTGGTGCCTTTACAACCACTTACTTGGTAGGTACTCATAGTATTCGCCTCGCACCTGAGACTAAGTTGGCAGACTCTAGTACCTGTTCCACATTTCAGTATACGTCCTTCTATCGACCACCTGTGAGTAATCACTGTCTATCATGGTACTGTCCCAGAATGATTCAGGCCCCTATGATCCTCCCTATCATCAATAAGAGGAGGGCACAACGCCGAGGCGGCCACCGTCCGTGACGACTACACATCCATTGATATACGCTCCAGCCCTCGAGCAAAGCCAAAGGACAACACCAGCCATATCCTGCTCGTCCCCGGTTCTTGTTGCCGGGACAACGTCTTTGCCAAAGGCGCCTTCGATGTTGTGTATTTCCGTCTTGCCTTGGGCTGCGTACATGCCGTGCGTCATCTCCGAATAGTAAAGGCCCGGTGCTATCACATTTGCTCTAATGTCGTAGGGCACCAAAGCCGTCGTCAGTTGTTTGGTAAGATGCACGGCAGCCGCCTTGGATGGCCCGTACGAGAAGTTACCCAGGGCCTTTCGATTATAGCCACCAATGCTGGCAGTGGTAATGATTTGGGGCCGAGGAGTGAAATTGTCCTTGTTGGGAGCTGGTCTCTTCTTGTTTGCGGCATCAAGCAGCGGGAGGAACGCAGCGACGGTAAAGTGGATGCCTGTGAGGTTGACGGCGTATGTGGAATTCACTTCTTCTGGCTCCGGCTTCCACATGTTCTGAGCGAGTTCTTCGATGGATACTGGCTTCTGATCCTTGTCCAGTGTTGGCACTGGTGGGCCGGAGATGCCACTGTTTGCAATGAGTACATCGATGTGGTCGACTTGTGCTTTGACCTTTTCGAAACACTGCTGTAGAGACGGTTTGGAGGTGACGTCGCCCACTAGGGGGATGATTGTGCCTCCCGGTACAGAATCTGCTGTCTCCTTCAAGTTGCTCTCCCGGCGGCCAATGATGAACACTTTGGATGCTCCATTCGCTGCCAACGCCCTGGCCATCATACGTCCAAGCCCTAAAATGCAAGTGTTAGTCGTGTACAACGCGCACTCTGCTCCAGTATTATGATTGCAGGCTGCACATCAGCCAAAGATTCGTGAGCGTTGACATACCAGAGCCGGCGCCAGTGACGACGGCCACGAGGCCGTTGACATTGAATAGGTTCGCCGCCTGGATGGGGGCAGTATCGGCGGCCGACATCTTAGACGGTGCCGGAGAGCTTCGATTGACGATGTATCGGGGTTCTCTAAGTTTCACAAGCAATACCTGTTATGTTCTTGTGATAGTAGCAACAACAACAATGGCAACGGGACGCAAAAGACAGCAATCACGTAGATAGCTGACTGGATGTTGTCATGAGGGAAGATTTCTGTTGACCCTGCAGGTGGTCGGGTCATGTCCGTGGTGGAACGCTGATCGGCTATTTCGCCGGTTGATTTCCAGCAAACTACAATAAATGGAAGGACCGAGCATCCAGATGAATTAAACGCCGACTGCCCTATTCAAAATCAATAGTCGCTCGGATGTCGAGAACTCCTGTGTTCGGAATCCCGTTGCGCTTGATAGTTGTGGTGATGAGCTTACACATAGCATCTCGAAGAGCATTAGGTTTGGCGTGGCTCCAGCATTACCTTCGTGTTCTCCCTCTGCTGAAATGATCTTGTTCATCAATCTATCACGGCTCGCCAGAAACAGATATATCTTTCGGACAGAAAGACCGAATTGGGTTGACTGATCGCTAGGCTATGTCTCGAACAAACGCATGTGCTTTAATGCTTTCCCATCCCTAACTTCCCCTTAAGTCTGTTGAGTCCCTTGGAAGGTTCATAACTCTCTCCGCGGTCACCACTCGTCCTCGCGTGCGAGCCGTCCGGCATTGTACCTGGACTAACATCACGCTGCTCGCTACGTTTTCTGGATGGGTGCGCTTGCTCGTCAGTAGCCTTGTTCGAAGCGGCTTTCGGGTCTAGAGATCCGTTCGAGTTGGAGGTATTGGTCGGTTGTGAGGACGCGGTGCTCTCTGCGTTCGCAGTAATCAGCAAGGAGCACATAACGGAATGTGGTTGTTACAGCTACCTCCAGCATTTCCTTGATCATAGGGCTCCGCTGCTGTGCCCTTGCCTTGCACGCCCGAGAGCGGCTCTTGGCCTGACTGCACGCCTATCTCCTCTGTGACAAGCGGCTGGTCAGTATGATCGGTCAGATAGGAGCGATGGTGTGAATGTTTTACCTGGCGCATTGCCTTGATCGTACGGCTCGTCCACTGTTCCTTTGCCCTGGATACCCGAGGGCGGCTCGATGCCTGACTGTGTAGTTGCTGTACCCATGTCCTTGGTTTTGGTGCGCGTAAGTATTTGATCGACAATGTCAGGATGAGGAGACATTGTTGCGAAGGAAGCGGTTGCGACAGACCAAATTGATGCACTCTGTATGCAAAGAAACGCAGGGTCAACAAGGGCTCGGATGCACAAATTGAAACGGGTCCTATTATTTAAGCAGGGGCATGCTCAAGTTAAGAGCTATCAGTCTTATCGCGCCTAAGGTCTCACATTCGACTCGTTCTCGCCCTGTTCGACTGGAATCCCACTGCGCAAGAGCAGGTGTAGCCGACGTCATCGGCCACCGCGCGGCACGTCATACCCCTCGCTCGGAAAAAGGTCGACGGTACGGAACCTCAACCATAGCTGAGGCGCATCAGCAGGTATGGGCAAGAATCGTCCGCAAGCCGAAGGTTACACCCCCCCGGTGCCCCAGAACCCCCAAAGGCCCATTAAGCTTTGAACCGATGTGTCGTAACAACATCTGCTGCATCGTGACACAGAACAATGGGCACTAACCCCACGTGGTCGATGGACGAAGAGTGAGGGGCTAAACGATTTGCTTTTGCGAAGTGGCGCCCAACGCCCAGCCTGCATCCTGCGCCGCCAAGCCATGCAGCTTTTTCCTGCTCGGCAATAGAAACTCTCCTGTACACCATACCCATGCTTCAAAGAGTGGACGAAGCCACCTGCGAACGTGCAATTCACAGCCTGACTTTGAGGCACTCTGCCAGGAATGACAAGCACTACAGCTGCCGACACATGTGTCGACTGTCAGGACCATGAGGCCAATCTCACCATCCGAGCTCGGCGCTTGTGTGCCGCCTGTTTCAGCCGTTACGTGAACTCCAAGATTCTCAAGCGCATGGAGTCCCATGGATTCAAACACCTTGCTGAAGACCAGAAGCGCCGCCTGTTTCTCCCTGTATCGGGCGGTGTTTCCTCCCTTGTTCTGCTACAAGTGCTCGATGCTCAGCTTCAGAGGCAGATTGGCAACCGCAACAGGACCGCCTACGATCTCATCGTCGCGCGAGTTGTGCTCCCAGACGCAAGAGATCTCGCCGCCATCGAGAGTGAGTATCAAGCACTAGCACAGAGGTTCCCTTTGCACACTTTCCTTCCACTTGTGCCTCTTCATGATGTGCTTCGTATGGACCATAGGATACATCAGGACCTCTCACACCTTGGCATTGAACTTCAGGCTGGCGGATCGGACGAAGAGATCGTGGACCGGATATTGTCATGCGCTACTTCTGTGACAACAAGAGCAGAGTTGCAGTCTATCCTCCTTCAGCGGCTGCTCGTATCGATAGCAAAACACCAAAATTGCGAGGGCGTGCTTTGGGGTCATTCAGACAGCCGCCTGGCGGCTCTTGCACTCGCGGACGTTGCGAAGGGAAGAGGTGGGTCGGTCTCTTCATCGATCACTGATGGTCCGTCTCTACATGGCATCAAGTTCAACTATCCCACTCGTGACCTTTTCAAGGTCGAGCTCCAATCTTATGCGCAAGCGGTAGCCGACCCGCTTGCAACCGAAGGAGAAGACGATGCTGTCGGACAGCCCACATCAGGCATCAGAAACGTTTCGATCGACAATCTCCTCAGCAATTACATAATGTCGCAAGGGGAGAAATACCCGAGCATCATGGCAAATGTGGTACGAACCGCAAGTAAACTTCAGGTCCGGAGCACGGAAAATGGTGTTGTGGCATGTTCTTTCTGTGTGGCGCCTATGACTCGGTCTTCCGACAATTCACGAGTTGATCAAAATCTGTGTTATGGGTGTGAACGGATGAGACAAGATATCAAAATGTGGATTACGCGATAGCGTTATGGATTCATTCATGATCTCAATTCATTCGTCTCGTAATACAGGATAAGGAACGCTCATCGGGTTCTGCTTGTTGAATCAGCCTTTCGCATAATCTGAACTCCGGACAAGCCAACAATTTCACCGTTAACCTCAACGAGTGCGAGCAGGCAATGGAGGTTGGACACCCCCTCTTGCCTCGAGATCACGTTGCCTCTCTCGGTTGGATCTTCTGGACTCTCGTTGCGAGGTGTATCTTGGAGGAGGGCCGTTCTGCGCATTCAACACAGCTTCGTCGTTCTGGTAATCCCACTCGTCAGGCAGAGACGGATCCGCCACATTGGCCTGTGGAGTGCCTTTAATCCTCTTCTGGCCACGAGCACGCAACTCATTCTCAAGGAGTACCACATTTTTGGTGTTGCATTTGTATGCTGCATCAGCAAGGTCGCCAACAAAGGGAATGAGGCCAACCAGGAAGTCGATCATGACGTTCATTTGCATTCGCATCTTGACGGAGGACGGCAGCCCTGGTTCAATGGAGCAGCAGGTGCGGTAGACCATGAGCGCGAGGAGCAAGTCGGCAAAGTCGCCGATGCTAAAGCATGGTCAGTCTTGGGATTTTACGAACAGGGACATTGAGCTAGACTCACGCAGGCACCAGCCCAATGACTGCACCCCAGCCAAATCTTGTGCCCAGGAAGCTTCCCAGACACAGATCGATGCGGTATGCTCTTCTCTTCGCCTTTGTCAGAATCCTCTCCTCCTCCGGTGTCAAGCCGGGTGGAAGAGCCCGCTTTCTCTTCTTGCTTGTCTTGTATAGCCCACCCAGCCTGGTGGCAGGTACTGTCTCAAAGTAAGGATCCTGCGATGAGTTAGGGTCTGGAAACATGTCGTGGCGCAAAAATGGCGTACCTCACGACCCTGGTTATTGGATGAGTTCTCCTGGAATAGTCTCCTGGCCACCAACTTCGCTGCAAGGGATGCCATATTGACGGTAGTTGGCCTGGGACGCTCTCGGGAACGTAGGGTGAATATGAGAAACTCCTTGAAAGGTAGGAGGATGGGAGTGGGAATGAGCGTACAGAGGGTAAGAGATGAGCTTTATGTCACTGCGGATATGAGAATTCAAACAAAGGCATGAGTCGCCAGACAAGCATCGTCAGAAGCCTGGTTGGGCCGCTGTAATTGATTGGCATCCGGTGATCGTCAAACAGTGCCTTAGACGCGCTGGAATTCAAGAAATTGGGCCGGAAATCGCATGGGCTCAGACGTCACTCAGCTTGTCAACAGTGGTGAAGGTATGGTGACTGCACCAGCCACCCAGCCACCTAGCCAGCTGCACGTCTCTGAATTGTGGCTGTGATGCGCCACATCTGCAGGGCGTCCAAGAGCGTCACGGCGTTGCACCGCCTCATGCATTCGGAATCCCTTCTCGCTCTTCGCCCCCTGCAGGCTTGCTGGCTTGCAACGCAATCACAACCCCACAGATCTGAACCGACTAGCCACGTCCTCTTGGAACACAGTCGGTCGCAGTCTAGACGAGGGGCTGTCAACACAACAGTCCGTCGCTTACCGTGCAACATACAAGAGATTTCCCGGGTCGTGGAGATGGTCAAGTACCCTGACCAAGACATCATTTTGAGAGATGCAGCTGGAGGACTGTACGATACCCATGCAAACATGCGTGTGCTCGTGTTCGTGCTAATGCTGGGTGCTGACAGGGCTGGATGACCTTTGTGTCCGTTTCATCATTAATCTGCCACCGGAGGAGCTCGAGTCTGTGGAGCGCATCTGCTTCCAGGTCGAGGAAGCACAATGGTTCTACGAAGACTTCATCAGACCTCTTGACCCTTCCTTGCCTTCTCTTTCTCTGCGCGCTTTCAGCCTACGCATCTTTCAACACTGTCCGCTGTTCTCGCAATGGTCGGCCCAGCACCATACCACTGCCTTCGCCGAGTTCCTGGCATACAAATCCCGCGTGCCTGTTCGCGGAGCTATCTTACTGAGTGAGGCTATGGATGAGGTTGTGCTCGTGAAAGGCTGGAAAAAGAGTGCAAATTGGAGCTTCCCCCGTGGCAAGATCAACAAAGACGAGAATGACCTCGACTGCGCAGTACGCGAAGTTTACGAAGAGACTGGGTTTGATGCCCGTGAGGCTGGGCTTGTGAAAGACGAGAAGGACATGAAATATATTGAAGTGACGATGAGAGAGCAACATATGAGGCTGTATGTCTTCCGAGGAGTACCAAGGGACACCCATTTCGAAGCGAAAACACGGAAGGAAATCAGTAAGATTGAGTGGTACAAGCTGACGGATCTACCGACGTTGAAGAAGAGTCGACAGCATGAAGGCAGCGGCACGGATCACGCATCCCTCAATGCGAACAAGTTCTATATGGTGGCTCCATTTTTGAATCCACTCAAGAAATGGATTGCCCAGCAACGGAAGAAGGAGAATCGATACAGCTCACACCTTGCAGCTCCCCCGATGGTTCCGGAGGATGTGACCATGGAAGAAGAACGAGACACTGATGATGTTGGGGCACGACTGACCGAAGCAGCGGCGACGGCCATCAGCGATCTCCCAGAGGTTTCTGCTTCGTCTTCGGTCGACCCGACCTCGCATCTGAAGGAGATGCTCAATATTGGATCACAACCTATCCAGCAGCAAACGTTGCTGCGACCAAGCCATATGCCACAGATTGACACCCAAAAGTCCAACGCCCTTCTGGCTCTGTTACGAGGAAAGATCCAAGATCAGTCGCGTGCTATGCCCCAGACTCCTGTAGAACAGATCTCTGCGCCGCCTGAGGTTCAACGCTCGCCACATACATCCCATGTACGACAACCACAGATTGATCAAGCTCGGCCGCCGCCACCGTTCCCGCAACAATATCCTCATCTGCGGCCTGAAGTCCAGTCTGCCTTTTCAGGACCGCGAGAAGCCGCCGTCTATCCCTTGACGGCAATTGACCCGGGACAACCGCCTCCACAGGTCGCACCATATCAGAGAACCGGTGATCCGTTATCCATGGGGCAGGAAGCATCACACTTCCGTTCAGCCCCAGTACCTCCGGCCAGTGCACTGCCTAAGTTGACCAGTCATACCAAGGCCCTGTTGGACGTCTTCAAACACGCAACAAGCACACCGCATCAACCCATGGCCCTTAGTACAGTGCAAAGGTCAAGTGCTCCTCCTGGAATCGACACAATGCGGCAGTCTGAAATACAAATACAAGGCCCCCTTGATCGGCGCGAAAGCGGCCAAACTATGAAGGCCTCTAGCAAAGACTTTGTTTCTTCTGAGTCGAACCCAGTCCTCGGGCCATCTCCAACTACGGGTCTGGAGGATCAAGTCTCGTCGCTACTGTCCTCCAGACGGCCCCAAGACGCGCAGAGAACATCTCTCCTTGAGCTTTTCAACCAACCATCGCCACCGAAGATGGTGCATGCTAGCGCTGAGCCTGCCGCGCCCGTCGAGCTCGCAGCGACAGCACCCCAAACTCTTCCTGAGAAGCCAAAAGCGAACAAAGATGATCTCCTTCTGTCTCTACTCAGACAAAGCAGTCGGGTTGCATCTGCGAAAGCTGACGAAGCAAAGAGAGCGGCGCCGAGAGAGGGTGAGACCGCCGCGACAGTCAGTGGACCATTGAATCAGCCCGTGTTTGAAGTTGTACCAAGGAGTACGAAGCATGCGAGCAACGAGACGGGCCGGAGCCGACTCACTGCCCCTCGGACCCTCTACGACCCTAACGCGCCGGCACCGGTGAAGATTTTGACACGATCTGAGGAGAGCCGCCCGCAGCCTCCACGGTCACCAAGGAGCATCAAACCAGCGTCGAAACGAGCAGTGAGGGAAAAGGCCGCTCCGAAGGAGCAGACAAAGCCCTTTCAACCTCAAATTCTCCGTCGACCGCAGACTGCCGATAGTGCTGCTCCTGGTGTGCCTCCACCAGTCGGCGAAGCGGCGGCTCAGCCACTTCCTGCGACTTCCAATATGCCTTCCGCGGCTGTCTCCAACGCCGATATGGGCGGGAGATTGGTGCCGAGCAGGAAATCATCGCAGACTGATGCGCAGAAGCAAACCCTTCTGTCGCTTTTCGGAGGGCAGGTGGAGGCGGCGCCCAATGTAACAACGCCGCAACCGAGTCCCGGAGTGGTGTCGCCTCTGACATCCAGTCAAATCGTGAGCGCCAACGGAGCGGGCCCCGTGTCTGGCATTGAACCTATCTCGACCCGGACCTCGCGCGTGGGAAGCACGACCTCTCTTGTGAGCGGGACGGGAACTGCACGTCCTGCAGTTGAGAAGCGACAGACAGGTGCCGAGAACAAGGCTTTTCTTCTGGGCTATTTGGGCAGAATCGCTACGCAGGACCAGTGATCTAGGATGGCGGTGAGACTTTTACGAAGGTTATGGAACTGGGCACGCGGGCTCGATTTGACGAGCACATGCGGTACACCTCGGAGACGGCGACAATCATGCGGCATGTCACCCGGTGAAGTCTAAATACGGGGACGTGTCGTACTCGCTTTGGCCGTCCCATCCTCAGAGCGGGGCTCTTTTTGCATCCGTGGGTGCACAATTTATGCAGAGGCGTCGCAAGATCTTCCATTCTTTGCTCTCTATCCTCTCCCGGGTGGAGGTTGTCCAGTAGCTTTCTCCGAACTATCACGAATGCGGTAAAAGGCGCGAGTGTCTTTGGTAAAGATCTTGCATGCAGCTCGACCAATTGCTTGGCTACGCAGGTGATGACCTCAGCCGCATGCTGGGTCATTGTACGGGGTAGGAATGAGGCCTAGTCGTCCGACAGGACCACAGCGTGGTGAGCGTGCCCGACGAGGCTAGCTGAGGCATAGGGCCTATGAATTTATTAGCGACAGCCGAGTCCCGTCACAAGGCCACCAGTTCACCGACCTGTAGACGCCCCGGTGCGAGGATGGAAGCGTGGAAGTTGCAGCATGACTTGGTCGAGTACGGAGTACTGTGTACAGGTAATGATGCGTGCACATCCGCGGCGCCTGTGGCAATTCGCGGAAGTCCTGCATACTCGTAGATGAAGCTGGGCTCAGCCGCGCCCGATCGCCGACTCGTACGCGCGGCGGCGGCAGGCAGAGAGATAAATGCAAAATGAAATAGACGAGAGTGCAGAGCGATCTGATCCTCCTTGGGATCCGCCCCATCAGCTAGACACCTGCTGGACATTTTGAGCCTCGATACTCCTTCTCGTCGTCGTTCATTCTCGATGCGTGGCGTTTCAGTCTTTCGCATGCCGCAACATGGCCATGGTGGCGCCCCGTCCGCTCGTTGGAGTGGCAGGAGCAAAGAGTGACGGAAAAGGAATGTTCCTCGCCGCGATCCAGGAAGCTGCTGAATCATCATCGCCCGCTCCCACTCTCAGTCCCGGTTCTTCTCCCAGCGTCACTCTCCGCAAGGTGGTCATACTCAACCATGGCACGGTCCAGCAGCAACAACCCTCTACAGTAGCAGCCGACAGCGGTATGTCATTAGTGATCCTCAATCAGCCATTATCGGTCGTGTTCGAGGCTGCCCAAGCACCGTGCTTTAAACCAACCGGTTCCGTTGCAGGTCGCTCGTGTGCTGACTGTGCTTTCCCTACTTCAGACGCGAATGTCGTCAACGGCCTTGCTCACGATTACAATCGCGGCCTGAGAAACGAGACAGGCGACTTTTCAGGCAACATGTCACCTGTTGTGGCGGGCAGCTCGTCTGAGCTCCTCCCCGCGGCCGAGGGTGTTCTAGATCCGATCTCACGGGTATTGTATACATACCCACCCATGTGTCGCTCGCCAGCTCATCCGAACGTGCAGCAAATTCTCGAGAGGACCCAGTCCCAGAGCAAAGTGCCCGGGGCTTCGCAAGGCGGTGTGTCTGCCAGGTCGCCTTATGCAGACTCCGGTTACTCCGATGATCAGTACTCGGGCGTCTTGAAACCCGAGCCGAATTCCTTGCGGCGGGTTGATAGTAGCACCTCCGGCAAGGAGAAGAAGTAAGTTCCACCAACACATCGTACATCAAGATCAGATGATGCCTGAGCAGGCGTCCATCATCGTTTTCTGCCCCGCTCACCCTCCAGTAATCCTATCCATGGATAAGCACTTTGTGCCCATGTGGTCCCGGTGATCAACCGCTATTGCGGCCGAAAGCTTCAGACTGACCTGACCTGACCTGACGTCTTGGCCTCCCAGCATACTGACGCTTCATGTCTACACAGAAAAGGGGTCTCCTTCCTCAGTCGCATCATGGGCAACAAGAAGCGAGACTCCTTCGAGCTTCACGACGACAATGCGTCCGAGATCGGTTCCGAGGTTCGACCTGCCGGGGTCGAGGCTGAGGTATTCTCGCAGCCCGTGGGCTTCATCCCCAAGTTCCCTGCGCCGCCGCGATACATCAAGGTCAAATCCCAGTACAGGAAACAGAAGGACTTCGACAGGTTGTTCCTTGCCCAGATCATACTGAACGCACCCTCCTCCAAAGGTCGCAAGGCGGAGATAGACTCGAAAATCCACGACATTGGTGAGACGCCCGCCGCCACTGCTCCCACGCCGCCGAGAAATTCAGCCAACCATGCAATATGGGCGATGGAATTCTCAAGAGATGGAAGATATCTTGCTGCTGCTGGTCAGGACAAGAAGCTCAGGGTGTGGGAGGTTATATCGTCCGCCGAGGATCGGGACAACGAGGAGAAACTCTCGGAGACAAACAATGAGAATGTCAAGCTGAATGCGCCGGTATTTAAGAGCAAGCTATGTCGGGAGTATGATGGCCACACGTCGAGTATCCTGGACCTCAGCTGGAGCAAGAACAACTTCTTGCTGTCGTCATCCATGGACAAGACCGTACGGCTGTACCACGTGAGTCGAGCCGAGTGCCTGTGCGCATTCAAACACAGTGACTTTGTGACGTCGATCCAGTTCCATCCCCGCGACGACCGATTCTTTTTGGCCGGCTCCCTGGACTCCAAGATCCGGTTGTGGAGTATCCCGGACAAGAATGTGGCGTATTGGGCACAGGTGCCGGACATGGTGACGGCTGTGGCATTTACGCCCGATGGGAAGACCGCCATCGCCGGGTGTTTGAACGGGCTGTGCATACTGTATGACACGGAGGGTCTCAAGGCCCATTCCCAAATCCACGTCCGGTCGGCACGGGGCAAGAATGCAAAGGGAAGCAAGATCACAGGCATCGACACCATAGCTCTGCCCAGAGAGAGTGCCCAACCAGATGTCAAGCTACTCATCACCAGCAATGACTCGAGGGTGCGGATGTACAATCTGAAGGACAGAACCCTGGAAGTGAAGTTCCGTGGGAATGAGAACTCGTGCAGCCAAATCCATGCTTCTTTTAGTGACGATGGGAAATATGTAATTTGTGGCAGCGAGGACCGCAAGGTCTATATATGGCCTACATCCGTCAACGAACGGCCTGACAACGAAAAGAGGCCTATGGAGGTGTTTGAAGCCCACTCAGCCATCGTCACCACGGCGATTATGGCACCGGAGAAGACGAGGCGATTGCTTGCACAGTCGGGCGACCCTCTGTACGACCTATGCAACCCACCGCCGGTCACCCTGGTAAGCCGTGCGGATTCAGTCATTTCTTCCCGTGCGCCCACAAACAACAGTGCGGACGAAAAACAGATCAAAGATGAAGCCAGGCTGTCCGAATCTCCTCGACGCGCGCCAGAGACACCGGCATATCTGGGCCGTCATTCGCATCCCGGCGGTCAAATAATCGTGACGGCGGACTACACTGGCCAGATCAAGCTCTTCCGGCAAGACTGCGCTTTCCAGAAACGAAAAGCAGAGACGTGGGACACGAGCTCTACCTTTTCCCGGAAGATGCTCGGTCGAAGCGGCTCAGTGGCCACGAGGAACTCGGTGGCGGCTTCGCCCTCACACAGAAACTCTTTTGCCATGAATCCGAAGACGCAGTCGACCGACCGCATCTTGAGTTGGAGGAACTCGGTGAGCCCGACCGATTCGGGCCACAACAATTCCTCGACGAGCATGTTGGAGATGCGTGGCTCGTTGAGGGATAATGAAAGGTCACGGAGCGCGTCACCCAGGAAGCTTCTTGGGCATCGACTCTCCCTCCACAGATCATCGCCTTCGCGGAAAGACAGCCTCGCATCTCCATCCTCTCTGGAACATCACTCCCCGCTACAGCAAACGCAGAATGGACCGGCGATCACAGTTCAGTCGCCGCTCGCCCAGTCGCCTCAAAGCTTTCATTCGGCACCGAGGTCGCCCGACCAGGAGATGCTTTCGCTACAGAACAGCCTACAACCTCTACCTTCAAACCCCTCCCCCAGCGACCTTCCGCATGACGCGAACGATCCTCTTTTCTTGATGGGCCAACAGTCCTACATGGCCTGGGACATGAAACACACACTGATGCCCATGGCGGCTCATGTGCCTCGAACACCGGGCCTGCTCGGCCCAGATGGAAACCCTCTCTCCCGGGCAGCCAGCTACGTCAGCCAGTTATCTAGTGACTTGACCGGTTCAGAGCGGGATCCCAGTCCGGGAGGTAGCATGGGCGACGACGAGCGACGGGCTTCTGCCGTGGGTGCGAAGAACAGAAAATCCTCGCGCTCACAGCGACGGAGTAGTGCGGGCAGTGAAAATGATTTGAGGTGTAAAAAGTGCGGAGGTACGACATTTAGAGCGACCAGGACGGAAAAGGGCCAGAGTTTTCGGTGCAAAAAGTGTGGGACTTCTCTTTGAGTGTTCCAGCAGCTTTGTGCATGGGATTGACGTTGGCATCTGGCGTGTTGCAATTTTGAATGACTACCAGGTAACCTCGAGCAGATGACGAAGCATACGAAGCATGGCGCCGGTCAGTTCTGGAGGTCGGATCACTTACGCAGTACTCAACAAAAAGCCACCAGCAAGCAGGCTTGATTATTTCAGCCAAAAGTTCGTCCTCTCTGTGTGGATATGAGCACCGACCAGCTTGATATAGCGGATTCTACAGACACCAAGTTATATCAATATACATGTACTATACGATCGATGTCTCTCTGTCAACGCATCTTGGTCCCTCTAACCACTGACCGTCAAACTCGGAAGAGAGGTGTACTTGTCTCCTGAGCTGACATGATGACAGAGTCACCCCTAGCTGGCATGCATACGCAGACTTGGTTTTTTTTTGCCCGAGCTGACATGATAGACAGAGTTGCCCCTAGTATACAGATGTAGACTCAGATTCTTTTAGAGCCGGTCGAACGGGGGTCCAGTGTGCTCTCTGTATCCGCGGAAACAGAGAGAGGGGGGTGGGACACTTTCGTTGAGACGCCAGACTTGTGCGCAATGCCATGTTTGAGGCTGGGTGGTAATGGGATGGGATGGGATGGGATGGGATGGTGCGCAGTGCGTCCTGCAGACATCTATTCGTGGTTCGGTCAGGGGGGAGATGTCGTTGGTGCGTTGTCCCCTGCCATTCACTCTTGCAATGCAGATAGATAGGTACAGTGCCTGAGTCCCTAAGTACCCAAGTACCTAAGTGCCCAAGTACCTAAGTACCCAGTCCCTCAGTACTTCCCCAAGTCCCTACTTACCTACTTAACCCAAGTCCCTACCAGGTCCTCACGTAGATGGCTGAAACGAAAATAGAATCCTGACGTGACGTTCTTGGAAGGCTGACCAAACAACATTATCACACCAAGACCCGTTGAACGCTCTTGTACCTTGAATACAAATCCCCCCCGGCTCGTACACAAGTAGCGCTCATGCCGTGTTCGGACACCTACCTCCTGGACGCCTGGCGCCTGTCGTCTGTCGTCTGTCGTCTGTCGTCTGTCGTCTGTCGTCTGTCTCGTCTCTCCAAGGACGTGGGACTAATAGAGCTTGAAGGCTGGCTGGCTGGCTGGCTGGCTGGCAGGCACGGGGTCATTGCTGATTTCTCGGCCACGGTCATCGTCCTGGAGAAGTGGAAAAGGACGTACCTCGTGCGGAACACATAGTATATACTTAGCTTGATCAGTATTCACTCCCTTTTTAAGCACCTTTGTCCACATTCACCGCTCACCGCTCACTGGCGGAGGTTTACAGCAGGTGTAGCCTGCTCGAAGCAACGGTCAAGAAAGAGCACGAGCAGTGAGTAGGTATTGAAGAAGACTCTAGTGGGCAGAGTCGTACGAGAACACCAAGAGTGAGAAGTTTTTGAACAAGAGCCTCGTGGGCAAAGTCGCACGAGAAACACGAAGAGTGAGTAGGTATTGAAGAAGAGTCTCGTGGGCAGAGTCGTATGACATTTAGCGCTCCTACATCTGCACCCGCTCGAAACTCTGCAGTTGATGCTTGATGCCTGATGCCTGCTGCTCGTCTGTGAATTGCGATATCCGTGAGCTTGAAGAGAGGTTCAGTCGAGCTCCCTCGTCTCGAGATCGATAAGTGAGTATGCAAAGTCTGGTAGTGTCTGGACATGGACCTTTTGGATCGCCGTCTCCCACCGCAACCCACTTATCATTGACCTTGATGTGCGTCGCCTTGCCAGCTTCTCGTCCCTTCATTAGCCCTGTCTAGCGAGCTGAAACGCCGTTGCCTTGAATCCAATATGCCCAGGAGAGAAAAAGAGTCAGAACAAAAGTCTTGCGCATCAGGGGTATCATCGTAACATGTTGAATATCGTCAAGAAGGAAACCCGCGCCGGTGGAAAGATTTCTTTTTTTGGTGACAAAAGCAAAAACCTCGCTTTTTCTTTCATGAGCAGCACATAAAGAAGAAGAGGATTGGTCTTGGGTGCCGGTCTCCGCGGCCAACCCGCGACCATGTTGCAATCAAAGACACCAGAGGCGCCGAGAGATCTGTTTCCGGGTCTGTTGAAACCACAGGAAAGCACAACCCCTGACCTCCGGGTCCGACTTTAAAAAGAAAAAAAAACCGAGCCACGCTGTCTATGTGCTCTCACAACTTTATGGATTGTTAGATCCGGCCGGGGGCGAAGGTGGTGAAACGGAAACGCTAGGGGTTTGTCGGTATCAGCTGGGGAGATGCCTGACCCAAGTCTAGAATTTGAGTGTCTTGGGCTGTTCCCAGGTGAAGGTCTGGTCACTGAAGTGACCGTTCTTGGCGGTGCGGCAGTAGATGGGGTTGGTGAGGTTGAGTTCCTTGACAATGACACCAGGTCGAAGGTCGAAGTTCTTGAGAATAATCTCGACGAGTTCGGCACTGGACTTGTCACTAGTGCCGTAGGTTTCCACGAACAGGGAAAGCGGCTCGGCCACACCGATGGCGTAGGAGAGTTGCACCAGAGCACGACGCGCCAGTTTTGCGTGAACCAGAGACTTGGCGATCCAGCGTGCGAGGTAGGCGGCTGAACGATCGACTTTGCTGTAGTCCTTGCCGGAGAAGGCACCGCCTCCGTGGGCGCCCCAGCCGCCGTAGGTGTCGACAATGATCTTGCGGCCAGTGAGGCCGGCGTCACCCTGAGGGCCACCAATGATGAAGAGGCCGGATGGCTGGATGTGGTAGACAGTCTTGTCGTCCAGGTACTGAGCCGGGATGACCTTCTTGATGATTTTCTCCTTGATCTCCTTTCGGAGCTCCTCGGTGGAAATGTCTTCGGAGTGTTGAGCTGAGACGACGACCGTGTCTACTCTCAAGGGCTTGACAGCGCCGCCGTCGTGTGCGTATTCCACGGTAACTTGGGTCTTGGTGTCGGGTCGGAGCCACGGTAGCTCGCCGGACTTGCGGGCGTTGGTCATGGCAGCATTGAGCTTGTGGGCCAACTGGATGGTCAAGGGAAGATACTCGGGAGTCTCATCGGTGGCATAGCCGAACATGATGCCCTGGTCGCCGGCACCAAGCTTTTCCAATGCCTCGTCGTAGTGCAGCCCCTGGGCGATGTCGGGAGACTGCTCTTCAATGGCCACCAAAACATTGCAAGTCTTGTAGTCGAAGCCCTTGTCGGAGTGGTCATAGCCAATGTCCTTGATGGTGTTGCGAATGATTTTCTGGTAGTCCAGGCGTGCTTTGGTTGTGATCTCACCGAAGACCATGATCATACCTGCATGTGTGAGCATGAGAGGGCGCGGTCTTCGGGACGAAGCTGCATACCAGTCTTGGTGGCGGTCTCGCAAGCGACCTTGGAAAGAGGATCATCTTTGAGGCAGGCATCGAGGATTGCGTCCGAGACTTGGTCACTGAGAGAAGCTGTCAATGGAAACGCTACAGCCGAGGAAGTAGAGGTAGCTAGCGACTCACGCAATCTTGTCTGGGTGCCCCTCACCAACAGATTCGGAGGTGAAGAGGAAAGTGTCGCCTTTGGACGTTCCGTTCGCGAGGCCGGTCATATTCGCAACTTGAGGGTGTGCCGGGTAGCTACGAGGTCAGGCAAGTGGTGGTCAAGATTTGTGTGGGAATAATGCGGAGGGGGAGGGTGGAGGCAGGTGGGAGAGGAGGTACCGGATGGAAGGTGACACGACACAGCAGATCTACCACGCCCGGTGTTTTCGTGAGCAGTGAAGAATGACACTGGCTCGATCTGACAGTTAGAAGGTCTGTGTGCAATATGCGGCCACCAGTCTGAGGAAATGCGTGAGCAAATGGTGGGGGAGGTGTAATTATATCACCAAGGGAAAATTTGGAGGGGACAATGAGACTCGGATACTAGGATGTTGCAGGTTTGGAGAAAAAAACGTGCGTGTTGCTGATGTCGTTATCAACTTGACTTTTGACGGGAACCCACCTCGTGCACTGCGAGACTGGGAGACTGGAGGACTGGAGGACTGGAAGTGCCTGGAGTTGGCACCCGCACCGGCATCGGCAGCCTGTCCCTGGCCTGGCACCCTGGCTTGTTCTGCCCTGGACGCACGCCCAAGGATAAAGCCCACCAGACGGATAATTAACTGGCCAACGGGAGTACTCGTAGCAGGTCGCCCCGGTGGCCCCATGGCGGGACTCCCATCGTCCATCGTTGAGACGGGCATCTCTTTCTCGTTGTGATGCGGTGAGCAACCATGATGAATGGTGGGATTTATCCTGTGCCTTTCTCAGCCTATGGGAGACGTCTACTGGGTAAACGGGCAGCCCGTCGTCCGTGCTGGTCAGATCGCGCAATCGTCGGTCTGTCGCCTGCTGGTGCCTGTACCCTGTACGTTCCCCTCCCTAAAACTCTGTGGATCTCGTTCCGAACTGTATCCGGCGATCAAGGCGTACTGGGTACATGAACGCTGAAGGCGGTGGCAGAATATCTTGTCAATAGATCAAGCCAAAATTTTAAGTGTTGTAAGGGAGAAAAGAACGATACACAGATATAATTCGAGAAGCAGACGGCTTTATTCAAAGATTCTTTACCAGTTCCTGTCAAGCACGACGGCGCCAACGCTATCGGGACAGGCCGTGTTACCAGGTCGGACTGACTACGTTGAGCACGAGACACCCAGACACGTTCCTTGTCCGCGATAGTCTTGACCAGGACAAGCAGAGGATATCACCGTACAGATTCTGGCACAGACGGAACTCTCGTTGACGCCCTGACTGCAGGACTTTGGCTGGAATCAGAGGCACAAACCTTGAGAATGAGGCAGCACGGCGCCTTTTCACTCCTCCGATAGACGACTGGGCGCTTCTGCGACGTGTCGAGCACGACGGACGTGACGTCGAATCGTCGATACAGAACCCGGCACCCGACGTCAAAGGCATATCAAGGCACCGTCTTCAAGGCCTGTCCTCCTGAATCGAAGTGACCGTTGTCCGCCACAACCCACCACGTCCCCGGTATCTCCTATCCGCCTTGTTCCTCTGCACCATGTCTAAATTCGGCGTGCTGGTGACCGGGCCTGCCGGGGCGGGCAAAACCACCTTCTGCACCAGCCTGATAACACACCTGCAACACACGCGTCGCTCCTCCTTCTACGTCAACCTCGACCCCGCGGCCACGTCGTTCGCCTACACCCCCGACCTGGACATTCGGGACCTGATCTCTCTCGAGGACGTCATGGAAGAGCCCATGTCCCTGGGCCCCAACGGCGGACTGATCTACTGCTTTGAATTCCTGCTCCAGAACCTC
The DNA here is from genome assembly GCF_000365165.1 of Cladophialophora carrionii CBS 160.54. Taxonomy (NCBI): domain Eukaryota; kingdom Fungi; phylum Ascomycota; class Eurotiomycetes; order Chaetothyriales; family Herpotrichiellaceae; genus Cladophialophora; species Cladophialophora carrionii. The sequence continues at coordinate 1,985,602 of NW_008481831.1, forward strand.
GACTGGCTCTCCGAGGCCATCGACCCGCTGACGGAGGAGTATCTGATCATTTTCGACCTCCCTGGCCAGATCGAACTGTACACGCACATCCCGCTCCTGCCCGAACTGGTGCGCTACCTGTCGCGCATGGGCCCGCTGAACATCAACCTCTGCGCCGCGTACCTCCTCGAGGCGACCTTCGTGGTCGACAAGGCGAAATTCTTCGCGGGCACGCTCTCGGCCATGAGCGCCATGATCATGCTCGAACTCCCGCACGTCAACATCCTGAGCAAGATGGATCTGGTGAAGGACCAGGTCCCGAAACGGGAGCTCAAACGCTTCATCGATCCGGACGCCCAGCTGATCGACGACGACGACACGGGCAGATATCCTCTCTTGCCCTCGGCGGGGGGTGGCGCCGCGTCGGAATACACGGCGCTCGACGTCGGCAACGCGCACCAGATCGACAACGTCATGTCCGGGGGCTCGTTCAAGGCGCTGAATCGGGCGGTGGCCAAGTTGATCGACGATTTCAGCATGGTCTCGTTCCTCCAATTGGACGTCAATGACGAGGAAAGTGTGGGTGACGTGCTGAGCTACATCGACGACGCCATTCAATTCCACGAGGCCCAAGAGCCCAGAGATCCGAAGGAGCCAGAGTTGCAGGAGCCGGCGTGGGAGAACGACTGAGCAGAGGGGTGGGAAGCAGGGTATTGGCCTCGGAACGAGCGGTCTCGAAACGAGCATGATTGAACAGCGGTCCGTGTCTGTCCTCCAAAAACGGTCAAACTACTACTATTCAGCGTCGGCGTCGGAAGGTCGTGCGTGTGCGTGTGCTTTTGCATTTTATGGTCCGGTCGAGGTGTACAAAAAGTAGACAAGCCTCCAACAGATACCCAAAATCCGTGCTTGTGATCAGTCCGGTCGAGGTGTTAAAAAATGGTAGACAAGCCTCCAACAGATACCCAAATTCCAGTGCTTTTGAATTACAATTGTCCCCTGCCATCACCTCGCTTTGCACGGCGGTGAACGAGCGAATTTTGGCGCGCCTAGATTCACGTCCACGCGCTCCGCGCCTTTTGTCGTCCTCGTCCTCCCACGGGACCCTGCTGCTGTCGCCGACTGCCATGAGAATTGCTGCTGCTGCCCCACGCGCCATTTCCGTACCCACTTCCATATCCGCCGGTTCTGTTATCCCTCCCGTCCCCATTGCCCACGACCTTGTCTTCCACGAGGCCCCAAAGGATCCCAACCACCCACTCTGCGTCGCCGAGGGCCTTTTGTAGTCCGTTCCGATTGACGTAGAGGGCGGCCTGCACGAGCACCAGCACCACGACGATCTTGACGAGAAAGACCACCCAGCCGACCACGCTGCGCCGGATGTAGTCCGCAATCTTCAACGAGAGGTAGACGGTGAGGAGGAACGCGGCCAGAGAGACGACGTCGCCGTTCGACGCGGCAGACAGGATGGAGCCGAGGAACGGAGAGATGTTGTTCGAGAGCGACTGGAGCGGGTCGGGTAGGTGAGGGAGGATGTAGCTGTCGTACAGGCTCGCGAAGTGGTGGATGAATGAGGGTAACGCGGGGGTGGGTGGTTGTGGTGTCATGGTGGCTGTTGGGGATTGCTCAGTTCGCGATCTGACGGGAAAGATGCGAAGGAGGCGCCGGTTCATCCAGCAGAGGGCGGATGGGGTCCAGCAGAGGGCGTACTCGTATGGGATCCAGCTGTTGTGTCGGGTGTTGGTAGTCTAGGAAGATAATTCAGATGACCGCGACGGTTGACTTTAGACAGCCGTCACCGAAAAAAAGGTGGTGAAAGTCGACCGCCTGGGCTTTCACCACGAAGTCAACAACGATCTGTCTCTGACCTGCCCCCAGTCTGTTGGTATCCTATGGTCACGCAGAGATCTTGCACACAAAATTAAGCGGCAGTCGTAAGATTGACACGGGCGCACGAGCGATGATCAAAAGCGCGGGGAAATTATGGGAAGCGTATATCCATGTGCGTGTGAAAGGCGTGACTGTGGCACCTATACGGAGTAATTCAGCCGCTGATGGCGCTCTGTACCGATGAACTAGGGAACTGTTGTACAGTACCTCAATATGGAGTAGCCCCGTCGTAAATAGTGCTGTGTACAAATTCCATACCTTCCGTCGGCTCACGATTCTCCATGCTCGGTGGAATGAAAAGTGCTACAAAGAAGAGAAGCGCGCAGTCATGGAAAGGATCTGTCATACCAGCAGGCAGGTCACGAATCGTAGACCGCCGTCTTGTGTCAAGGACGTTGACGCTGCCCAAGACAAGATCACTGTCATCTCTGATCTTCCCGTCGCATCCATGGCAGCCGTGCCGAACCCAACCTCTGTGCATATCCAAGTTCATCCGGGGACCACCTGCCACCCTTTTTCCAGTCCATCCTTGACATCTAATTAATAGCCATTTAGTGCTGATATACAACCCCTCTTTCTGTAAAGGGTATCTTGGTAAGTCACCGCCTGCCCACGGTGGCGCGAGACTCCTTAGACGGCAAACCAAAACTCCGGTTGGAAGAGTCCACATGGGAACCTTTTGGCTCTGCCCCAAAACCGCCAGATCGTTTCCACAATGCGAATGATGCCCCGAACATAAATCGATCGCTAAATATGCGTCCATTAAATATGTGGCAGCAAAAGAAAGATTCCAAGATGACAGGCCCGGGTTCATGTCAATTCATATAACAATGCCCGCGAAGGCTGCATCGTGAGCGTGTACCATTAATAGTCGGAGGCATAGTCGAAGTCATCGTTGAGTAGCGCCTGCACCTTCTCGCGTTCAGCCGTAATGGCAGCTTCAAGGCGCCTTGTCTGGCGGAGGGCTTCGTCCCTGTTCACGCAAGTCAGTGATCGTGGAACTCTTGTGTGCCGACTTTGATGCTTACCTTTCCGACTCGAGGTCGGCGACGCCCATCTGAGCCGTGTTCATGCGTCCCACGACTTCTCCCATCTCTTTCTCGGCTTCTGCGAGCGCTTTCTCCAGTTCCGCGACTTTGTTCTCCAGGTACTCGGTCTTCAGTGCTTGCTGCAATGCTATGCCAGGTCCAGAAGTGGTCTGGTCGAGACGTGGGCTCTTCCTGGAATTGACAAACATCGGGGACATCGGAGAATGAGGCATTGTGGGTGTCAAGTGCCCTGGTGTCTTACGGCCGGATTTCGTGCGCGTCAGTTGTATGTTGTGGCTGGCTCTCAGCACGCGGACTTCTTCCTCGTGCTTCATGACCGCCGTCTCGGACTGCATTTGGGCGACGGTAATGATCTCCTCGAGTTTCTTGAGCTTTGTCTGGAGCTCATTGATTTGCTCGGCTGATGCTTGTTGGTTGCGTTCGCCTCTCTCCACGGCCGTTGTGAGTCGATTCCTCAGGTCAGCATTGGCTTTCATTTGCTTTTTGACCTGGGCAGCCAGCGACTCAGACCTTTGAGCCGACATCTCGAGTTCCATGGCAAGCTCCTGCTCGCTGTGGAGCGAGCCCAAAGACTCTTGGTGCCGAGCCTGTTCTCGCTGCTGCTCAAGCTGCTTCAATGCTTTCTCAAGCGACGACGAAAGGATTTCTGGCGCCGTCTCATCACGGGCTTGCAGCAGCCTCTGCAGACTGGTCGTTTCTTGTTTGCTGCGGTCGAGGTCCATTTTCAAGCCGGACAAGCCCTTTTCACACTGCCATTTCTGTTCGAGAGCATCGTCTGCTCGTTTCCGAAGCAGATTGATTTCCGAGCGCAGAGTTCGAACTTCTCGTTCATAACCTCCTGCTTTCATGCTGCGTGATGAAGTTGCCCGATCGCGTTCGGCCTCGGCGAGTTTGAGCCGCTTCTCAAACTGTCGACGCTGAGCCTCCTGTCTTCGCAACAAGTACTTCACAGTTGTGTGCAACGCGTTCCTTTGTTCTGTCACGTCCTTCAATTGCTCAGCGAGCGGTTGCTGATTTTCAGGGGCGCCGCGGTTGACCGTGGAATTGGACCTGGACAGAGAATTTGACCGGTTCACTGTAGCTCGCGAATTCGATCGGTTCAAGATGGTGTTGGACCTTTGCAAACCACTCATCCGGGGATGCGCCATTGAAGATGTTGGCGACTGAACCATGTCTCCCTCTTCGGCAATGGATTGGAATTGCATATTCATGGCCCGAGCGCTTTGAAGCGCGGCGTTTTCATCTCTCAAGCTCTGGAGTTCCTGTTGCATTCGTGTGAATTCATAATCCGATTTCTGGGTTTCCGACAAACTGGTCTCGAGACCTTCAATTTGTGCCCGCAACTGGGGAACCACTTCGTCACGAAGGTTGTCTCTCTCGTTTCGATGCTGCTCCAAGTCGACGCGCAAGGCCGTTAACAGGTCTTCGAAATTCTCTTTGGTTTGCCTTTCCTCTCCGAGTCGTCTCCGCGCGTCCTCTACGGCGACCTCCAATTCCCTGACCCTGGCGGTGACGTCCGCGGACTCATTGTGATGTCGTCGGGAAAGGGAAAGCTTCTGCTCGAGTATCTGAATGTGGGACTCCAACGCCTGTCTACTGGATCTTTCATTTTGCCATTTTCGCGTCATATCGGCTTTCAACTGCGCCCTGAGCTGCTCCGACTCTCTCTTGATCCGTTGTATGTCTTCCTTGGTGCCGCCCTCACTCGTCGAAGGCCTTACTGAGCTGGCGCCGGAGTCGGAGAAGTAGTCGCTCGTTCGGTCTAGCTCTCTGTTGGCAGTGGGGCCCTCAGTCTGGAGCTGTTCCACGAGATCCTCCAGGTCCATTTCTCTTTTGATTGAGTTGGCAAGCTCGGTGCTGATGTCGCGAAGCTCCGCTTCGAGCTGTGATAAGCGGTCTCCATCCCCGCTGCCCATTGGTTGAACGTATGAGCTACCGTCAAAGTCGATCGAGTCCTGAGATGGCTGCGATGAGGGAACTCTGGGAGCAGTGGAGGGAAACGGATAACCTTGGGGGGAATGCGCGGAGACATTGGCGGAATGACCGTAGGGTGATGGAAATGGTGACTTTCGGTCCGAGATATCTGTAACCGACGTGTCACTGCTTGGCGATGCGGCTGGCTTGCGGCTGAAGAAGGACGTAAACTTGCTCCCCGGGGTCTGGGGTTTCTTCGCGTCAGCCACAGTGAGCGACTTTGTAGAGGAGTTCGAGTCCGTCCGTAGAGGCGCGGGCCTCGACCCTGGTTTCAGACCCATATCCTCCTCTACAATCACGCCATCCACCGAGTGACCATCTGATCGTTTCGACGCGTGACTCCGACTGGGAGAGCCTGCGTTGTTCTCGGCCGCAATTCGAGGGAGGGATCCGTTCGTATTCGTCCTTGTCCGTGTCCGACTGTTGAGGTCTGCGGTTTTGGTATCGCTAATCGGTGAGTTGTTGTTGAGTCCTCTGCTACGGTCAGCGTGCCAAGTCGCATGGTTAGTACGGGAGCCCACCTACATCTGAGTTGTGGCGTCCGACGCAACCCTCTTCCTTTGTATCTTCGGCGGGGAAAACTGTACGGGCTGCTGAGGCGAAGGCACGTCGGGAGAGCTGACAGTAGGCGAGATGCCCGTAGGGAGTGGTTTTCGACGGACAGGAGAGCCCGTGGAGAAAGGATTCAGGGCGGCTGCAATGGAATTGGAAAGCGAGGGGAGACGTTGTAGCGGAGGATGTTCTTTTGGAGGTGGTGGAGGAGCAGCCGCGGAGGCGAGGCCTCGAGCATCGTCGTCCATGATGGGCTCTCAACACCCAGGGTGACTGTGGAGGTTGCCGGCCGTGCGCGGGCAGTGGACAGATCGAGGAGGACCTTTGACGCTTGCCGACGGCCCGTTTAGAGTAGCGACATGGTTAGACCGGTGCTTTGGGCATGTAGATCAGCCACACACAGGTAGCGATCCCACACACAGCTCTGGTGGTGGAACACGACGAGTCTGGCTCATTTGCGATTGATAGTGGAAGAGGGTGCTCGAGGTAGCAGCAGAGGGATCGAGTGGCCGACCAGCCGTCCAAGAGGGTTAGTCGCTCTGGGCTGCCGGGCCTCCCATTGGCCCAGCCGCAAATTAAGCTCACTAAATCTCGACAAGCGGCTACAGCTGCGACACCGTCGCGAGCATCGGGACAGGCTAGAGCAGGAGACGACCGAATTTGCAGATGGATTGCTGCTTGATGAGCGCAGAGAAAGCGAGATTGTTGACCGAGCTCTTTGTTCTCTACGGGAGACAGACGGTGACCTGCATATGATTGCGTCGTCACACGCAACTCGCTCAGGGACCCCATCGATTGCTCAAAGCCCTGTCTCCCCGGGGGCTCATTTGGCCTCCATCCACAAGCTTCATCTATGTGTGAGGGCGTCCGCTTGCGCCGCTACCATCAGGCACTATGGATGAGACGGCTTCAGGGAACCGAGAGTAGCAAAAGTGTAGAGGGCAAACCCACGGTCCATTTCCTGATGCTTTCAGCTCCAGACCAAGCTGAACCCGTCTTGATGCCGATTCGCCTGCCATTGTTCAACCCTTGTAGCCAGCAAAGAGCGAGTCCGGCAATGCTATCTCGTAATTACTGTGCATAGCTTTCCTCTTCTCTTCAGCTGCCGAGCATTCGTCTTCCGGATGGCATGTGTCTCCATCTCGTACGCGCCAGCATCAGAGTCCCTGGTCGACAGCGACGTCCCTCTAGACTAGCTCCAGATCCCTTCTTCACGTCTGCTGCACATCGTGTCGATCACATCATGTGTTTGACACATGCACGAGTGCAGCCAGGGCCTCCACTGATTTCGTCCAGTGGGAGAGTTTTCTCGTTTCGAGCCCATGTCGCTTGGCAGGGGAAGCTGCATATTCCTCCATTTGCACCGCGGGAGCTTCATAAACGGGAGTGTGACCTCGAATTTTCCCCCTCGATCTGGCATGGTGACCCAGAGAGATGATCTCGGCTCTACCCTGTCGATACTGACTCGGGATAGCGGGCTGCTATTCTTGACATCAAGGACGGCTAGTTCGGAGATGGCGCAACGGTCGCACGAACGCCAGAACCGTTCGGGTCGCCACAGAGTTGCAGGGTCGAACGACGAAATTCCAGGGCTGCATTGTGAACCCGGCCACTGCTGGCCCTTGTATGGAGTACGTCTACAATACGAAGTAGAGACTTGCATCAGTTTGTAAAAGCCATGGTCTTTCTAAGGGAGTTTCAATATCTCAGCAGTCTACACGATACCTCCCTCTTCCTACGACTTCTGCCCGTGGAGATGATATAGGTAGGATGATCATCAGTGACCGCGGCCGCCGTACCGGATAGCTCTTCATCGGTGACGCTAGGATGGTAATCTAATTCTCTCACGATGAACATTTAGCAGATGAAGAGATTCTTTCCAAGGTGGTGCTCGATACCGTCGACTCTGAAACCGGCGTCAATGGTGCAGGTCCAGGGAGAGCGAGGCCAGCCCGCAGTTGCAAGAACCACGGCCACTCCTTGAATCACATTACACATGTCACTTGGACCTAATGTAAACCCACGCGCTCAATGCGCTGCTAGTCGTTACACGTTTCCCAAACCGACGCCTTGATATGAAGACTCGGATCCTCACCCAAGTCCAAGCTTTGGATAGATCCCATGTCACAACAGCCCCCAGCTTCGCACTTTACTTGCTCGTCAACTTCTTCCTCTCATCGTCACTGTCTTCCCCGTCACTCCACTCGCCACCTTCGTCTCCCACCGCAAAGATGGTCTCGCCGTCCAAGGACATTCTTGATTGAGGTGGTGCTCTGATGGGCGGAGGTGCTTGGCTGCTGTTTTGCAGTGCAGGTGCCGGGGAGGGCTTGCGAGCAGGTGGAGGCTCCTGAGCAAGTGAGTCCATGACCGTCGTCGAGACCCCCCCTGTAGGAGGAACCGCACGTTCCTGATCCTTGCGTGCGGCCTCTTCGTCCTCATCGTCGAGGGAGTCGGCGATGCTGCGGATCTCGAAGCCATCGTCGTCTTGAGCAAGCTGGGGGTGAGAATGGTCAGTCATGCTTCCATGATTCACGACTTGCTATTGTCCATTGGGAACAGAGTCAAACTCACCTCATCACTCATGGCAAATCTTCTGTTATTTGCCGTCGGCCTCCACAGATACGCAATAAAAGCAATGTTAAACAAGTATACAAGGTTCAACCACCCGTCCAATACAAACCACCTGGTCTGCCAATGATCAGGCACGAAGTTCGCAGCACTTGACCCTGCGAAGGCGAAGCTGTTGATGAAGAAGAAGGCGAAGATGACCAGCACGGAACCCAGGATGCACCAGGACAGTTTCTTGTACATCATGGCCTTGGTCTTTTGCTTGCGGTCGATGAGGTCCTTGATTGTGATGTTGAGCGAGGAGAGGGTCCAGACGTAGAAGGCTGTCATGGTGCCGGCCAGCGGGAGGATGACGAAGAGAATCAGCGGCCCGACGGATTCGGGCGTAACGGCCATCGAGGCGATGGCATAGATGACGCCGAAGACGAAATGTGCGGCGGCTAAGATACGGACGTAGATCATAGTTTTCCCAAGTGACGGTTTCACCACACCGTAGCCCATGCAGACGATCAGCAGGAGGAAGAAGGAGAAGGAGTTTCTCCCAGCGTTGAGAATGGAGACGATGATCATGAAGACTTTGTTGAGGGTGTTGTTGCCGTGTCGATTCTGGTAGTCGTAGAATCCCCATGTCATGAGCTGTTCGACAATCAGGAAGATAATGATGGCCGTGATGTAGTTCTGGACGGGGAGGATGTCGGAGCGATTCTGGAAGTAGAGGAATGCCCAAAACACACCCAGCACAGCGTAGACAATAGTCAAGCCCCCGTAAAAAGGGAGCTTGGCTATCTGAGCAGCGGGCAGCTCGCCGTACGCATTGCGGAACTCAACGATGCCGTTGTACTCATGGTCCGAGAAAGCGTAGGTCGAAACGCAGTAGTATCCCGTGCGGCGGATTGGGTAGTTGACAGCCTTGGGATCTTTGAGATGAATCGCTTCATTGTAGATCGGGCTCTTCGAAGCGTCTGTCGCATTGGGAGCCAGGATGAAGGCACCGATATCTTTCTCTTCACATAGCCCTTCTGACACCGACCCTGTTGTGCATATTGTCTCGAGATCTCGGTATGACTCTGCGCCCGGCGGCATTCGGCCTATGAGGGGCTCATCTTGCCATTCGAATATGACCAGACTCGCAAGAGGATCGGAGTCGTCTTCGGTGTGGTCGGGCAGGAACTTGACCAGGATGAAGGGCTCGATTGACCCGCCCCATGACTTCCGACTGTACATGCCAGCACATCGTTGCCGGTGCTCGTCATCTTGTTTCTGCAGCGGTCAGCATGCTCGCCCTGGATCTGAGCGGATAGAAGTCGTGGCGCACAATCTGCATTTCATTGCCAGCCACAAGGGCCGCGAGATACGCCAGGAGGCCGAGCGAAGGCACCCATCGCTGCATGATGCTGGAAGAGTTGCAACGGATGGGATGGTGGTCGTGCAGGGGAATGGGCCGAATGTCTCTAGCAAGATTTGAAGCTAAGCAGATCGCATCCTGTCATCTTGCGCTGCTGGAGGAGATGTGCTCTTGATTGTCTTGCATGATTCAAGTAATTAGGTGGAAGTTGTTGTTGGAGATGCTCATGTTGCGCAGCCCCGTTTTTGGGCGCAGCTGCGTAACCGGCCAAGCGCAATATATGCAGTGACCGGCTTCATGTGGAATCATCCGGCATAACACACGTACTATCTCCGGGGTCGAGATTTTGACTGCTGGGTTTGGGAAGATGAGTTTGTATTCGTTACATCGCTTGCATTGCCATTTCTCGCCCCGCAGATCGCGATACCCGGAGTGTGGTACAGGTCACCCAGAGGACAGCTACCCATCTTGCACTTGTCCAGCTCTGCTACCTCTTGCTCTTGCTCTTACTTGAACTTCGCCTTCCCTATCAAGCTCCTTGCAGTCTCGCAGGTGTAGATAAGCGGACCGACAAATTCCGCGTCGGAGCCACTGCCCTGACGCTCGTCCGCGTCTAGAATCTCATTGATCGCTCTGAGAAGCCCGCTGGCTACCGCGCGGTTGCTCGTAACCGTCGTGATCTGCCGAGCCCAGCCATAGAGAAATGACGAGGCGTTTATGGGAGTGAGATGCAGCGAGTCCTTCGCGCGGGCAGCAATGGAGGCAGGGAATGCTTGGCAGAAGCGAGCATCCACTGCCATGAGATCACGGCCTGACGACACGACTTCGTGCCCGTCGATGTCGATGTCGATGACTCTGACAGGGAGCCGTAGATCTTGCGGGATATGGTGCAAGGACTGCTCGCCAAAAGCCTGCCTCAGGGCTGATGCTGGCTGATCTTTGTAATGACCCTCGCCTAAGAGGACCTCTGCACGCTTTCGTTCACTCGACGTCGCCATGATCCCAACGATTTCCCTCATCCGCTGGGCGGCATGCGAAGTACATTCCAGATTTCGATTAGCAAAGAGAGGGTATATCTCGCTCGGTAGTATAGGCGCTGACTCTTCGGCTTCAATTTGACTCATGATTGCTCGGTGATAGGGTTGGGACTTGCGGTGATAGGGTTGGGACTTGCGGTGATAGGGTTGGGACTTGCCAATCGCATCAGACCGTAGCTGATCGCGAGAAAGGTGAGAGATATCCGATACCAGAGCTAGAAGTATGGTACAGTCCACATTGATGGTTGGTGTCAAGGGCCCATTCGCCGAGGTAGGCATCAGCCTGTCGAGATCAAGGTGCGTGGGCTCGCGAAAGTTGTTCACCTCGTTGCTGCACTGCACAACCGTACCAGTTGCGCGCAAATCGGCAAGAAAGGCGTCCACATCCGCAAGCACGCCTTCGCGAATCTTCGGTAGGACGAATCGAATCTGTGGATGGCGGAACAGTACTCTCGTTCCTTGTGCAGCGGTCCTAAGATCTTCCGCCAGGCGCACGAGCTCGAGCTTGCTGGGTCTGTCCTCAACATCCTGTCCGCCATCCTCATCGCCATCTGCTCCGTTGCAATCACTAGCATTGCCATAACGTTCCCAGCCTTCCTTCGCCATCTCGAATAGAAGCCGTTTCTCCGTCAAAGTCGAGACTTTGATCCATTCTAGGCCGTTGCGAGCGACAATGTCCACGACAACCCCTTGCTTGCGAACATCTCCAGGCTCCGCAACCTGACTTTCTGAATTTCCGCCCCCAGATCTTGCTTGAGCGCCGCAGCCGTTTCGTGGGGGGTGCATTTTCTTGCCTAGGGATGTGATGCAGTGGCTCGATTTGGCCACGTCCCAAACCGCTTCATAAAACGGAAGATTCGAACTCCTCAACGCGTGCAATTGCGGACTTTGGGCCTGCTGGTCGCTGGCAGAAGGGCATCCATCAGGACTCGCAAATACAAGCCTTAGCTTCTCTAGAGTCTTAACCTCTGACTCGATGCCCCGCTTGAATGCCCGGAGCTCGACTTCTTGTTGTTTTCGGCGCAGTTTGAGATGCTCTTGATAGCACCGAAATTCTCGCAATAGTGCATCTGCACGTTGGTGCAGATTTGCAACGAGCTCAGTCGGAGATGAATAGGTTGCCTCGTCGGATACCTCCATGTTCGCAAGCATCTTTGCCCTAGCAAACCGAGTAGGTTGGGACACGGACCGGCGTGACAGATCGAATATTAAAAAGTGCCAGGCGCAGGTCGAGGTGCGACATGCATTGCGGAGATAGAAGCCCACCCGACCTTTCTATTGGCGGAATGGGAATACCAAGCCAAGCGCTGATATCCCTCCATGGATCGGGGCTTGATTTCGAAACCGGCATAGTTAGTTGATGGAGAGCGCCTGTGGTCGTGTCGTCGTCCCCGGTATTCCCAATCTGATGTCAGAACTCTTCAAAGATCTGCATGTCTGATTTGGTCGCCTGGCAACCACATGCACACCTTGGTGTCCGCCGTCACCAGCTGATTGTAACGGGGGTTGCATTGCACGACTGGTGTCTTGATCCCTCGACTGTTCAGTCGGGCGGCAGGTTCCAATCGGATATCGGCGGTACTCTGAGTGTCCCAGACGAGTAGATCCGACTCGCCTGTTCCACCCACGACATATCTGCCGTCTTGGGTAAAGCATACATCTCCTTGCCCCAGTGGCTTTCCAGAAGCCGACACTGGCGCAGCCCTTCCACTTCCCGCAGTCTTGCCCACCAGGAATGATTTGACTGTCCCATCGAAGGCGTCCAGGACAAAATGACCATGATAATCTGTACCAAGCAGCATGTGTTTCCCATCATTAGAAAATTCCAGCTTTGTCCATGCCCTGCCCTTTGTAGTTGGAGTGTAGCGATCCTCCGCATCCAGCATGTCAAACGTCGCAAAGGGGGCTTTATCGAAGTTGCGGACGTCGTACAAAAGGATCGAAGAGGTAGATTGTGAGGCTATCGCCATGATCTGAGCGGAAGGGTCGTATGCTGCAAGGTACGGAGTCACCAGTTTGAGCTTGCCTTGGGGGCTTCTTGAGTTCAAGTCCCACAGACAAACCATGTCATCGTTGCCGCATGATAGAAATTGGTCGCTAGCAGGAGACAGGGCGATACAGGTGACTTGGCCGGTGTGCGCAGTAAAATAGCGAACGAAGCTCTCGTTGTGAAGCTCCAGTAACCGCAGAGAGTTTTCTTGCTTGGTACTAGCGAAAAGCACGTTCCGTGAATGGTGAGTGAACCGAGCTAAATGAATACCGTACTTCTTGCTCGGTATTGTCTTCGTCCTCTTGCCCTCTTTGATGTCGTATACGTGCATTGTCTCATCGTCTGAGGCTGCCACCAGAAATTCGCCCATATCATCGAAATCAAGGGAGGTGACCCGGCTCTCGTGTCCGTCCGAGCGAGTGGAACAGGGGAATTGCTCATAGAAGTCAGCATGAGCCGGTACCTTGAGGACAGAGGCACTCACTCTTGCAGGACGATAGTGTTTGACGACATCGTGTACTTTCTGTTGGGCGGGGACTGCCATGGCCGGTGAACAAAGTCTCTGAGTCGAAGATCCCTCAAGTGGCATCCACCACGGGGCTTCAAGACCAATAGGCAAAAGCCTCGGGCCAGAGTCTAGGGTGGCTCAAAGGGAGAAGGAAAGCAGGCAATACAGGGCGAAGTACGTATGCGCTTGCTGCTGGAAACAAAATCGCATTTTAGGAACTTTTGAGTTGAAGTTGTGGGGAAGCAGATGCGCTTCAGGTACAGAACATGCGTGACAGGGTGACAGGGAACAGGTGCCTAGGCTTCGGATATCAGCGGGTATCTTGGGGGCCTGGCACGCTTGCTCGCCGCCTGTGGCAGCTTTCTCCAAGAGCCCGAGGCTGATTTTCGGCTCCTTCAGTGCTCCACGCTTACAACTCCTACTCGTACCCAGAGCACCTCAGTGGCACTACTGGACCTTTCTCCGATTGTCGCCCCGTAAATCTTTCAAAGTTTTGTCCTCCGGTAATAATTTATCCCTTATGAGCATCTCGCGCCCTGTCCTCGACCACGCTGACGCGCCACCCTCTGCTTATCCTTTGATTTCAGAGATCTCACCGTCCGGAAACATGGGCGCCTGATCAGCCAATTCTCGCAATAAAGTCCAGGCCGAAGTTGAGGAAACGGGGACAGGGAGACGCCCACTCGAACGCTTGACCATGTCGACAACAACCGGCGCATTCATTGCTGGCGGCATTGCTGCTTGCGGTGCTGTCACCGCGACACATCCGTTCGAAACAGTAAAGATCAGGCTGCAGTTGCAAGGAGAACTGCAGTCTAAAGAAGTTGCTGTCAAGAAATACAGAGGTGTCTTCCATGGTGTTGGGGTGATCGTAAAGAACGAGGGCTTGAAGGGAATCTATAGGGGTATTGGGACGGCATACATATATCAGATCCTCCTGAATGGCTGTCGGTTGGGCTTCTACGAGCCATTGAGAGCTACGTGCACGAAGCTCATTTACAAGGACCCCAGTGTCCAATCTCTCGGCATCAACATCTTCTCCGGTGCATCCTCTGGTATTCTGGGAGCAATGGCAGGCTCGCCGTTTTTCCTAGTCAAGACGCGCTTACAGTCGTACTCGCCATTCTTGCCAGTCGGCACCCAACACAAGTACCGCAATGCCTTCGATGGACTGTCACAGATCTTCAAGGCCGAAGGCGTGAGAGGTCTCTATCGAGGCATGGGCGCATCCATGGTCAGGACTGGAGCAGGAAGCTCGGTCCAGCTACCGACATACTTCTTTGCAAAGAGACGGTTAATACGTCATTTCGGGATGGAGGATGGCCCGGCGCTGCACTTGCTAAGCTCCACGGCGAGCGGCTTTGTTGTTTGCGTCTTCATGCACCCGCCGGTATGCCCAGGCTCACTCCCACATTGTCTCTGTAAACATCTCTAACTTATGATACAGGACACTGTCATGGCCAGACTGTACAACCAGCACGGCAATTTGTATAACGGCATCTTCGATTGTCTATGGAAGACCATCTCGACTGAAGGTGTGCTCAGTGTCTACAAAGGATTCACAGCCCATCTTGCTCGGATATTGCCTCATACAATCCTTACCCTGTCATTAGCAGAGCAGACGAACAAACTAGTACGGGGAATTGAGACCAGAATTCTACCGAAGTCTCTCGAGGAGAAGCTGTAAGGTGGCGGCGTAGGTCAGATCACTTCAGCGATGCATGCTGCGGCGTCGGCAGGACGAGGCGGCCTCTTCTCATCTTGTTTGTGGTTTTGTCTTGCAGCGATCGACCCATTGGTCCATGCATGGGGACTGTTTTTGGGCATAGCACTGGATCGAGAAGGAAGGCCAGGGTTCACAATATATCCAGCGATTGCAAAAGCTCCATGCAGAAAGAGGAGTTGCGGGATGTGCTTGCAGATGACCTCGGTCTTCGTTCGAGCTTCTTTGGGCTCTGGCTCTCCCAACTCCCCTTAACCACCTCGTGTCAAATATCCGTGCCAAAAATTGCTTGAGTGCTCTATCTCCAGGTGTCGTCGTGTATCCGTACTGTGGTAGAATAGTTACACATCCGACTTAGAGTCCAGAACGCCCAAGCTCTTCACAAACCAGAGAAGCGGGAGGCTGGCCAGGCTCTGGATGCCGACTTCGGAATTCGAAATCAGCGACAGAACGCACTCATACGTCATCGATTAGATTAGATTTCCACGAAAGCTCTTAATGTTCGGTCCTCCCTAGTCGTGCAGAAACTTCAGGCAGCTGTCCCAGGAAGGTAATGACAGGCTTAGGGAGGGCTGTGGTCTCAACCCATTCGAAGACATTTGCTCAGCATGCCGTAACCCAGAATCCACTGCATGGTCACACTCACGGGTGGATTATTTTGATTGTTTTGAGTGGAACCTCAATTAGTGGCTGGCAGTCGACACGCTCCGTCACGCTACGTCGAATACACGTCCACGGGCTTAGCGCGTCTGCCTCTCTTTAAGAGCATTGGATTCCCATGCAGTCTTTCACTTTCTCATACCAACAACCAACCGCAACCTTTACCTCATCCCACCCTTTTACAGCTGCTTCTTTGTTCTTCTACAGTATCTATCTCACACGCAACAATGGCAACTCAAGTTACGCCGTCTAAACAGGTCCGTTTGCCACTTGCATCATTGACTCGTCTTGAGAGGTGCATATTATTAACGGATACGCGCAGGCGGCTGCAAGCCTCGAATCGCTCAAAGTCAAGGACAGTCCCGTCAAGAAGCTCAACTTTGACACGGAGAACAAGGAAAACATGCCTGTCACAGTCGAATCAACCGAGTCCGCCGCTACAGCTGAGTCTGAGATGGTGAAGAAGCCTGTGCTAGAAGCCAAAGAGCACACTGAGCAACCTAAGGTCACAAAGACGCCCAAAGAGCTGGAGAAGGAAGAGCCTCTACTACAAGAGAACCCTCATCGCTTCGTTCTCTTCCCTCTGAAGTACCATGAGATCGTACGTGTCGCGTCCCTCAGCAATCCCTTGTCTGTTCATTGATTGATCTTCAATGTGACGGCTAACGCAGTGCGTCGCAGTGGAACATGTACAAACGTGCCGAGGCTAGCTTTTGGACAGCAGAAGAAGTCGATCTGTCAAAGGATCTGCACGATTGGCACAACCGACTGAACAACGATGAGCGCTACTTCGTCTCCCACGTCCTTGCCTTCTTCGCTGCTTCAGACGGTATCGTCAACGAGAATCTGCTGGAGCGTTTCAGCGCCGAAGTGCAGGTCCCGGAGGCACGCTGCTTCTATGGGTACGCGTCCATGTCCCTTACACTGATGCTTCAGACACTAACGGCTTCGCAGCTTTCAGGTCATGATGGAGAACATCCACTCTGAGATGTATTCACTCCTCATCGACACCTACGTGAAGGACCCCAAAGAGAAGACATACCTGTTCGATGCTATCGACACCATCCCCTGCATCCGCAAGAAGGCCGACTGGGCTCTGAGGTGGATCTCCGACAAGGAGTCCACTTTTGCTCAACGACTGGTTGCTTTCGCAGCCGTCGAGGGTATCTTCTTCTCCGGATCGTTCGCTGCAATCTTCTGGCTCAAGAGCAAGGGTCTGATGCCGGGTCTTACCTTTTCAAATGAACTCATCTCTCGTGACGAGGGCATGCACACCGATTTTGCATGCCTGCTGCTGCAACATCTCAAGCACAAGCCCGATCCAAAGCTCATCGAGAACGTCATCACTGAGGCAGTCGCTATCGAAAAGGAGTTCTTGACTGAAGCGCTCCCTGTCGGTTTGCTGGGCATGAACTCCAAGCTTATGTGTCAGTACATTGAGTTTGTCGCCGACCGTTTGCTGCTTGCCATGGGCAACAAGCGAGTCTACAATGCTCAGAATCCCTTCCCATTTGTAAGTGTGGCCTTTACATATTCCCGTACTCCAAATTGCTGATCTTCTTCGCAGATGGAGAACATCTCACTAGCCGGCAAGACGAACTTCTTCGAGAAGCGTGTTGGTGACTATCAGAAGAGCGGTGTCATGTCTTCGACCAGCAAAAAGTCCGAAGACAAGTCATCGGCTTCATCACCCAGTCAAGAGAAGACCGAGGAAGCCAGCAATGGCATCAGCTTTGACGAAGACTTCTAAATCCCCTCTAGCTTTACTTACGACCACTTCATCTGTTCGAGGTACTCGGCGTACGGCGTTATCGTAGGATCGGATGACGGGAATGAAGACCTTAGAGGGTGGCTCATGTTTTCTCCACTTTGTTATACCCACTTGCATCATATTATCAAAGGCACTGGTGGAGTCAACCCAGCCTGGCAGGCATAGATGCCGCTGGACCAGGGTCCTGTTTGATGACCACTACCGGACTGCAGTTGACCGCAGTCTGTCCTCACCTCCTTCTGCTCAGCACACGTCAGAAAGGATACTGCTACAGTTTTTGGAAATTCAGGCGCCCGGGGCTCATAGCGCAGTGGTGTTTGGGCTCTGTACGGAACACATACATACTAGGTACCTAGTTCAGGGCTGGAATCGAAAACATGAAGCTTTCGACAGTCCATACCTCTTCCTGCACATCAACGTCTGCCACACACTATCCCTAGTAGTAAGTAGAGCCCCTGCATAAGCGAGCCTTAGCAGCCTCGTCGTCCCAGCGGCTCGGAATCATATTGATCCGAGTATCCAGGGACGAGGAACTAACAAATACGTACGTAGTAGTATGGACTTTTTGGAATTCTCGCTACCGTCCACGTGTACCCGAGAACAGAGCCCGGCGGCACGGCGGCACGGCAATAGCGCTGTGGATTCAAACATCCTAGTGCTTCTCTCGCCCAAGGGAATGGCATTCAAAGGCACGTACGAACGACGAGCACAGTACGAGTTTACAAGTTAGATGGTCGAAGGTCCGCAGATGCTACGAGTAGCCCGGTTGCTCGAGATTCATGGAATACTGTAGCTCGTATCCTGTCTGGTGCAAAAGCCCCCAGAGACAGTGGCGTAGGTACCATAGTATGTACAACGGCAGAATTCGAGCGGTGCTGTCTGTCCACCTCCGGCGTCCTCGAAAGTCCATGTATGTACTCCCGGCCCCACTGAATGGCTTCTGTCTGCATTGTACTGGGAATTGTAGGTCTGGGGTCTTGACGCTGCGTCGGCGTCGCATGGGGAGGGGGACCCACCCACTGTCATGGTGTTCCAGGTCTAGCGTTCTCGATCTGTATTGGGTATTCTGGCATTGTGACGCCTTCGCATCCGACCAATGTATTCGTGTTTCGTTGTGCTTGCGTGCTCGTGTGCTTGTTCCGAACCGAGTACCTTGTCTGCTTGCTGTCCGCTTGCTGTCCTCGTGCCCTCATGGTTTGGATGTTCGTCGAGATCCTGGGCCGAGATGGTGATCGGCGCCAAACCCCCTCTACCTGGCGACGGGTCCCCAAGAGCACGATTCCCTCCTCCTCCTCCAACGGCCCTGGAAAGTCTTTTGCACGTCTGGCTCGTGCGTGCTGGGGCGTACGAGTGCTGTGGATTTGTAGAAAATCATATACTGATGCAGCCGGCCGGCCAGCTACTCACTCACTCGCTCGCTCACGCGCGCAAAGGACGATGAAGATCCATCTCACAACTAGGACGCC
The DNA here is from genome assembly GCF_000365165.1 of Cladophialophora carrionii CBS 160.54. NCBI lineage: Eukaryota > Fungi > Ascomycota > Eurotiomycetes > Chaetothyriales > Herpotrichiellaceae > Cladophialophora > Cladophialophora carrionii. The sequence goes on from NW_008481831.1 coordinate 2,004,114, forward strand.
TCATTTCTTGCCTTTCTTTTTCTTACCCTTGCCACCACCACCACCACCACCACCACCACTTGCCTGCGGTGTGATTGCCACGGGCGGCGCAGTCGCTATTTTGTCCTCCATCTTCACGGCCCCGCCGTCGACCTCCATCTTATCGGCATCGACGTCCGTGGTAGCCGTCGCTACGCCGGCCGCAGGAGCAGAAGCAGCGCTAGGCGGCTCGATCGTCTCTCCCCTCGCTAATCGTCCCAGACCGGTCAACAACCTGCCCACCTCGGCGGCCTTGTCGGTGCGGTATTTCAGGCAGATCCCGCTTTCGGGATGGTATGTCTTGAGGGTGAGTGTCGCCGAACGATCGCGCTTAGGTTGTGCCTGTGCTTGTGCTTGTGCTTGTGTGGACGTTTCGGGCGCCGAGCCAGTGTCCTTTGAGGCGTCGAGGCTGGGTTTGGATTTTGCCTTTGAGTTCGGTTTGCGGGGGAGGGAGTATTTCGTTGTGATGCGCGTGGTTGGGTATGCTTGGATGAGGAGGGAGGACTGGTGGAGATAGATGTTGAGGTCGGAGAAGTAGGGCATTTTGACCTGCTGGAGGGGGTTTCTGGTTGTTTGAAGCTGGAGCACGAAGGAAGTTGTCCTTTCAGCAAGAGTGCTGTGAATATCGATGTTGAATTTGTGTCGTGCTACTTCGACATGTTTGATTCCAAGCAAGTCACGTCCGAGAAGATTCACAATGGAGAAGTCAGCTGAGGCTTGAATATGTCATGTAGAAGGCCGGATCCTTCGTATTGAGACCTTTGCTGGACGGACTGCAAATGGGTGTCGTCGAAATCTTCTTGACACTGGTCCCGTCACACTCGTGTGCAAGTGTCAATTGAATGCGGAGGAAATGCGCGGGGGATTTTCTTGTCTTGGCGGCTGAACGACAATGAGAACGCGGAATAAATTATTCACAGCCACTCAAGACTTTGGTGCCAACCATGAATACGACAGAGACATGACTCTCTCCGGATACATACCTCTGCGCTGTCAATTGAGCCAGTAGCATGTGGTGTCACCCCATACCATTGGCTGAAGATGACATTCAAGTTTACTCACGGAGGTATGTATCTATTACTCGAACTCGTCTGGCCTGGAGAACGTGCCCTCATGTTCTCACCTGGCTCGAGTAATGGACGCCGAGTGAGGCGTAGACATCTGACCTTGGTGCAAACGATTGTATGAGTACGACTGCGGCTACGAAGGTTCTACTTCCTGCAGTTCATGCTTGAACCAGCATCTCCGCCGCCTTCTCGCCGATCGCGTACGCCGGCATCTGAGTGTGTCCGCCGTTCAGACTAGGTATGATGCTGCAGTCTGCAACCATCAGGCCCTTGACGCCCTTGACTCGCAGCTTGTTATCCACCACCGCCATTGGGTCATCGTCCTTCCCCATCCGACACGTCCCTGCCGGGTGATGCGCCGTGGCGCTGTACTGCCGCACGTACCCCTCCCAGTCCTTGCCGGTCGTGTCGGGCCCTAACGCCGCGTACTCCGGTCCAGCCATCCACACGCCGGGGGTGATGATGTCTTTGGTGCCCGAGCCGGACGTCACAATCGAGTGCGCGTAACGTACGCCTTCAGTCAGCATGAGAAGGTCGAGAGGGTCCGAAAGATAACGTGGGTCGATGGCGGGTTTATCGTGCGGGTCTGCCGACCGGAGTGTCACGGCGCCTCGGCTCTGCTGGCTGAACAGCAGGGTCATCATCTCGAAGCCGTGCTTGCCGTCCAGAGGAACATCACGCCCGTGGATGTGGCCCGAGTAGAGCTCAGTGTGCATGTACTCGACGTGAGCTTGCTGTCGTGTGAGGTTTGCGGCGTCGCGATCGGATCCGGCCGTCGCGGCAGAACGGTCGCGCCACAAAGGTGAGGATGCGAGGGCGTCGTCCAGGCGCGCGAGGGCGAACACACCGAACGGAAACGTGGCAAAGAAGCCAGATCGGGAGGCCTGATATGTCGATAGCGAGTTTGCGAAGCCGTCCTTGTGATGCACGTGGACATCGTTCGTCAGGTTGGGCTGCGTGACCTCGTAAGGCACGAAGACGACCTGACTAGTAAATTAGAGGCCCATGTAGCCCGGATGAGAAGTTGATTCAGGACCGTCAAAAAAGGGGGGACTTGCCAGGTGGTCTTGGAAATTCTGGCCCACGCCAGGAGAATCGACAATGCACTCAATGTTGAACCGTGCGAGCTCTTCTTTCGGGCCAGTACCTGACCGGAGGAGAATGGTGGGTGAGCAGTACGCTCCTGGTGTCCTCATTAGATGACCCCCTATCCGATGCGAAATTCAACACACTTACCTGCAGAGACGATGATTTGCTTGCGGGCTTTTACTACCTTTGTCTTGCCAGAACCGTCGATGACCGCAACACCCGTTGCCACTGCTGTCCCGTCGCGCTGCTCTAGCACAATCTTGTCAACAGTAGCGTTTGTCACGATATCGATCTCACTCTCATGTCCTTGCAAGAACGCCGGACTATACGATCTCACGCCCTCGTGGACCGTGCGCGGGACATGGCCACAGCCGTGTGCCGGCTGCCCCGTGGTGAACATGTCATCTACGAACGGCAGGCCCTTATCCTGCATGGATTCTAGAACTCGGTCCGAAATGGGTGCCAGCTTATGCGGTTCAACGTGCAATGGCCCGTTGGTCCCGTGCTCGCCCTCGGCCGCCCGGAACCAGTCGATACCATGGAACGTTTCAGCCTTCTTCATGCACCGGAACATGTCCTCCCCCGTCCAGCCCTCTAGGCCCCAGTCGTCGTAGTCGGCCTGACAGCCGCGAATGCACAGCGTGCCGTTGAAGCCGCTACTGCCGCCGAGGAACTTGCCACGGCTGAGCTGCAGCACGCGGTTGTTGAGATGCTCCTGCGGCACCGTCTCGAACGACCAGTCCATCTCGCCGCCCATGGCTTGGAAAAGCCCGCCAACCATGGTCACGAGCGGGTTGGCTCTCGAGTCCGGGCCCGCTTCAACGATCAGGATGGATGCATTGGGCGAAGAGGACGTGGGGCAGGCTTCGGCCAGGCGACCGGCCAGCACACAGCCCGAGGTGCCACCTCCACTTGAGCAGGGAAGAGGAAAGCGTTAGACGGGGCGAGATACGGCGTCTTGAGTGATAATACGAAGAAGCAAGCCAAAGTGTTAAGACTTACCAGATGATGTAGTCGTACCATTCGCTAGCGTCCTCGACGGCCCGGACCGGCGACATCGTATTGCTTGCTTGTTTGGTGAGAACAGAACCGACTGTTACACACGGAATCAGGGGATCAGGGCACGCTGCGGAAGAGGTGACCTTGAAGTTGCAGCGAGGACAATACTCCGAAGAAGATCTTGCGAAAAGACCTCAATCAAGGCAGCTGGCGATGCGACACTCGACAGACTCAAAGACGCTCTGCACGCCGCAGGACGTCCGAGAAAGGGCCAGCACACCAGACTTGGCGTAGACACGCACTCTCATTCGGCCATCCTCGTCTTCGGCGATAAACACAGCATCAACGACAGATTGGCGAGGGCGAGCCGAGGATGGTCCGGGCAATAATCCTGGAGCTACGAGTCGCCAAACAGTAAGACGTCCTCCATCAAGACCACTCACAGAATACTGCACCTGAGGTTGACCGGGGGTCTGTCTGCATTCGGCTTCTGCTGCTCAGTATGCGCGACTTCCTGCCCATGCTCGAGTTCTCATAGCACGTTCCAGAAGAATATGGCAGCTTGTTCGACATCTGAGGCTCGATCTAAGGGGAAGAGCCCGCGACTGGGTCATTCGATACACATTGGAACTGTCGATTCCCCATGGTAGGTCCACCGGCAGAGTAAGCAGCGACAGAACCTTCATTGTCTCGGAATAACTCATCACCATCAGTGGTACGAGCCGGCGCCATTGACTTTGGTCGCCCTGGATAATGTGGACCTTGGGCGATATTTCATGCAAAGCCAAGGTCACGTGTGCATTGTTCACTACACTGTTCTCTCGTGCGAGTACAGGTCTCGTCGTGTCGAGCGCCGGTGCAATTCAACGCCGTCGGCCACTTCATTCTGTCCGCAATTAAAGTGGCACAGCGGGTGCTACGAGTTCAAGACCTCATGGATCACTTGATATGGGAGTTTCTGGGACCGAGCAGTCCTCACCACATCCCCCTTGAGCCAACCATCAAGATTCGACCTCCTTGCCACCCTATCATCCTTCTGCCAGTACCTGACAGTTATCTCTGTTCTTCTGCGTGGCTCTGTCATGTTGCTTTCAACCGCAATCACGCTCCCATGTGGTCTTCGCCTACCAACTCGGCTCTGCAAAGTAGGTGCAGCCAATCCTCTCACAATGAGGAACGTACCTCTAGGTGATGAATATCTCGCTTGACGAACGCTAGGCGGCAATGGCCGAGTCGATGTCACCAAACCACCACCCAGGCGAGAAGTTTGTCACTGCGTACGGGAAATGGGCTGACGGCGGCTGGGGAATGATATTGACAGGGAAGGAAAAGTACATCTTTCAGCCTTTCAAAGCTAATGGAAGCTCAGGGAACGTACAAGTATCCGATGTGTACCTTGGAGCGCCAGAAGACGTGGCAGTTTCATCCAAGGTGCCGTCTCGACACGCCGAAGCCGTCCAGGAAGCTTGGAAAGACTGGGCCAAAGCTTGCCAACGGCACGGAACGCCGACGATTGTTCAGCTCTGCCATCCAGGACGCCAATCGCCCCTAGGAGCCGGCAATCGTTCCTTTTTCGCAAAGACAGTTGCTCCGTCGGCGGTAAAGATGGACTTTGGCCCCAGCTTGATCGAGAGACTTGCCGTCTCTCTGATATTCGGGACTCCCAGGGAGTTGACAGCCCAAGAAATATCCGGAGAGTGTGGGATCGTCGATCAGTTCGTGGCGGCAGCAAGACAGTCATTCGAAGCCGGGTTCAAAGGCGTGCAGCTGCACGGAGCGTAAGCTTTCACAAGCCATTCGAATAGGACTCTGCACCCTGACACGCGTCACAGGCACGGGTATTTGCTTGCCCAGTTCCTGTCGCCCGAGTCCAACCGTCGCACGGACGACTTCGGCGGCACACCCCAAAAGCGAGCGGAGATCGTCCTCCGCATCATTCGGGCTATCAGACAGGCGACAAACAAGGAATTCTGCATCGGCATCAAACTGAACAGCGTCGACGCGGCTTCATCCGAGTCTGTCTCTGATGTGATTGACCAAATCCGCCTGATAGTCGAGTGCGGGATTGATTTCGTCGAGATCTCGGGCGGCACGTACGAGAAGCCTCGAATGCTGGCCGAACCTACAGCAGCCACAACGCCTTCCTCCAAGAACGCCGAGAAAACCGCCGCGAGGGAGAGCTTCTTCTTGGAATTTGCCAAAACGGTGCGGCAAGCTTTTCCCCAGCTGGTCCTCATGGTGACGGGAGGGTTCAGGACGCGGCTCGGCATGGAAGCCGCCCTGGAGTCGCGCGGGTGTGACTTGATAGGCATCGCCCGACCGGCAGCCATTCTCCCCAGCTTGCCAAAGGATATCATCTTCAACACGGAGGGCGTCCCCGACGAGGAGGCGCAGGTGTCGTTGGCCCCGCTGCGTCTGCCCTGGCTGTTCCGTCATCTTCCCGTCAAGCAAGTCGGAGCGGGCTTCCAGACCAAATATTACGCTTCCCAGATCCAGAGAATGGGAGCAGGGTTAGTACCGATAGATACGAGGTTGACGGTCTCCAAGACCGGATGAGTGAGTTATCATTCGATACATGGAACGACTCCCCAGGCGATGTAGACTTGGAAATAGAACTGTAGCATGATCCAGCAATGGGATGGAAGTAGATGCCAGCAGGAGGGGAGATTGGGTGACGATCATGGCAGAAGTACGGTTTGCACAGCCAGTCACAGAGTACGAGCCAGGTACTCCGTACTGTACCCAAGGATGGTCCCCGATCGGAGGCTGTGCGGAGAGTCTATCACTGGGGTCCAAGGGGGGGGTAGAAGGCGGACTCTTCATCAACAACATCTTGTACGAGTACGAGCATAATACAGTAGAGCATCTCCAACTCATCAACAGCCGAGGAAGCTATTTAAAGGGCCGCATCTCACATCTCACATCCCACCCACTCACTGTGTCAAGAATGATCTCGATCTCGCAATCGAAACCCGTTCGACAGCATCTCTATACACGCCCAAACCACCATGGCCACCGATCTCGACATAGCCTCGATATGCGCTGAGATCGCCCGCTCATACTCGCCGTGTGACGTGTCGGACGCGCTGCTGAAACTGCACGTCCCCTCGGCGGGCTACCTCCGCGACATCTCGCCCATCCCCACGCGGCATGGCTCGACGAACCGGCTCGTCGCGCCGATCAGCACCGTGCTCTTCGTCGACACCACCCACACGCCCGAGACGCAGTACGACGGCCTGATCGTGCCCCCCGCGTCCAACATGCCGAGCGACGAGCATTTCTCCGACGTGGCGCCCGCCGGGACCGTGGTCCTCCTGCAGCAGCCCGCCCACCACGTGGCGTCGCTGCTGGGCGACATCGTGGCCACGCGGTACAAGGTCCGCGGCGTGAGGGGTTGCTTCGTCGACGGCCGGTCCCGCGACAGCGTCGGCTGCGGCGAGCTGTGCAAGGACGGGTCCTTTCAATGCTGGAGCAAGGCGCTGACGAGCCCCGGCACGAGCCTGCAGAGCAAGCCGTGGGCCGTGGACGTGCCGTTGAAGATCGGCGACGTGGTCGTCGAGCCCGGGGACGTGCTGGTCGCGGACGAGGCCGAGCGCGTGTGCTGTGTGATTCCGCGGGAGAAGCTGGCCGAGGTGGTCCGGTTGTTGCCCGTGCACAAGGAGGCCGACGACGGCTTGTTGGACGACGTGAGGCGTGGCATGGGCTTCAAGGAGGCCATCCAGAGGTGGCCGAAGCATTACACTAACCATTGATGAAGACGTGAGGGTTCGAGCTTCTGATAGCATTGCACGACAACTACCGAGAAGCTCCATGCTCAACTCCCTTGGCGGGAAAGGACAAAGCGAAGCGCCCACGAATCTACATGTCGTCCGTCCCTTGCTTGTTCTCAGTTGTTGTCGTGAACGCGAACCCATCGAGAATTGTTGACATCTGTGCAATCTGCCTTGTCGACATCCGGCCCGTTTGAGCTGTCGAGAGCGACGAATACTGGCTCGCTGACTACGGGAACGAGACCCGACAACGGACCTTACCACGTAGCTCACCAAAGAAAGACTGCAGACCATATACGAAGTGGCAGGAAAAAAGTGACAGCGTACGACCGACTCGCCATGGTCGACCCTCGAGGATGAAATGACCCTCTACCACGTGTACTTTGTGCAAAGACTGCCCTGCCTTCAAGCCAAGCCGAGCCACGTCCTCGAATATGTCTCATGCAAGAAGCTGCAGCACCGCACATGCCCTGCTTAAACCTGAGAGCGTCTCTGACAGGCAATCAAAGCAGTAGAAGACCTCGATGATTAAGTGACCTACGTAACAGCTGAAAGGCGATCACGAGCTCAAAGCTTGAACACGAACGGCCGACCACTCTCCCACGTCGAGGAATACGAGGCCGAGTTCTGGCCCACGACCCTCAAGAACGGTAGGTCAATGTCAGGGAAACTCTGTTTGTAATTATTCACTCGAACCTTGACTCGAGCCCTGGTAGACGTGTACGCACCACACAGGAAGGGAAACTCTGTCAATCCGCCGCAACGCTGCACTCGTATCCGTTGCGTATGCCCGACGAGCAGCTGAAGCTGGCCGGCATGCAGGGTCGAGCAAGTCACGAACACGCATCTATCTTCCCGTGAGAGCGAGCGAGCGAGCGAGCAAGCCCAAAGCGCGAGCGGCGTGGCATATAAAACCCCAAGCAGAGCCGGGACCACGAGACGAAGGGCGTTCCCTTCCTCGACGACCACACATCCAGCCCTTTCGTAAACCAATTTCCCCTACCAGTGCATGCCTGTCCACTAATCTCTCGGCTTCCACACTCTCAACCATGTCAAGCGGCACCAGTACCGGCTCTCCCCCCGGCCCCAACGTCATGGTGCACGTCTTCCCCAAGCCAGGGAAAGAATCGCGCGTAGAAGAACTGATCGTCCAAGCGAGCGACCAAGTCCGCGTCCACGAGCCCTGGATCAGCCTGTACCGATACTATCGCGTCAAAAGGGACGTCTCGGACGCCGAGTATATCATCGTCTTCCAGTGAGTTCGTTGGGGCTGTCTTTTGTGTTTGATACTTCCTCTGTACACTCCGTACTGCGTGCAATGACGTCGACACCAGCAGGCAGTCCAGGGCTGACTTTTACCAGCATTGAAGACACATCACGACTCCCCACCCGAGCCGAGATGCCGCATCATCAAGCCATCGCCCAAGCGAACCGCCAGGAGGACCTCCTGCGCGAACCACTCAAGTACTCGGTCCTAGAAGAGATGGGCTTTTGGAAACGCTGACCCCGTGTCCCATCCGCGCCTGACGAGGCATAGATAGCATCATGGTGATGTGACGGGGGTTCGATCTGGTTTGACCATTGCCACTACAGTACCTCCTGCAGCTATCGCTGGTCCTCACAAACTCCGACCTGTATGTGCCTTGCCACACGGTCCTTGGTTGCCTCGCACTGTCCTTGAACGTACATAGGTACCTACCCTACTTGCCTAAAGGGTAGCTGGACTGCACCCTTCTTGTACTTGTAAAATGGTGCTGGCGACTGCATCGGAATGGGGGCATTCCCCCCCAAGGATTCAACTGTCGTTCGTTTCCCGTGATAGAGTCGGGCTGCCCTCCACCAACACACGCATAACTCGGCGGTGCCTTCGAGTGTCAGTCTCAAGTTCAGGACCCTAGTTACCTCCTACGGGGATTGTTCAGAAATGAAAGGCAAAAGCTGAGGCAGAAGAGCCAGTGGCTGGCCATTGGGACAAGTGAACCTCTTAAGAAGCAGCGGCTCATCGACTATATGCTTGGCCGGAGTCAAACGCATTCCCTGACACGCCTGACCAGGTGGAGTACGGCGGCACATATGTCTCTTACATACGGAGTATGCTTCTATCAAATCCTGTCACCCGACTGTCATCTACCCCCGGGTGCCCGGACAGGACGCACGACATGAGTACCTATTTATTATCACGGTCGCCTTTGCTACCGCGAACCGGTGGCCACAAGATCACCTTAGTGCTTCTGAGAGCATCGTTCGCCTCCCGTTTATTGTCTCGCAGATGAGCAGAAGTAAGGGATCGTTATGTTCACATACTAGTCCAGGTATCAGAGCCCCGGTCCTGGATTGCCCCATCCGTTGCCAGAGACCAGTGTCCTGGTCTCCAGACTCCTTCGAAAGACCAACCAATATTGCGCGCTCAATGTGCTTTGGCATGTACAGAAGTGGTGAAAGCAGAGAGAACACCAAGACAATACAAAAGAAACATGGGACGTATGACACATGAAAACCACCCTCCCAATCTAGCCCGTCAAGGTCATCCCTTCCAAAGCATCATTACCCAATTTTGTTTTGGCTCGCGTCCCGGGGCTCCATCTCGCTTGGCTTAGAAACAATTCAAACTGGTGCCCTTGCGCTTCTTCGTCTTTCCATCCTTGCCCACGGTGAGGAGCCTCATCCTCTCTTCGAGTTGCGCGCGAGCAGCTTCCGCCTCCCTTCTCTTCTTGACCTCCTCCTCCACGGCTTGCACACTCAGTCGCTCGGATCTCCTCTCTTTCTTCAGCCCGGAGAGCTCTTCCTCCATCGCCCACGCCTTCTTCTTCCAGTTCTCGGCGTCCACTCGTAACTTGTTGGACTGGGTTTCCAAGTCGACCAACGCCTCCTCCAGCGTGGCAGTGAGTTGTTTCTCCGCGTGGAGGTGTTTCTCGATGGTGCGCAATCGGTTCTCTTGCTCCTCGAGCAGTACGGATTGCCGACGTGTATCCGAGCGGTCGCGCGAGTTCGTGGAGACGACCGTACCGGAGACGGGAGTGACGGGAAGTGCGACCTCCTTGGACGCGTGGCGGGACTGCGGCGGTGAAGGGTTGCTCGCGACAGTGCTAGGAGCCGGCGTCGGGGAAGTGATCTGCAAGCCGCCAGGCAGGGCGGGGAGAGGTGGAAGAGGGATGGCTGGCGGCGGTGAAGGTAGAGATGCGATCGACGCCGACTTCCGCAAGTTTGAGGTCATGGAGTTGGAGCGGGCCGCTTCTGCCTGTGGCGATTGTGGGCGATGCTGTGACTTCATCGTCTGAGTGCGAGACCCGCTGTCGGACCCGGCCTCGTTGATGGATGCCCGCTGGTTGAGATCCTGCTCGAGGAGCGCAATGCGCTGTTGCGCTTCGATTAGGGCTTGGTTGCCCTGTGCTTGAATGACGGAGAGTCGGTTGTGGTGTTGATCAAAGCTGTTCTGCAACTGTTGCTCCAGCTCTTCAATCATCACCATCTTCTTGGCCTTCTCGGCCTCCACAGCTTGCAGGTTGGCTTCCGCCTTCTTCAGCAGCGCCTCCTTCTCGCGGATGGTCTCTTCGTGGTTGCCGACCTCGTTGGCAAGGCTCCGGATGGTTTCCTGGTAGTGGTTGATCTTGGTGTTAGCGTTCTCCAGCTCTTCCTCCAGCTCAAGCAAGCTCTGTCTACCGTCGAGCTGCCGCTCAAGTTCGGCATTGGTGCCAGTCAAGCGCGCATTGGCCTTTTCCATCGCACGCTTCTCCTCTACTAGATCTTGAATGTGGTTGGCAAGCATATCTGCTGTCGTGGGGTGGCCAAGTGCCTCTTGAGCGCCGGACACAAGTTTCTGCACCGTCGAGAGGGCATGTTCGAGATCTTTCTTGTAAGTCGCCTCCAATTTTTCATGCTTCTTGATCATTTCGGAAAGCTGGTCATCATATCCCGCTAGTGCGCCGCCGTGAGCTAGCTTCATCTCCTCGATCTCATTTGCATGTGAATCGTGCAGAGCTTTCAAACTCTGCTTGTGGAGTTGAACTTGTGCTTCAGCATGCTTGACCTTCTCTTGGAGGTCTGCAATTTCAGCCCTCAAGGTAGTGATCTCCCGTTGTTGTGACTTGACCATATCCGCGGAAGAGTCATAATCCTTTGTCAGCGCAGCATGGAGTTGACGGAGTTCGGAGTTCTTTGCAGCATGATCTGCATTCACCGTTTGTTGCTCTTCGACTTGCTGCTTGAGGCTGTTGATCAATTCTTCGTAGTTGTCACGCTCCGTCTGCATGGCATCTGCAGCGGCAGCTCGTGCCAAAGCGGCGTCGCCTTCTCCCGAAGATTGTTGAGCTTTGAGAGTAGCCACGCTTGCTAGAGCAATCTCAAGCTCGGCCTTGGTGCGATTATAGTTCTTTTGGCCCTCTTCAACTGCTCGCTGTGATGACTCGAGCTGCAATTTGAGTTCGTCCAGTTGTTGATTCAGAGCGTCGATCCTTTCCTCGTGTCCTGGTGATGGGGGAGGTGTCTGCACATTTGCTTTCTCAGCGATGACCCTCTGGATCTCCTCTTGCAATTCTTGTTCACGGCGGGCGTAGCTTTCGTGCATCGACTTCAACTCCGTCTCTTTCTGGATGATCTGATCTCGAAGCTGGGACACCATGTTGAGGTCGACAGGAGATCCGGCTTTGATACTGGTTCGTTCTCTCGTCAGGCCCGAAATGATCGTAGACTTGACCTCCATCTCCTTCTTAGCATTCTTGACTTCCGCTTCGAGAGCCTGGATACGTTCCAGCCGCGCTTGCAGTTCGGTGTTTGCGGCGGACAGGTGGACTTCTGCAGTTTCCATGCGGTCAGGCTTTGACTCAAATTCTTCGGCAATCAGAGCTCTCAGAGATGTGACGGAACGTTGACCTCGATCGACCCCGGTTCCGGTCTGGGAAGTCATGCGCCTGAGCATGCCGGGCGTACCTGGAGACGCGGGCCTCGTTTGCTTCATCTGGGACTTCAGGCGGTCCACAGTGGTCAAAGCCTCCTTATGATCGTTCTGGAGCTGCGCGTACTGCTCAGACACTTCCTTCAGGTTTCGTTCGTGTTCCGCCAGGAGACTCTGCAGCTTTTCAACTTCCCGTGACTGAATTTCCATGGAGTGAGTCTGCTTAGACATTGGAGTAATGTCGGTATCGATTGAAGTTGATGATTCCTCCACCAAGGATAATTCCGAAGAAAGCGATCGCGAGGATGGCTCTTGTTGACCGTCATCCTCCTCTTGCGTCTCCGCCTCAGCCAAAAAAGCCTCATCCGCCGTGTTTTCATGAACCCCAGTTTCCTGCGGCGACACTGCAGATTGACGATCTTGATCAATAGAGTCCTGCATCTCTGCCAGCGTTCGAAGTGCCTCCTGGTATTTGGCTGATAACAAGTCCAGCTCATTGACGGTCGATTCGTGCTCGAGCCGCAGGTCGAACAGCTCTTGACTGACTGATTCGAACTTCTCGGTAATGAATTTGGACTGTGCGGGACTCGGCAGAGGATCTTGCAGTTGCTCAGCCTGGAGACCTTCCTGTTGAGCGAGGGCGGTTTCCAGCTTCGCGAGGCCGGCTTCATCGCTCTCTGCAGGCATTTGTTCTGGGGAGTCCTCGGCATGCTCGATGAGCTCGTCTTCGTCCTGCGCGGGCAGTTCAATGGCTTCAGCACCTTCCAGATCCTTTTTGTGTCCATCGGCGTGGGCGTCCGTGTGTCCATTTGTCTGGGTCGAATTTCCTGCTTTGACTTTGCCGTCTCTGTCTTGGATGTGATCAAGCTCATATAGCAGATTGTCGAGCTTGCCGAGACTCCGTTGGCGCTCAACAAGGTGTTGCAGTCTCTCAATTTCACGCTGCATGATTTCCATGTCTTGATCCGACTCCGCCAGGCGCTCTTCAAGAGTACAGATGTAGTCCTCAGCGTTTGTCTCGCTTTCTCTGATCCGGGCAATCTCCTTGCGTAGATCTGAGATGATCGCGTCATTGCTTTCACCTCCAGAACTCTGATCGTCAAGCTTCGCCTCCAGGTCGTTCAGATATTGTTCGGTATTCGATTCCCTGTCCATCAATTTCTGAACGCGGGCATTAAGCTGCTGATTCATGGTCTCGATGTAAGCACACTTGGTCTCCTTCTCAAGCAGGTTGCTCTCGGTGTTGGCGAGCGAAGATCGGGTATTTGACAGGTTTGTTTCGAGGCTCTGGATCGTCTTCTCATATTCCATAACCACTTGCTCGATCATTTCTTGGTTAGCCTGAGACCGTTTCAAGCGATCCACTGCACTTTCTCCCACAATGTTGACTTGGTCGAGAGGCTCGGTACTTCTGGTCAGTTCCGATACTAGTTTGGCATGTCTCTGGCTAAGGGCATTGTAGCTTTCCTGAACATCCAGCAACTGGTTGTGCAGTTCATTTTCTCGGTCACTGGGACGATCTGATCGCTCAGAGGTCATGCCCGGCCGGCGATCGCTCGACTCAGCGCTGCGGATCTGTTGTCTCAGGAAGGCAATTTCGGTCCGCAATCGTTCGATCACAGCTTGCTTGTCTGCACCGTCGTCGACCTGCTGGATCTTGGGTTTGCTCTGGATGTTTCGAGCCCTCTGCGCATATTGCACGGTATTCAGAGTCTCACTGAGGTGGAACTCTGCGGGTGTAACGCAAGCAATCATGTATGTAATCGCGTTCCCACCAAGGGAGTCCTGAAGCATCCGCGTCAATTTCGAATCTCTGTACGACACATAAGTGCCCGGCGACCTTGATGACAGTTGTGAAATCACTTTGCCTAAACTGGCCAATCCTGCGTTGATGGAAATGCCCTCCCTCGCACGGTCACCCGTAGCACCGGTGTTCTTGAGTCGTTCACTACCGGCCAAATCGACGAAGTGAAGCTTGCTTTCGACAGTCATTGGAGAGTCGCCGCCAGACATATGATCCACCACAGTTGAAGACCGCTTGTCTTTCGCCGAGGGAAATCCTTGGGCCTTGGTTTGGCGGAGGTTGATCGTAAAGACGGCATGTGATCGCGATGATCGGGCATTGATGGCGGTGGCATCGGTCTGTCGAATTGCAGATCCATGATTGAGAACACGCATGAGCTCTTCAACCGTGGACACGCGTACCGAGTTTAAGCCTTCCACAAATATCCGGCCACGAGGGTCTTCTCGTATCTGGACATTGGCTCTCTCGGTGAACGGTGCATCCTCTGGGAGCAGGAGATCTCTCGGCTGTTCGTTGTAGATTTCAACATATGTGACCGACATGTCCCACCCCTTGTCAATGAAGGACTTTGAGTTTTGCATGACCTGATTCAAGCTCGTGACTGAATATCTAGTAGGCGATTTTAGGCCAGAGTTGTGTCTACTGTGCGCCGCCTGCGCTGCGCCGCCACCGAGACTCTCGAACAGATACTGTGCTGCTCGGGGAATGACGCCTGCTGAATGTAAGAATAAATCTTCGAGCCGAGTGGAACGAGGCTCACCTTTCAACGAAGTATCAAACTGTTCGGTGGGACCGGATGTGCCCATAGTATAACTCTTGCCCGCTCCGGATTGGCCGTAGGCGAGCAATGAGACATTGTAGCCCTGCAAGAAGGAATCCACACTGTCTTGCAGATACTCCCACACTGCTTTTTGGGTGACGTCCTCGCCGAAGACGCGGTCGAAGATGAAGATCTTTCGTCCCTGTGGTGACTCAACGGCAAGACTAGTGTTTGTGTTAACTTGTACCATCGACCGCTGGAATCTTTGGGGAATGAGGTCAAAGCCGGGATCTGACGGACCCAGAGGGGGTCGAACTCGGACCACTACGCATGGTGTTAGCCTGAACGTGTCCCTGTACTCGTGCTTGCGCCTCAAAACTGACCGACTTTGACTGAGGTCTTCACATCTTCGTCTGACGACCTGCTCCCAATCTGATTACTGCTCTGGCTCATGCGACTGTGACTCCGCGGCGGCCGACTCATCATGCTCTGAGGCCGTGGCTTATGGACTGCATCTGATGTTGAAGCCGAGAACATGCTCTGCGGCCGGACCTGGCGCGCGCCATCTGGAGACGCGGGAGGTGACGAGACCATGCTGTTCACGTCTGGTCTGCACCGGTGATGCTGCGCGACCCCTTTATGCCGTCACCAAGACACCCACAACAGATGCCCAAGCACGCACAGCCTCGAGATTTGCGATTGACAGGACACGGTGCTGTTAGCACGACGCTACGCGTGGAGGCATCCGAGATGAGCGGTGGAGGATGCTTCGAGAGCTTCGGTGCAGGAGGGGGCGTCTTTGACTTGAATGCTTCAACGTCTTAAACGGGTGTGGCAGTGAGGGGACGATTTCTCCTGACAAGTCACGACCTGCCCTCTTTGTGTCTCCCAGGTGACAAGGAGTGGACGTGATCGTGGAGGAAGGCTCGGAGGGAATACAGACGGTGGCCGAATTTCTCTTGCGTGTCGGTGGCCAGCTGGTCAGATGAGGGCCGCGGTGGCAGTTGCAAAGACAATGGCAATCGCGTTCGGTTGAAGCTGAGAAGATTGGGACCTCGTAAACAGCGGGCAAAATTGTCGTGCTGGGCCGATTCAGTCAGGAGTCGTCAAAAGTTCGAGGTGAAAAGGCTGATGCGCGGCCAGCTCGCGTCGTCGGATCCCTAACCGGTTAAGCTGGCTCCTACACACGCACGGCTTCAGGTACCTTGCTCTCACGGTTGAAGCAATTGGCAGATTAATCTCCGCCGAGCGCGGAACACGGTAGTGGCTAGACTAAGGCAGGTGCAGTTTATTTAGGGCAGTTGCAAAGTGAGTGTGGGGGCCACCGCAACGGTGATTGGGCTGCCCTGAGTAATTGATGCCGGGGGCTGTTAAAGCCTACAAGCTTGGCCTTGAGCGACGCTTAGGGCTAGGCCACTTACGCCCAAGGGTCTCTGCTCGGGAAGCTGGTTTGCTGCTGGCCCCTGTTACCCAGCACGCTTTGTTCATGCTGGCTCATGCTGGCTAGCATTTCCGGTCAAGCTCCAGCCACTGTTCCGTTTTCGTGGGCTTTGCCGTGCCCTCGAGTCAGCCATATGCCGGGGTGCGCGTTTGGAGATGCCCTCCCTCTGCCGCCTCAGGGGTGTTTACGATCACCACCGACTGTGTACTCCGTGCTGCAGGGGATCTTGTTGGCATCCTCGCTAGATTCTGACCTTTCTGCCGCGTTGTTGATGTTGTCACGAATCTGCATTCTGTGGACAAGAGCATACCACTAATCTCAACACACGATATGCATACTGACGGGGCGACATGACGGCAAAGAAAAGACAGTCGCCGGCCTCTATTCGATGTGGGTGAGGTCGGGAATGGAGCTGGCCCCTCTGACCGAGTGATCTATCGACGGAAAAGGTTGGTCACGATCTCATCTCCAGGGCTCGATGGTGGACGGCAAGATTTCTGTGCCGTGTGGGCATTTAGACACGATGTACGTAGTATGTGCGTCCTCGAGGGTAGACAGATGATGTTAAGGTTCCAACGGTGAAACTCTACTCTTTCTTATCGACGGTATCTGGTGGAGGAACGAGGCCGCCCACCGTGAATGCTTCGTCCAGTGGCCCGGCGGCGGTCATGGCATTGGGCTCATCGAGATACGCCAACGGATCCGACGTTAAATCACTCTCTGCAGCTCATCAGTCTGGAGGAGTGACTATAGCTCACGCTGTTGATCAAAGTATAAAGTCCATGCATCAGAGACTTCTGCAGAGTGGGAATATGGGAGTAATGCGTCTAACGGTCCGACAATCCTTTTCCCGAACTGGACAAGAGGAATGAGAGTGAAACAAGTGCCATCCACGTGGGGAAATTCTCCGTTGCTTTTGACTCTTGACTCTTTTGAGGACTTCAAGTCCAGACTCGGCCTTGAGGAATTACCCATTGACGAAGCAATGCCAGACAATTCCAGCCTACCATGCCGCCGCGACTGCAAACAGCCACAGCGGTCTGGCCTAACGACAGTCATCCAAAGGGCGTGCTATTCTGTTTAGATAACATCTTCGAGGTAACCAGCCTGGAACTGTTGTTCGCATCGATGTCGACAAGTGATAAGATGCGGGGTGTCGGGAAGACGATCCAACCTCGCTTGCAAGGGAGGTTTCACTTTGGGCAAGTTTGAGGTCTTGCACCAGTGTCCGACAGTCTACCTCCGGTGCACCGAGTACCTAGTAACCGTGTTTGCAGCCAGGTTGGATTTGCTCCTTTCCTGACCTGAGCTGGTTGGCTGCGTAGCTGCCAGACGGGGCGGGGGTGAGACCAAGGCTTCAGCAGATCATCTCGCTCTGCAGCAGCATCATACTCGTAGTGTCCCAGCCTTGTCAACCGGGTGGCTCGCATGACCTTCAAGTTTCGATAGTGGACGCAGAACAGGTCGACTTCATCCTGCGGCAGGTAATCCCTCTGATGGCTCGTCGGTTCCATCTTCTTGGTCATCATCCTCATCCTCATCCTCGACCTCTGAGCCACTGGTGTCGAGAACGTGGGTTCTCTCCTTTCCGGCGTCGCCGTCCACACCATGCTCTTTCATATACGCTTCAAGCTCTTTTGCCATCTTCTTGGAAAATCCCGAAGCCTCAACCTCGACGTCGAGCCTCTTGCACCCGTCTTTCCCAAGCTGTAGCTTTGCATCTGCAAAGACGGGGCCCTCGTCATCGCTAACAAATCCGAAGCGTCTTGAGAAGAAGCGCTTG
This sequence comes from Cladophialophora carrionii CBS 160.54, assembly GCF_000365165.1. Taxonomy (NCBI): domain Eukaryota; kingdom Fungi; phylum Ascomycota; class Eurotiomycetes; order Chaetothyriales; family Herpotrichiellaceae; genus Cladophialophora; species Cladophialophora carrionii. The sequence goes on from NW_008481831.1 coordinate 2,021,736, forward strand.
ACACAGCCAACATCTCTGTTGAAATAAAATTCGGCATTGGGGTGATCCACGCTGACCATCTGCGGGAAGTCAATCAGGACCGGCACAAGTCGGATGTCGTCCGCCTGCTCCTCTTTGATCAAAATATTGAACTCATTAAAATCTCCATGGATGAGTCCAAGTGAGCACAAACGCACAAGCATTTCCATCAGCTCTGCGTAGAGTCCCGCAGGATCTGGAACCTTTTCGATCTGTCGCAGAGGGAAGCCGTCGATTAAGGACATGACCAGTTGATGCCGATTTTGCCCTAGTGGGGTTGGCACACTGAGGCCCGCTTCGTGCAGGGCTTGCAGGAAGGCAAACTCTTTGACAGCAGCTAAGCGCGACATGTACATCCAGCTGCCGGCGCCTCTCTCTTTCTGTGCCTTTGTTCTGGCATAATCTCGTTTATTTCGCACACCTTTCTTGAAGCTGACCCTACCCAGTCGGTGGATCTTGAGTACCCGTTGTTCACCCTTCTCATTACTGACAACGAAGATATCACTTTCCTTGCCAACACCGATCTGGTTCCCCACGCTGTACACAGTGTTGCTCTTCTGCAAGGAATGTAGAGCCAGATAGTCAAGGCCGCCATAGGTCAGCCTGTAACCATCGTATTTGGCATTTTTCACCTTCGCTATCAGGTTTGCTTTGGCAAGCAATGAGATGCTGCGGTTGACATCACCTACAGCGGACTTCGAAAGATTGACGATTAGTGTGGTTGGGACGACTTCATGATTGCGACTCCCGGCTTCGACGGCAGCAAGCACCCGCCAGTCGGTTGGATTGAGGTATCGCAGAGCTTTCGTGTCGAGCTTCATTATTGCCGATGATGAAGATGCTCGGTTGCCATGCTCTGAATAGTGAAGAGAGATTGCTCCTGGTCGGATTGTGGTAAGTCAGAGGCAAAATTCCATACACTAAGAGTGCTGGAGGGATCTAATCTAATCTTGAGGGCGTCACAGAGTCACGTGATCCACGTGTCACTCTTTGAGTCTGGCGTCAAATCTCTCACGAACACATGAAGCCGCAATTGATCCGGGTCGTTACTTTTGGCGAGCGTCACTGGAGGCATAGAGGATTACCCCTACACAGTACGGAGTATACTCTGGAAAGGGACCCCCACCAACTCTAGGAGTTCTGGCTACGACCCACGGGAAATATCGCAAACCCCCACGCACGAAGTTATGTCCCCCATTCGGTGACATCTTCAGACTTGGATCTTGGCACACGAAAGCATCCATGCTTTGAGAATTCGGCAAAACTCCGATTCCCACCAAGAACGGGCACTTCGGCTTGCGCCCGATGTGCCTACATCGACCTCGTGTCCGGCCTTTCGGTGGGTGCTAGCAGGCCAAGTCACCGGCTTTCTCAACAACTCCGCCGTTAAATGGACCGTTGCGGTAAATTTCGACGCCGAATTGCGGACAACAAGATGCCAATCGTTGCGTCAGTGTCCGGAGTTACCGGAAATGGCAATCCGAAGCAGATTGTCAACCTCATCGACCCGGCCCTGCGACGATGAGTGAGCGACAGCAGTGTGTTGAAGCACGGTCGTAACAGGCCACCAGAGGAGAGGTACGAGCAGGGGTGGCTGCGACGTTCTGTACGAGTAGTTCATTACCAGGTACTCCAGACAATGCATTCCCATCGGCACGCCTCAGCCCGAGGTGCATGGCATCTCACCTCACCAAGTGCCCCTCGAGCACAAGCGGCAAATGGCTGAATGGAAAACGTTCGACGACCCAATGAATTCCAGTCTCTCCACGAGTTCGCCAGGTAAGCCCCACCGTAACAAAGCTCTGGAAGGCCTGCGACGGCCATTTCCCCGCATTGCCTTTTGCGAGGAAGCGAAGGCTACACGCGGTAGATACAAATACGCCCCAGGTTCCAACACTCCATCTCCTCCGGCAAAATTGGTGCCTGACCTCCAGGAGACCTTGACATACTCATACGCGACTCGGAAGAATCTCTCAAGATGTCGTCGAAGCATTTCATTGACGACCCAACTCATCTCGTCCAGACTTCCCTCTCCGCCCTGACTCTGCTCAATCCCTCCGTCGCCTTCGATGCACAGAACAGAATCGTGTACCGCAGGCCGACCAAGGAGTTAACAGAGAATCCGAAGGTCTCAATTATCACAGGTGGAGGCTCGGGCCATGAACCGGTAAGACTCCGCACAATACGACTGTGCCGTGCCTCGTTTAGACCGACGCCGCCGGGGCACGAGACACGATGCATACCAACCGCACACAACGAGAAGAACAACTAACAGAGTATAACGCAGGCATTCGCGGGTTTCGTCGGCAAAGGCTTCGTGACCGCTGCCGTCGCTGGCACGATCTTCGCGAGCCCCTCCGCAGAACAAGTGCGCCGCGCCGCCCTCACCCGAGTCCCCACAGAAAAAGGGGTTGCCATCGTGACGTTCAACTATACTGGTGATGTCCTGAACTTCGGTATGGCGGCTGAAAAGGCCAAAGCCGCCGGCGTTGACACCGAATTCTACGCCATTGGTGACGATGTCGGCGTGGGCCGAGAAAAAGGTGGTAAAGTCGGCAGGAGAGGGATTGGTGGCTCGATACTCGTGCTCAAGATGATAGGAGCTTTGGCCGAAGCCGGTGGGAGCCTGAAGGAGGTGTACGCGCTTACCAAGCAAGTGGCAGGCAACCTCGTGTCTGTCGGAGCATCAATGGAGCATGTCCACGTGCCTGGGCGAGACAAGCCCAACTCCGACGAGATCATCCCAACCGAAGAGATCGAAGTTGGCATGGGTATACACAATGAACCGGGCAGTCACCGTGTGTCAGCGACGTTGCCCGAACTCATCAAGACGATGCTAGCACAGATGTTGGACCCCAACGACAAGGACAGACATTACGTCGACATCACGAAGGACGACAAGACCGTGCTTCTGATAAACAACCTGGGCGGTGTCAGCAATCTGGAAATCGGGGGAATCGTGGCAGAGGTCCACAAGCAGCTGAAGGAAGACTATGGCATCGTCCCCGTGCGAGTCATCGCAGGTACCTTCATTACCTCTCTGAACGGTCTGGGCTTCTCAGCATCTGTTCTCAAGCTAGAAGACACCGGTCTCGGACCCGGCAAGTCGATGCTTGAACTCCTCGACGCCCCAGCCGAGGCATTTGGCTGGGCTGCCGCCACTCGAACCGAAACCTGGAATGCCGACAATTCGGCCACTGCAGAAGGCCAGCCACCAGTAACAGCTGAGGGCCAATCGTCCAATCTGAAACTTGATCCCCAGCAAGCTCACAAGGTTCTCAAGGCCGGTCTCGACAAGATGATTGCCGCTGAGGGAGATGTCACCAAGTACGACACAATCATTGGGGATGGCGACTGTGGTATCGGCTTAAAGAGAGGTGCCGAGGCCGTGCTCAAAGAACTGTCTTCGGGTGATGTCCCTTCAGACGCCGTCGCTTTTGTCAACAAGATCGTACCGGTGGTCGAGAATACCATGGACGGCACGTCTGGTGCTATCTATGCCATCTTCCTCAATGCACTGGCGCACGGTCTCAGAGAACAAGACACTGGATCACCAACAGACGTCGATGCAAAGACTTGGGCAGCAGCATTGAAGTCAAGTCTTCAGGCGCTGGGCAAATATACACCTGCAGTGCCAGGTGACAGGACGTTAATGGATGCGTTGGTGCCTTTTGTTGACACTCTCAGCAGCACCGGCGATGTCAAGAAGGCGGCTGAGGCCGCCAAGGAGGGAGCAGAGAAGACGAAAAGCATGAAAGCCAGTTTGGGCAGAGCCGTCTATGTCGGTGCGGAGGATGAATGGATGGGCAAGATTCCCGACCCAGGCGCCTGGGGCTTGCAAGAGTTTTTGGTTGGACTGGCTGGTGCCGCTAGCTAAGTGGCGTCCTGTATCCTCAGGCTGCAGAGAGACGGCCAATATTGCTGCTGTGCTGAGTTAGGCAGCAGTCTGCCCCAGATAAAATAGGAAAATTCCGTATTCGAAGCGAACCTGGGTATCGGTAATTTTTGCCATCCCCTCCTACGCCGGCCTGAAACTGGGGCCTGCGCCCGAAATGTAGTCCTTCCAAGTAAAACTGCCCAGACGCCACACTTGGACCTTGCGCGGTCGCCGTTTCGCGACCGCAAGGAGGCCGCCATGAGTGATGCTGTGACCGTAGCAATCTGCCGGCAAGCCCGTGCACATTCGCAGTCGGAATCCAGCAGTGCAAGCCACCATGGCCTACACGGGGATCAACTCAACTCAGCAGCACTAAGATGACGCTGTCGCCCCTCAAGAACATTTTACTGATGAATCTGTCCTTGTTGACACCCTTTCCACCTCCTTTGCCCTTTTCCGTCCACATCTCCTTCACGTTTTCCAGAACCATGTTGCAGTGACGGTCAAATGCTTTTACTCGAGCCAGCAATTTGCGATTGTTTCGACATGAAATCAGCACTTGGGTGTGTGTGCGAGTTGCGGTCATGAGAATGGAGAGCGGCCCGGTCGACAATTCGTGGGCTTCGACCAGGGAGACTTCATATTCACTACACCGAAGCGTGGAAGTTAGTTTGACCTCGAACAATACATGACTCCATTGGGGTGTGATGGCAATAGATGGATGTAGGAGACGGAGATGAAAGTGCTATGCATTGATGATAGGATGATGGCGCAGTATAGGTCGTGCGCCGAGGAAGTCGCGGTGTGGGCGGAGAGCGGAGCGGAATCGCGTGCAGGTGGGTGGGCGGAGTGTTTGTTGTGATGGCGGGTGCGAGGGGGGAGAAGTGCATCAAGTTGAGGGGAGCGGGGAGTTCCACATACGTTAATTCGTTTCTCGGCTTATTGAGCAGATCTCTATTGTCGAAGAACACCAAGGGTCAGCAAATTGGCTTCAGCGTGGAGGTGGCCACCACGGCAGGTTACTCCGGAGATAAGCACAGGTCAGGGACAGGGGTATGAGTCAGAGAATGGACGTACTGTATTTTGGAGGCTTCCATGGTCGTAGCAGAAATACTTAAAGAGTCTCGATTCCCTGTCCAAAAGGTATTGAAATTCCTCGATTCTCAAAAACGCTTTGGAGGCCTGGCGAGACGGTCGGCCGACCTTCCTGTTCCGGAACGCGGATATTACTAGCCTGCGAGTGGCACACAGGGTACGTCATCCGCGCCACGCTGCGCCTGGCACCCACCTGGGGCACCAGCCTCCGAAGCCTTGCATACACGCGTTTGGGCCAGCGCGTCCACGGCCATTGAAGGTACCTTTCAACCTTTCGTTCCCTCGCTTGAAACTCACCCTCTTTCTCTCCTTCTGTTGTCTTTCCTTCCTCTGCCGCCATTCGACTGGCATCTCTTTGTGTTTGTTCATGCATTAAAAGCTTCTCGACGTATGCTAGGAAACTACATTAGCTGCTTTACCAAGCTTGAAGCAACATCAACGAACCACACGACCAATCCCAGTACTGACACTCATAACACTCAGTTATACCTCCTTTGATCTCTCAACGCGATGAGACCCTCTTCGTAAACCTCTTGCTCACAACACCAGCTTCCCTGCGCCTGGGTAGCTTCGCGTCGCGCCTGCAGTCGCTGTCATGGCGACCTCTCCAGCTGAGGGCGTCTCGATACGAACGATCCGACTGAAAGTGCTATACACCTTCGATTCTGAGCAAAAAGATAATCACCTTGCACGTTGGCCACAGCCTTTGGACGTGCAGACCGCCTTCATCGACGAAGTAAACCAGATTGGTGTGGTCGACCTGCGGACGTGCCTGGAAGCTGTGACAACTGCCAGTCCCGAGCTCACGACCTTCACCGAGAATGACTACACGATCTATGCTTATGACTACTCGGAACCTGACACTCCTTTGGTGGGACAAGGCATGCTGTCGAAAACACTCAACGGCCAAAGTCCGAGCGCAGAGGCGGATGGCGAAACGATGGTCACAGGCAGAATCACCAAGAATGTGATGGGCCTGTTCTCGAGGAACGCACAGGAGACTTTGGAGGTGAAGCTCCGACTTACACCCGTCAGCACATTTGGCCAGGCGAGATATCGTTCAGGAAGTGTCTGTTCACAAGATGGAGTCAGACCCCAATGGACCAACAGCGCATCGTCGCAGTCCTTGCAGAGATCGGCGTCACCGATGGATACCACAGGCTTGGAAACAATGCAGCGAGTACTGAGTGGTGAGAGTGCGGGAATAGGGAGCAGACCTGGCACGCCCACTGGAAGCCAAACCTGCAACCCTGCTGCAAGAGGCCAGCAGTCGCGCCCCGGTTCACGCGCAGGCACACGTCAGCCACCCCGGAGCAGACGTGACTCGTTCAACTCGGGATACTACAGCGGGGATGAGGTTGTCGATGAATGTCCGGCAAGGAAGAGGGCCAAGACCACCAAGGTGGATTGGCCTTCAAAGTCCAACCTGAATATTGAACGACAACCTGAGTCGCTTCGGGTGGCAGCGAGCATTGCCTCGAGCGTTCGACTTCATCGCCCTATTGCTGTAAACCCCACCACAGGCCTCCAGGCTGGTGCCTCAGGTGACGAACCAGTGAGACCGCCTACGCCTGTGCCTGCCACGAAGACAGCCAAACCTCGTGGTAGACCCCGGAAGCACCCGCTTCCTAGCAATCTGGCTCAAGGTCACCAGATCAGAGACTCATCTCCGGCTCCAAGTCTGGCACCCCAATCCGAGCTTCTGACTGTGCCCATCGCTTCTCCAGAAGATACACGAGCCCGAAGTATCGAAAGCACACCTGCGAACCTCCCCTCCTCACCGCCTGTCATGCCGGACTTCCCCCAACCAGCGATTACTAGTCCTGCACTCCCTCCTGTGCACATAGGTCCAGATCACGACTCAGGTTTCATGAGTGGCAATCTCGAGGATATGTTTGGAGAAGATCAATTGCTGCAGTTCGACGACTTCATTTTAGACAAGCCCGAAGATCAAGGTGGGAACGACTCTGGTCAAGAGCAGCAGTCTAGGCATCAGGATGAGCAGTACCCTTCGGTCTTCGAAGACGGCAACGATGCTGAAGAGTCGCAAGTCCCGAAGACGTTGTACAACACAATGCCACCACCTCTTCCCGTCGCCTCAAAACCCTTGACAAGGGCACAGTCGTACACACCAGCACCTGCCCCAAGAGTCAGTATGTCGTCTCCACGATTAGCTCCAGCACCTATTCCAAGAGCTCGGCAAATCCAGGAAGAACAGCGTGATCAGCTACGGAAGATCGCGCCAGCACCACCTATGTTAAACAGTGATCCAGCTCCCAGAACCCTACAACGGGCGCAGACATGGGCACCCGATAGTGACATACCCATGTCTGACGCTCCGATCGGCGAAGAGACTAAAAACAAGACGGCTTCAAAGAAGAAAGTCGGTAAAGAGTTGACCAAGGCAAGACTCGAGAATGCCATCGCAAATGGCCAGATGCCTCCATTTTGTGACAATTGTGGGGCGATAGAGACTCCGGCCTGGCGACGAGCTTTTGCAAAGATCTTCAATTCTGGCTGGGACGACGTCGAGACTTCATTGAGCTATGGTGAATGCTGCTTCAAGGAACCTATCGACCACAATGAAGACGGGACTGTAAAGACTTTCCGAGGCTTCAAAGTAGAGAAGCGGGCAGGAGATGGCGATGACTGGGTTGCAATCACTTTATGCAATCGTGAGTAATTCCGGCGAACCTTGTTATGCTGCTGACATATTCCAGCCTGTGGCTTGTGGTTCCACAAGCAGAAGTGCCCTCGACCGGCTACCAAATGGCAGAAAAAAGATCCGAATGCGAAGCGCAAGCGCAAGCGAAATCCTCCTAAGAACCCAGCAAAGGCGAACGGCGACCCTCATCCCAAGACCGATGACCAAAGCCCTCCTAGCGATGATTCTTCTCCGGGCGACTCAGCTACCGAAGCTCCAGATGCGGAAGAAAACGAGGCCGAAGTCCAACGAACTGCGAGTGTCAACGTGGAAGAGGGCGAACCGCAGCTACCTCCAATGCCACAGCCTTTTCGCGCCAACAGTACCGACCTCGGGCCTAGAGGATTACCACGCACTCGTCATCATACCTCTGGGAGGGAAGTTCAGTCAAGCCCTACCCGTGGCCACGGGTCAGAAGATGCTCCTATCGAGGTGGATCTGACGCCCAAGCCTGTGCGAAGACAACTCTTCCCGTCACCTGACAAGATGCGACTTTGCTCCGATCCCGGCCCGCAGAGAGAACCCACCATGATCAAGAACCCTCTGCCGGCGTTTGTACGAAGGAGTCCTAGACTTAATAAGACTAGAGACGTCTTTGCGGGACCGACAGCAATCGTGGAAGTGGCAATTGATGGAAAGGAGAATGTGACCCCAGCTCCAGAAATCGTAGATGATGGTCTTGCGGACCTATTCGAGGATGACTCGGCGCATGTAGAACTTCCTCCTCCCACGACGCCAACGCCAAAAAGACGATCTGAGAGAATACTGTTGAAGACACCTCAACGTCAGTTTGGTGCACAGCTGTCTCCCAACGCCGAACAACTCCCCTTTCTTCGGACACCAAAGAATGGACTGGAGCATCCGGCGCTCGCAGCATTGCTCGGATCTGTCCAGAAGAATGTGCTCGAGATGACGCCCATATCTCGCTCTATCCATGAGGCCCTGACCAGTGACCAACCCATGGGGATGAAGTTCATGCCGACGGACTACATGACATTGCGAAGCGGTGGAAGGAAAGAGACGCCTAAAAAGTCGATCTCGTTTGACTTCCCTGACCTACCGTCTCTCAAGAACTCCTCCCCGGCTTCCGGTAACCAGCTCCCCGACTTTGGCTTGTCGGAAATGACAACGGGTCAACTGACAAGCGATATGATTGATCCATTTGCCAACAGTGCGATGCCTAGTTCGCCGCCTGTGGGGTTATTTGGCTACTTTGACGGTGTCGAGGTGGGCGAGAGCGTCAATGCCATGTGGGACAAATTTCTCGATCCCAATGGTGCTGAGTTGGTCGCAGACTCGGCATACCCAGACCCGGAAGGATTGGCTGTTGCAGACTCTGGAGCTCATGCTCTTCGAAGAAGCCCACGGCGCCAGAAGTCGGAATGAGGTGACGACGCGAACGGGATACTGCGACAACCATGCAGCAGAGCATGGATAATGGACGTTGGCCTGATCTTGAGGAAGCAATTTGTCCAACCATGGTGGTTGGGTATTGTGCAGCAGGTGCTTACGACATGTATGATACATTCAGATATGATCACTAGAGCTGGAGCGCCGAACATCGGGCTGTTGAGGCCCTCTGTTCCTGATGCAGGACAAAGCTCTAATGCTGAAATGAGATCGCTTGAGATCTCACACATGCGAGCTTCGAGGTTGTGGTCTGCTCGTCCCGTGGTTCGTTTACCCTGGTCCTGCATTGTCCCAGGGTCTCATCGACGAACCCTTGTTTCGGAGGACGTTTCTTAATCTCGTACTGTGATCCGTGTTTCGGCAGTGAACCAGACCACCCTTTGAGCCATGCATTAAACATCCGAGTGTCATCTCCATCAATAACCCCCCTCCATACCACCTTCTGATTCGCCGTAAAAGATATTCTTGTATCGATGCGTCACGTCCACGGCAGCCTCGAACAGTTTCATGTCTGGTAATTGACCTTGATCGTTGCGCGGCCACTCTGTGCTGCTTAGAACTCGTAGAGCCAACCCATGACCGCCATCCGCATTGGTGACCTTCCCAACGATCTCGTACATGGAGCCGACGGACAGGTGTGAGTCTCTGTTTGAGTAGAGTTAGTACTTTCAGGACACGTATGGGGGGCTGCAGATGGCAGGAGGCATTGTCCATACCTGGCCAGAAGAATTGTTACAGAGTCGGCACCACATGTCAGGGTTGCTTGGTCGCCGCTGACGTGGGAGATTGTGCCCAGCATACGGACCGTGTTGTGCGAGTTGGTGCCCGGGGCGAAGGCATGGAGGTGAGCGGGCAAGATTCGCGGTGTTGACATGGAATTCATCTTGAATGTTGTCGGCAAAGAGTTTGAAGCCAGGTGGTCGTTTGCGAGGGGATGTCGTTGGCGTCGACGGTACCGAATTGTGTGAGGCTCTGCGTAATGGTCCAGGTGTTTGCACCCTCCAAATGCCGCCTCTCGTGCCTCACGGGAAGTGCTTTACACGTGTCACGTTGGACGCGTCTGCGGGTCAGGTCTGTATGCTTCACCGTTGCCCTCGAACGCATTCCGGCGAGCTTCAGGCTCTCCAGGCTTCCCTGTGGTGCCGTGTTCGGGGCTAGAATATCGTCTAACTCCACCGGCGCTCGTCATTGACCATTCCGCAGGAGTTTAGATCCCGCATCCATCCCGCAGTATCGGCACCGTCAGTATCTCAATCATCTCACCGTCCTGCCTCTGACCGAATTGACAAGACGACTTAGATGACTACACCACGCAGGGGCAAAGCATCGGACCGAGGAACCACATCTCAACCCCGCTTCCATTCCTCTCCCAAGAGACCGGCCGTCACTGGCGAGGGAAGTCCCTCCACAAGGGCTGCAAAGAGGCAACGCATCTCGGTATCTGATCTGGTACAAGACGACTCGAATGAGAGGTCGCCGACCAGACAGGTTCCGAGAGGCGGTAAGAAAGGGGTCGACAAGATGCACTCCCCTAGCAGAGATGCATTCGCCAACATGTATGACTTCGGCCCTGCAAAAGTGATGAAGCAAGAGAACGTCAATGGCACACCTTCCCAACCACAGAATGGCAAACCCAAACCGGCTTTTGCAGCCCAGCGAATCCCTTTCAACCCTGCGCAAGGTCCAAAGAAATTGGTGGTGAAGAACCTTCGAGCTGCTCCTCGACTAGACACAAGGCTGTATTTCGAGAAGACGTGGGCAGAAGAAGACAAGGCGCTGGATGCAATCTTCGGTAATGAGAAGGATCCATACTCTCTAGAGGAGCTCTACAAGGGTGCCGAGAACACATGTCGGCATGGCCACAGTGCCGACCTCTACCACAATCTGTGCATCAAGTGTGAGACCCATCTCAACAATTTGAGAGACAAGATCAAGCGAGAAGAGGCAACTTCTTCCGACATTGATTGTCTCAAAACGTTTGTCAACGCCTGGCAGACGTGGCAGAGGCAGCTGCAGACCGTACGACAGATCTTTTTTTACATGGATCAGACCTATTGCCTGCGGTCTCCCGACAAAACGAGCATCTCACAAATGGGCTTGGCCCAGTTTCGCTCGACTCTTTTCCACGAACCTTTCATCAAGCAGAAGGTCCTTCAGGGCGTCATCACTCTGATGGATTCCGACCGGAAGGGAAACCTCGGTGAAAATGACCGAGGTCTTCTGCGGCAGTCTGTCGACTCTTTTCACGAATTGAGTACCTACACGAGCGACTTCGAGCCCATGTTCCTCGTGGCGACTGAGCAGTACTTCCGAAGCTGGCGAGAGGCAGAATCAGACAAAGCCTCGCTGGGTAACTACGTCAACAATTGTACCGAGCTCTTTGCACGGGAAATGGCCAGATGTGACTGGCTAACTCTGGATCGCAACACCCGGATCAAGATCTCCGAGCTATTCGACAGTGTGCTCGTCGAAGAGGAGGTCGAGACACTTTCCAATGATGACGGTATCCTTGATCTTCTGGAGGACGACAAGTTTGAAGAACTGGAGAGAGTCTACACCTTGCTACAACGCAAAGGACACGGCAGCTTGATCGTGCCATCTTTCAGCAAGTATGTGGAGACCGAAGGATCAGTGATCGTGTTTGACGAGAAGCGAGAGTCAGAGATGGTCATCCGACTGCTCGAATTCAAGCGAAGGCTCGATCATTACCTCAAGTATTCTTTCCACAAGAACGAGACGCTGGGGAATGCCTTGCACAAGGCGTTTGAGACATTCATCAACAAGACCAAGAAATCCCAGTCAAACTGGGACACGGACAATGCGAAACCCGGCGAAATGATCGCCAAGCACGTCGACCTCCTCCTCAAAGGCGGCGTCAAAGCAGTGCCTCGCCTGCAGGCTCAAAAACCTGACCCGTCAAAGCCGGACGAAGAGCATGATTTCGACGACAACCCTGCGGACGAAGATGCCGAAATAAACCAACATCTCTCCAACGCCCTCGACCTTTTCCGCTTCGTCCACGGCAAAGCTGTCTTCGAAGCCTTCTACAAGAAAGACCTGGCCCGCCGTTTGCTCATGGGCCGTAGCGCCTCCTTCGATGCTGAGCGAAACATGCTCACGCGCCTCAAGAATGAATGCGGCGCCGCCTTTACGCACAATCTCGAGTCTATGTTCAAGGACATGGACCTCGCACGGGAAGAAATGATGTCCTATAATCAGTTGCTTGACGACAGAGGCGGGAAGGAACCCGGCCTCCCCGATCTCCACGTAAACGTGCTCTCAGCGGCAGCATGGCCCACGTATCCAGACGTTGCCATAAACATTCCCCCACACATCGCCAAAGTCATGGCCTCGTTCGAAAAGCACTACAAGGCAAAACATTCGGGCCGCAAACTGACCTGGAAACACGCCCTGGCCCACTGCCATCTGCGCGCCAAATTCCCAAAGGGGAACAAGGAACTTGTGGTGTCGGGCTTTCAGGCGGTCGTGCTGTTACTATTCAACGACATCCCTTCTGACAAACATCTGACGTACGCCGAAATCAAAGCCAGCAGCGGCCTCGTCGACGCCGAACTGAAACGCACGCTCCAATCCCTCGCGTGCGCGAAATACCAAGTGCTCCGCAAACATCCGCGGGGCCGAGACGTCAGCGAGACCGACACCTTCACCTTTTCGCACACCTTTAGCGATGCCAAGATGCGCATCAAAATCAACCAGATCCAACTCAAAGAAACGAAGGAGGAGAACCGCGAAACGCACGTCCGAGTTGCAGCGGATCGGCACTATGAGACACAAGCCGCGATTGTGCGGATCATGAAATCTCGCAAAAAGATCGGACACAATGAATTGGTCGTTGAGGTTATCAAGGCGACCATGTCCCGCGGTGTGCTGGACCAGGCGGACATCAAGCGGAACATTGAAAAGTGAGTACCGCCTGTTGCTGTTTCCATTTGGTTTGGCCCACTTGGCTTTGGCGTAACGTACATCAATTATGGGAGTACTGACTCTTGCTGTGCAACTATACAGGCTCATCGAGAAGGATTACATGGAAAGGGAGGAAGGGAACACCTACTCGTACGTTGCTTGAGAACACAGGGCTGTCTATTGTACTGGAGTAGGCCAGCCTTGAGAGACAGAGAAGCGAGCAACTCGCCATGTCATTCACTCATCTTGCGTTTCGGTACTTTGCGGGCCCTCTTGAGTATCATGGACGTACAAGTGTCACGACATGGCGTAGATACGTGCTAAAGTAGATAGATATATCTGCGTGTGTGTCTGTATGTGTGTACCTATGATGAAGAGATGAATGCTGTCTACGGCCAACCTCCACAGAGCTTGGTTTCAAAGGGAGGTTGGATCGAAGCTGGTGACAGAAGGATGAAAGATGAAAGATGAAAGATAAAGTCTAGAGTCTAGCCACGATATCATCTGCCGTAATGAGCCGCGTTGAGTCGAGTCGAGTCGAGTCGAGCCGTGTTGAGCCGTGTTGAGCCGTGTTGAGCCGTGTTGAGCCGTGTTGAGCCGTGTTGAATCGAGTCGGGTCGAGTTGATGTGAGCTGAACTGAACTATACTGGGGCAAGATTTTCGAACCGACTGACTGGCCTCCGTCGGATGAGACGAGCAATACAGTACTATCAGGTATCTATCGGGGAAAACTCTACTCGCTGTACTTCTATAGGTGCTAGTTATCTACAGTGGACAATCTACGAGTTACATACGGGATACATGACTAGTAACACCGGGTCATACTCCAGGCGAGCAATCCGGCGAGGTCCGCATGTGTAATAGTAATAGTAATAGTATTAGCACCGACGGGATGGGATGGATGAAGTAGAAAAATAGTATCCTGCAACATAAGATTTTACGAGGTACTGTAGTCAGGTAGGTACATAGGTACATTAGGTGGGCAGGTGAGATACAATAGGTGGCTACAGTACAGAGGAGAGAGGGAATGGCTCTGGCTCTCATGCACGTACTCCGTATGTACTCCGTACACCGTACACCTACAGCACATCTACCTCGTGCGATTGCGATTGCGATTGCGATTACGCTTACGATTGTCCACGGGAGGCCGCTCCCCTACAGTACCTACAGTACAGTACTCCGTATATACCCACTACTTCTGCTGCCTCTTAACACACTCTGGTCAGTCGATCGATTGAAAGATTGGCTTGCGCTGCGCTACGCTGCGCTTAAAGCTATTGGCACAAGAGTAGGTACTGTATGGAGTACGATCTTGGGGATAAATACTATCGGAGCGCCCCGACGACGATAGCATGGAACCTCAGCATTCTGCGTTACTGCCAGAAAATCCTCACAAGCTAAAGGGCAGTACTCTAATCACGAGGAACTTGCAAGACCCTGACATAGATACATGGCTAGATACATTGTCCGGTCCAACACGTGTAGTTGCAGATGAAAACCACCCAGGCATGAACTGAACCCCAAGCGCTCTCCTTCAGCACTGACTGCTCACCGCTTGGTAGAGGTCTTCCGGGCAGCCTTGTAAGGGTTTCCTTCCAGTACCCCGAAATAGAACCCCCTAATTGACTCAACCCAATCCGCCGCATATTACCTCAGCTCTCATTCACAATGCAACTCAGGAGAGCTCGCGCTTCCGGCCCATGGCGTCTCCACGGCTGATAGATGGGGGTCAAGTAATTGCCGTGATATTTCTGGACGTCACGGCTCGTTACCTTTAGTAGCGATCATCAGGACGCCCAGACGAGCTTCGGCCGTCACCGTAGTGCTAGAGGATTCCCAGTCAGCTCGGGGTCTTCCTGCCTATGACTACGCACGACTCACCTTCTTCCTCAAAGCAGCAAGCCTCTTCTTCTTGGTGTGAGTATTGATATAGGTGCCAATGCAGAATGCCACAATGTTAAAGAATGGAACCCAGGTCTGCTCAGGCAGGAACTTCTGGGCGAAGGCTAGCGCGAGAGGAGAAGTGATCCAGCTGACGCGCATGACGGGCCAGAAACCGGCACGGACGGTCGCCCGAACTTGATGCCAGGCGCGTGCCCCGGCGATGATGGCCATGCAGGAGAGATAGACGGTGTTCTGGATCGGTGCGATCTATTGACACAGTGAGCGCGCCATCCAGCGTTATGCGACATCAACGGGACTGGTGACATACCACCAAGTTGCTGGTCAAGATCTGAAGGATCTTCGCTTTCAAGCTTGTGCGACCAGCGAAAATCCATTGCAGGAAGCCGATGAGCACATGGCCCATGGGAGCAGAGATGAATGCGCCATACGCGGCCATTTTTGGTATCCTCGAGGAGAAGTAATGGCCATGCTTGCTCTTGTCGTGCGCCAGCCAGGAAGCCAGCAGTTCTTGTAGAGCGGAGAGTGTCCCCGAGGTCAGCATCTTGGTGCGCAGAGGGTTCGATTGGAGCTGTTTGAGATAGGCCTGCGCGAATGATCAGTCGCACCCAGCTGAACCCGGGCGAGAGTATACTTACAGCCAGGTATCCGGTTGTTTGCTTCCCACCAGTCAAAGCCTCTCCGATCTTGTGCGCAGTGCTCTCATCGCGACCGCCGGGAACGGCGGGCGCCATCGTCCGCACCTGTTCCTTCTCGAATTTGACCGACATGGTAAGAGGTTGCGCGTCGTTACTTGTGGGCGACAAGGAGCACGTTTCGAGTAAGTCTCACTCGAAACTTGAAAGCCGTCGACGCAGGTCAGCGACGTGGCTTAGTATGACGATGAAGAAAGGAAATGGTATCGGTGGTGACGAGAGTGTTGTTGACAAAAGGCAGGGGACTCGGTGCCGAGGCCCTGTTTAGATTGGTGGAGGGGATGGGCGATGGGGACGGGGGCTCGATTGCGGAGGGCGACTCGAAGGTCTACAAGTACCGAACTGATGAACCGTGGACGAGTACGGAGGACTTTGTGGCACTGCTTAGGCCGGCGACTTCAAGCAATACCAACTATGGTGGCAGTAAGCTGACCCCGACGACGTTGGTGCAGGTGTGCGAGAGGCGATGCACGCGTACCAGGAGAGAGTTGTCAGGTGAATGGACGCGCCACGGCAGGCTGCTCGTCGAGTGTCGAGGTTGTGAGCTGGCAATTTCAGCTGCGAAAGCCCAGTCCCACTCTACAGTAACTCTCCTTGCGCTCCACCAATCACCGTCGCCGATGGCGCCCAGAGATAAACATGGCGGGCATGTATGTAGTCAGTGGTGCGATCGCCTGTTGCTTCACTTCATCTGTGCGATCAGTTCTACAATAACCCTATGGCGGCCACAGGGAAGGTGGACAAGTAAGTCTAAGCATGAGGCCACAACACAGCGCAGCTAGTCGCTATCACAATGGGCTTATGTTGCAATAGCTGGGCACATGAAAATCAGGTGAACTGCGGACGAAGGTGAGAAGAAGCAGAAGCGAGGAGCAATGCGCGTAACCGTGAAGAGGGAGAAAGTGCAAAGTGAAGGTGCGGCAGCATGCGCAGTCCACGTCGTCGTTGCATCGATGTGATGGTGTCGAGGTGTCGAGGTGTCGAGGCGCTCCTGCCTGGCATCAACTGAACTTCATCTTCCATTCACTCTTCCCTTGCGTGTTTCCTCGCAATCACAACTCATCCTTGTCGTGCCCTTTGCTGCCTCAATGCCTCTCGTTCGAAGGGCCGTCGTCGGGCTGGAGAGGAGGAATCCTTGCACGCATACCACCATGACTCGTCTCTTCGACACGTACGGGTCCTTCAGGTGCGCCATCTGTAACAAACATCCCAGCATCGGCTGGCTCTACCGTTGCACTCAAGACACTGGCGGCTTTCTGCCAGAGTCCGACTTTACTGACGTGCCGTGTCCCTCGAGGAGCCGCGCCGACCAAGATGTCACCACTCATTCACTCAGCAGCTCTGTCATTAGGGCCATTGGAGAAGGCCATTACACCGACGAGCAGGTCAAGAAACTCATCCAGCTGAAAGAGGGAGTCCGCCATCTGGTCGTGTCAGAACAGCAATCGGGAGACAGCAGACCTCCAACAAGCTCAACTTTCTCTACCGCATCCTCCTCATCCTCGGATGGCGATTGCACCTTCTCGACCATCCCGCAAAGCACAACCTTCTCAACGACCTCGTCCACCTCGCTCGACGAAGAGATCAAGCAGGCGTACGACTGGAAAGAGTTGCAAAAAATCTGGATGTCTGAGCCATCCATGGCACCGCCGGAGCCTTGCACGAAGTCGTTTTCGACGATACCGGTTCCATCACCACCTCTGCCACAGCCTCAGAAGCTCCCCCGACCACAACCCTGCACGTTTAAGATCTGCCATACATGCCGCCCAACCTGCCGTGAACGTGCCTACCAATCGTTGGAAGATATCCTGAACAGACCGGTTCAGATGCCACCACTCTGGGAGTTACAAAACCGACGAGTCTCTGACGCTCGCATCGTTGCACAAATCGGCCTACCAAAACTTGATCGGTCCCGATTCTATGAGCAAATGGACCCTGCCGCTCTGCACTCTAGCTGTACAATTCCTGGGATCGTCATCGATGATTCGGACGGCGAGGTAGACTACTTCGATCCAGCAACAGAGGAATATATTGCATATGTGCCAGGAGCGGACTCCAGACCCTGTGAGAGCCGTTCCAATAACAACAACTGGGGCGAAGATCATTTCCATGACAACCAGCCGGCTGAAAATCATTCCAACGATCGGGTTGACGTACTCTCCGTCGACAAGCGTAGCAGCTTCCGCCAAACCATCCGCAAAGCCCTGACCAGAGCCCGTCGTGATGGCACCACTGCCATAGACTCGAACACAGATACCTCTGATCCCGACTGCGACTCTCATGTCCGACCACAACCACAATCTCGGCCTTCTAGCTCCCTGATCTTTCGACGCCGCCGTTCCCGTGCATCTACGCTCTCGTTTGTCGAAACCCCCGGTGCTCGAGTCGTGGATACGAGTCCTTTGCAGGAATCAGTCATGCTCATGGTCGCCACCAATACGCCGCTACCGCAAACACCGGGCATGAATGGTTTCAACTTGAACCCAAGTGTAGAGGATGGGCCTATCGACGACAAGACGGACGATCAAGGAAGCTACTTCCCACAGATGAATATCATTAGCCAGGCATAAGTGGGAAAACACGCTGGGAAAAGCATTCCACAGTGCATGAGGCATTGACGATTTCGAGAAATTGAGTGAAGATGGGGCACGGGATGTCGCAGAAGCAAAATGTACAAACACGTTCAGGGCAGGGGAACGAACAATCACAATCAGTTGCGCGAGACACAGGACAGGAAGCTGGTCGCATTTCTGGGCGTGAGTGCTGTCAGCAGCAAGCGAGAGAATTTTTTCGCCCGAGATGTATTTACCCAACCGTACGTCGCATACGTGGCAAAACGCGCCATAATTGTTCTCAGCTCAGAAGCCCTTACAATCCTTCTACCTATCGTTCTGTGCCCTTCCTTCTTCGGTCCTTTCAGCAGCAAGTTGACGACGCCCAATGCGGACGCAGGTCCAGATGCTATGGACACAATGCAGCACAGACTAGGAGATCCAACGCTGAGATTACCACTATGCCACTGAACGAACCCCTGCGTGAAACCTACTTGGAAGCTCCGAGAGTGAAACCCAATCCCTGGTACAGTAATTGCCTTGCGCGCTATGAAGGGGGGTGGGTATGTATCAACAGCGAGACGATCCTGTGGGTCGTAATGGTCTGCCATCAAACATGAAGATTGCGCCTAGAGCACAACCGTGGCATCCATGGCTCCAATCAATATCTCTTTGCCAATCGATCAATCAACCTGGAACAGAAAGCGGCGTGGGCCAACCTCAACCTGGTGCTCACTCACCCCAGTTCGGCTTGGGGCCGTGGTGTCTAAGCTTGCTGTACTCCGTATTCAACATTGGAAAATCACAACTCTGGCGTGGTGGCGGCGCGCGCACACATACGATCTTCCCGGATCCTGTGGTATCAAGCACGCATTGCGTTTTGACCATCACAGCAGACAGTCCTGTTCCCCACGGAATTCCTGTGGATTCCTGATCAGCAACGAGCTGGCAACTTGGCGGGGTGTGACTTACCTGGTTAGCTGGCGGGAGGCTTCCCTCTTGCCGCCAGCTTGACTCACGTCCACGAGTCGGTTCCTCGAATTTCGTCCTCGTTCATACTCAGATCATCCTCACCGCGATCCCCAGGCCGATACGAATCGACCAGTCTATCGCTATTATAACCGTAGGGAATCCCGCTGTGTCCACGTCCAGGCATTGGAATCTTGGCTCTTTCGTTGCTGGCAGTGGCTCGGCCTTGGTCGGGGACTCTATCGTCAGACCTGCTGGTTTGGCGTGGGAACTCTCGGCGTCGAAGAGATGGACGATAATGTCGGCTGTCGGATGATCGGGACCTATAGCGCCGGCGATACTTGCGCGATCGGCTTCTATCACGTCCGCCATCGCCTCTGGGAGCTGACGGTTCAGGTGACGCGCTGCGCTCTTCTCGGCAGTTGTCGAATTCACGACGAGTTTCTGGTTCTGGCGTCACCATCCTGCTTTCCGGACCATCTCGATCTTCCAACTCGCTGTAGTGGCCACGACGGACAGGGTCGGAAGCAGATACCGCATACGAGGATGTCTCACCGCCAAAGCTGTAATGACTGCTGCGAGTCGGCTGGTCTGCGTATGGACTGACGTCTCGGCGAGCATGAAGCTCGCCATGTCTCGAGCGGCCTCGATTGTCATACCCAGCAGGACGGTCAGACGTACTCAATTCCTGGGGCAACGCCGTGCTGCTGTAGCGGCTTTCGGTGTCTGAAGGGTAGGGGTACTGGTGGGAATAGGGATGGCTCAATCGACTCGGCCCGCGCGGCACGCCCTTGAGATTTTCAATCTCTGCCTTGTCAAACTTTCTGATTTTACCACCGGTCAGACAGACAACAGTGTTCTTCGCATGCTTGAACGTCCCCTCGAGCTCGGTTATCATCAACGCATCCGCGTTCTTGTTCTCGAGGTAAAGCAGAATATTCTCGGCCGTGTCCCGGAGGAATTTGGCAGTGGTGATGGTCTTTTCTCTGTTGTTTCTGTCGAGCGCAATCAGGTAATCGGCTCGAGCAATCTCGTAGACGGACCACAACGCCCCTAGTCTGGGTTCCATGTCTCTGCGAAGATGCGAAATGGACGGCAATGGTCTTGAAGGCTTCTTGATTTCGCGTTCGACGTCTGGTGCGACCATGGTAGCGTCGTCAGAGGAGGGCAAAGCTGGGGAGAAATAAAACGTTAGGTAAGAAGCCATGGGAGAGACGGAGCGGCCATTCTACCTTGCTTCAGTGCTTCGGGGACTTGAACTGTCTGCTGCAGAGTCCGGGTCAATTGTGTGATGGGTCCTCCAAGGTCGATGTTGAGATACTCTTCGCAGAAGAACTTGACCGACGCCGGGTGCATGAGGCATCTTGGGTGTTCCGTGAGGGCCAACAGTGCCTTGTCGAAGATGGTGATCTGAGCGTCTCTGAGGTCCTGCGAGCGAGACTTGATGAGTTCGATCTGGCGGCTGAAGAGTGCGAAAAAACCGCTTTGATGGGAAGCGAGAAAGTGGTCAACAGCAGGACTCAGAGTCTGAGTTTGCTGCGCCTTCTCAACCAAATCCGCCACGTCGGCCTCCAGGCGCAAAGACAGACGTGGCATCGGCGAGGAATGGCAAAACAGCGGGCTGCTATCGCGTGACATTGTCGAAGCCATGAGGTGAACAATGTGCTGGAGTGTCGCATGGGAAGGAGAAGAAGGAATTCCCAGATATGAGACTGACCGCGAAGCGCGCAGCCATCTTGAGACGGTGAAGAGAGATTCAGCTTGCTGCCGCACCCGGTGAACACGCACACACCGCGGCCATGGACTTGAAGTTTGCAACAGCCTCCAGGTCTCATTGTAAGGTGAGCATCATCCTTTCTTCCAGGTTGTGGTGAAGGACTTCGCCTTAGCCGCCCACGCAAACACCAGAACCTTTCGCCCTTTGTCCGCCACTCATGTTTTCACAAACCTTGCACCTTCTGTGAGGCGCGACGCACTCATTTAAGGGGACACATCCTGCATCTTTCGCTGTGAGACAGGCAGATATCAAAGAAAGGATCCTTTTGTTGGGCCAGAACCACTTTCCTCTCGCACTTGGTCAATGGTTGTCGCTTCCCTCCTATCGGTGTCATACCAAACTTACGAGACGAATCCACGGTGAGTCCTCGAGTCTGCACACGGCTTCGAGACTTCTCTCCACTCCATCGAGGACCTTGATCCAGACTTCCTAGGTGAACCGATTTCGCGCCCTCCTCTCTATCGAGGACCTTTAAGCTCCAAGGAGTCTTCTATTTTATCAGACCCCATTCCCTGCAACACGAGCCAAGAAAACGGGGAGTCCCAAACACCTCGCAAAAGAGATCAAGCAGTATACGAACGACGTCGGCACGCCCCAGTCTATCACCAGTTGACCGCAGTCCCCTTCGCCCTCGAGAATGTCGACCAATTTGTAC
Organism: Cladophialophora carrionii CBS 160.54; assembly: GCF_000365165.1. Classification (NCBI taxonomy): domain Eukaryota; kingdom Fungi; phylum Ascomycota; class Eurotiomycetes; order Chaetothyriales; family Herpotrichiellaceae; genus Cladophialophora; species Cladophialophora carrionii. The sequence goes on from NW_008481831.1 coordinate 2,043,315, forward strand.
GACATCACTATCCCAGACCGGGCCTGTGCGCTTGACCATGGCCTTGACGGCACTCGCGAGAGGAACGCAGCGGTAGCCCGCAGGCTGAAACAAGAAATTGGCGAGATGAAACTGCAAAAAGATGGACAGGTCAAACTTCGGAGGGAAATCCGTGAACACTGCAAAGCTAAGCTCTCATGGTGCAAATCCATGAGGAGGGCTTTGCTCCAGGACCTGGAAGTTCTCGAAGCGTCAGAACAAGGCATTAACTCGGAAGAGCTACGCGAGAATTCTCGTCACCTCCACGAGTTCGAGAAAGAGATGTGGGTCTTGCAGTTCGACTGGCCACGCGAGGCAGGTATCGCCCTTCGAGAGTGTTTGGAGCTCGAGGCTCGCATGTCTGAGGCTCTGACCATGGCCGTGGCAACCTGCGTGAGCGACATGCCGCTGAGCGGTATTATGGACAAGGAAGTCTGGTCAAAAGCTCGGAATACTGACCAGGCATATTTCGTTCGGCATCTCGTCAGGAAGTACGAAGCCGGTGATGATCGACGTTGGTGCCCTATTGTATCCCCGTGGAAGAACGGGAGGAAGTTCGACAAAAGCGACGTCAGAGTGGCACACATCGTACCAAAATTGTCTTCGAGATGTGCAAGTGGCCCATCTCTTCGGACTACCTGTCGAAGATGGCTACGCAAAGCTTTGGGACCCAGCGAATGGACTAATCCTCCATAGGGAAATAGAGCAAGCGCTGGATGCGGCCGCAATCCAAATCGTTCCTGGATTGACCGAGAAGAATGCGCAATGCCTAAGGGTCGTTGTCCTGGATCCGGACCACAGCATTTTCGCGGACGGCGCCAATATCTTCGACGGGAGAGTACTCGAATTTCGGCCTGGTGTTGACGCACGACCGGGCGTGGAGTATCTGTACGTTGCGGCTCTGCTCGCAGCCTTCCGAAGAAAGCGCTGGGACTGTGTCGGATGGAGAGATGACTATAAGAAGCTCTCCCACGAAGTCCCGTGGCCCGAGGACATCCCAGTCGATCTCGCAATGAGCACGTTGCGCGCTCTCGCGAGGAGCTGTGGCGATCTGCGACGATTCGACAAGTTCTTTAGGAACTCCCCCAGCCAGGACGACAATGCCCCCAACCACGACTCCGACCACGACTCCGATGTTAAAGGGACCCGTCGTGACGAGTGGAACGCCCTGCTTGATCTCCTCAATGCGGTCATGAGTGAGGGTATGAAGCCCCGTCACGCTCGACGTCGGGACATTGAGGAGAATCCAGACGAGTTCTGGGACCGGGAGCTAGCAGACTACGACAACGGACAGCAGCAAGGGCAGTTGATCTTGGACGTGCAAGTCCTCGAGCTCGAGAAGCAGGAACTGATCCACCTGAACTAGGAGCTTGCCAGGGAAGCATCGAGCCGCGGTCGAGGATTTGCAGGAGAGGATGGCGGAGCTGGAGCGGACGTGCGCGGTAACGGTGGCGGACGTGGAGAAGACATCGTCTGCGGCCGTCATTGAAGGATTACGCAGAGAGCTGGAAAAGAGTCGAACAAACGGTGGCGCAGCTGGAAAGGAAGCGTTGAGCCATCCAAGGTCCAAAAGGCATGATGGGATTCGAGGAACCCAAGAGACCAGTCGGCCTCAGTCTTCCTCGAGCAGCACTCGAACTGGGTGAACGGGCATCTCGCTTCTTGATGCGGCCGAGAACCAGAGTCAAAAGACAATGGCTGTACGTGAAAAGTTTCTCATTAAAAGAAAAAGTCTATCTATGCATGCTATGGCGAATCGCAGCCCTAGCCCGGGTTTCCTCAAATGAAGCTCCCCGGCCTGCGAGAAAGCCCAGGAAAAAGCACCAGTAAAAGACCATTTTCCCAGGACTTGCTCAGTCGACCATGTGACATAAGAAAAAGCATATTCAGCCCCTCCCCGGTCTATCATACACTCGAACGAGATCAAGGCTCGTAGTCAGTGAGCCACCTCGAAGAGGATCGAGAGCCCCCACCCAGCTCCACAGTCAAGAGAAAGACGCCATTCGCCGCCGTCAGTACACCGCAGCCCCAGTCCCGCGTTCGTGGAGCCTCATTGCAGAGCACTCAAAGTAAGATGTTGGGATATCAAAACTTTTGGGTGTGAGACGTATTGCTCAAGTGGAAATACAGTGGTCATGCAATTTGCGGGTCAAGTTTTGTGTCACGAGAGAGAGCGACATTCGGGGTCGATCAAAGGCCGCCTAGGCAGATGCTTCGGCACCCTCAGCTTTGGGGGCATCCTCTTCTTTCGTGCCGTTGGGACCAGCCGGTTCGTTGGTCTGACGGCCTTTGACGTATTCATCATAGACAGTAAGAGCTTCGTCGACCTTGGCACGAAGAGCAGCCTCTTCGTCGATCCTAGCTTGAGTGTTAGCAAGTGGCAGGCAGATGTAGGCCAGTGGCACGACTTACAAGGCTAGAAGTTCCGAATTGTCCATCTCCAAAAGCATACCAGTGATCTTGCCAGCAAGTTCCGGTTGAATCTGTTGGATCTTGGGATAGATAGCCTCACCAAGCATCTGCTTCTGCTGGTTCGGGGGCATTGAGGCGAGGTTGGCGAGGCCACCAGCCGGCGCATCATCTCGGGGAGGTGGAACCTGCCCACGCCCTTGTGGTGGCATGCGAGGACCAGCTTGAGGGGCTCCCATGTTCTGCATTCCACCTCTTCCACCTTGTGGGAATGCGCCGCCACGCATACCACCCATACCCTGCATGGTAGGAGGGATACCTTGCATGCCTTGCATCTGGCCACGACCACCGGCGCCGCGACCCATTTGGGCTTGCATCTGAGCTAAAGCTTGCGGGTTGTTGTACATACCGTTCACCAGAGCAGGATTTTGGATGAATGGCATCTGGCCAGGCAGACCAAAGTTGGGCGGCAGCTGTTGACCTTGGGGCATGCTGCGACCCTGCTGCGGGAAACCGCCAGGGAATTGTCCACGCCCACCTTGCATGCCAGGGATGACCATGCCAGGTTGACCAGGGAAGGGCATGCCAGCGCGCTGAGCACCAGGTGGCAGGAACTGCTGACTGGCGGGGCCATAGAAGACGGTAGGCTGCATGTAGCCTTGTGGCATACCGGCGGCCGCAGCTTGTTGCTGTTGGCGAAGGGTGTTCCGTGCTTGGATACTAGCCTCGAGTTGCGATTTGCGAACATCCTTGCGCTGAGCGAGGGCAACGTACAATGGCTTGCCGCCGATCATCTTCTGGTTCATCTCCGAGACTGCCTTGGAAGCCTCATCTGGGTTGCTGAAGCAGACGAAGCCAAAGCCTTTGCTCTTGCCAAAGGTCTTCCCGGCAGGCTTGGCCTCCTTCTTGGCCTCATCTTTGGCCTCATCCTTGTCGTTGGTTTCAGTCTGGGCCTCTTCACCAGACTTCTCAGCATCATCCTTCTTGTTCTCCTTGTCCTTCTCGGTGGCGGGAGAGTCAGTGCGTTCGTACGCTTCGCGCATGACTTTGGCGGAGGTGATTGTGCCATAGCTGCTGAAGAGATCGCGTAGCTTGTCGTCGTCGACATCATCGGTCAGGTTCTTCACATACAAGTTGACGCCCTGGTACTTCGAGGCCTTCTCCATGCGGGCAGCCTCGTACTGTTTGCGAAGCTCTTCCTCGCGTTCGTGCTTCTTCTGTGCGCGACCAACGTACAAGTTCTTGCCATGGAAGTCCTTGTCATTCAGCTCGTCCACAGCCTTGGCGGCCGCCTCATGGCTGGAGAAATTGACGAAACCAAAGCCGCGGCTCTTGCCCATCTCATCGCGAGTGATGGTAGCTGAGACGACGGCGCCGTAGGGCTCGAACAGCTGCGTAAATTCCTCATCGGTCACTGACTCGTCGATGTTCTTGATGTAGACATTGGTGAAGTTGGCCTTCATCTCCTCGAACTTGCTCTGTCGGTCTCGCTTTGCAATGTGATGTCCAACAAAGACCTTTTTGTCGTTGAGCAACATGCCATTGACAGACTTGATGGCCTGATTGGCGGCTTCGGCGGTTTCGTAGTGAACGAAGCCGTAGCCCTTGGAGTTTCCAAGCTCATCCTGGGCGACCTTGCAGCTGAGAATATTGCCAAACTGGGTGAAGGTGTCGTGAAGCGCTTTGTTGTCGATTGCCGCGTCCAAGTTCTTGATGAAGACATTACCTTGTCCAGTCTTGCGGAGAGCGGGATCGCGCTGAGACCACATAATGCGGCACGGGCGACCCTTGATGCTGGTGTAGTTCAGATCTTCCAAGGCGCGCTCGCCATCAGCCGTATTGTTGTAGTTGACGTAAGCGTAGCCAAGAGAACGGCGGGTGACAGCATCGCGGCAGACACGGATGGAGGCGACTTGGCCGATGGAGGAGAACAACTCGAAGAGCATGGCCTCAGTGACGGAGGGATCGAGCTCACCGACGTAGAGCGAGGCAGAGTGTTGCGCGGTGTTGGGGGTGGCAGAGAACGGAGTAGGCATATCACCGTCGACCGGACCGGCAGGCGCGACATTGGTGTCGATCGCAGGGGCGCCGTTCTGGGCTGGGGCGTCGGCGGTGCCATTCTGGCCAGCAGCAGGAGCAGCAACGTCCGTAGCAGACATGTTGGCTGCAAGATGTTAGAAAAATCTGCCGTCAAGGCTGCGCTGGCAGTCGGTTGTGGAATGGATGTCTCCTCGTCTCTGTCGGGTGAGAGTGGAGTCAAGGAGCGCTCACTTCTTTATTCGATTTCGAGGATAACAAAGAGCAAAGGGAAGGCGGTCGTTCCTGAGCAATGAAGATGATGTCTGGGTAAGAGATATGTTGCTAGAGTCGAGCACTGTGATACATGTCAGATGTCGCTCCTGGCCCGGTCGAGTTTTCGAAGTCGGAAAAAAGGGTGCGCAGGCACGGGCATGGAGAAACTTACCGCACGACCGGGGGGTTTTGTGGGAGGGTTTTCACGTTTTTTTGTGGGTTTCTGGACTGTTTTATGGGGAAAGGGCCAGGATAGCAAGCGACTGCAAAGATAGCAGACGATGCGAACGACGAAACTGAGTTCTGAGGGTTGGGTAAGGAAAAAAAGGTGATGGCGATGGGCGAGGAAGCGGTCGAAATCAGACCAAAATGTCAGGCAATCAAAAAGTTTGGGCAAGAAGCCACGCTACTCCGAAAGCGGTAAGCGCGACGGCACTCCCCAGATGGTCGTGGCTGCCTCTGCGCTTCCCTTCTCTCCGTACTGTGTACATGGTTTCTGGAAGCATCGAGTGGCGAGCGCAATGGCCGTAGCAGTGGCATTGACCTTTGGGACAGACCGAACTACTGTATCCCTTCCTGGACAGCTCAATCGCGTCGTCCTCCGCCCATAAAAGACCCAGGCGTCGCCATGGCGTCCAACAGGGTACTGAATCAAGACTGAACCAAGACTGACCTGGGCCCCCAACTTCACCAAGGATGTTTCTGGCAGACATTCATTAGCCGCTGACCGACCAAGGATGAGGGTCCCTGTGCTTACCCTGCCATCCCAACACCAGAATGTGCCACTGTCGTCCTTCCCTTTCTCCGCAAAAACCACCAACATCTTCCTCACGCTTTCTTCCGGGGTGATAATACCTTCGACCTCCCAGTCTACATCGATATTCGCCATGTCGCTGGTAGACTTGTCAGCTTCTCTCTCCCCTCTCTTCTCTGTGACTTACGTCTGGACTTCCCCCGGATGCATGGCCAGCACGCAGACATCCGCATGCTTGCCCCCTCTCCGTTTGAGTTCGGCAGCCATGTGCCGGAGCATCTGGTTCAACGCGGCTTTACTAGCCCCATACGCGCCGAATCCGTCTTCATGGTCTCGAAACAGTTGTGTGGACCCAGAGTCCGACGAGATGAAGATCACCTTCGCAGGGGGTGCCGCTTCGCTGATCTTCAGCAGTTTCTGTGCGATGATGATCGGGCCTATCGTGTTCGTGTGTAAATGCAAGGCAAAGTCGCCGAAGGATCTGGAGATGACACGCAATAAGTATTTTGCCCCAGCGGAAAGGTTGGGACGAGTCATTTCCAATCGTACATCTCGGTAGCTCTCTGCTGGTAGTATTAGCATTTTCGCGTTCATTACCTGCACGTATTCTTACATTCGGATACTTCAGGATGCCAGCGTTCAACACGATATTCTCTATCCGCACTCCTTTGTCAATCAACCTCTTCATCGCACCGACAAATGCCTGTTCGTCGCATTAGAGTCTCTAGGATATCATCCACCGATGGCCTGGGCCATCTGGTCGGTCTCACATCGATGCTTGCTTCCTTGGTCACATCGCACTGTTCGATCAAGCAGGCAGCCGGTCTCGTCTGTTGTGCAGCGAGCTGCCAGATTTCATTTGCGGTTTCTGGTGCCCGCACTGCTGCTATGACCTGGTTGCCTCGTTCTAGCAACTGGCGGACGAGCTCAAGTCCAATTCCACGTGAAGCTCCGACAATAACCCACGTGGACGGGGCCATGCCTAGCCAGCGGAGTGCTGACTAAACGGTTGCGGGTGCGTCTCTACTGTGTATGCGTAACCTGGGATGCCGCGATCTGCGTCGAGGTCCCAGTGTGCGAAAGGACTTGAGGAAGGCGTCAATGCGGAGGGTTGGGACCAGAGAAGCGACAGTGGGGCCTAGATGAGATCAAGAAGGTGCACATGCCGAATGCGGAGGCCGTAGCAATCATTAAATCAGGCGATAGAGCTCAGCAGAACGAAGATACAGGATATGCTGTACGAGTCTTGCCTCGTGTTGCTGGGCAATGGTGATGCGCAGCAGAAGTCGAGCAGGCGGATGGCACAGCCATCGACCGCGTGCCCTCACCGAAGGCGTTATCGTGGCACATGCCCCTCGCTCACAAGCGTCTGCTCAGGATCATTGCGCTTGGGAGACATCGAAATTGTGGACACTTTGACCCAGGTGTCGTCAAGCCTCCGGCTAAAGTTGACTTCATTTTCGCTGGGGGCGTTGTTGGGGCACAAGAGGCGAGTGCTCGAGCGTCCGAGGGGAGCGCAAGCGACAATGAGGGGTCTGGAATACACGTCACAAGAAACCAAAGTTTACACATGCAGCAAATGCAAGGCACCTTCACGGGCTTCGAAACACTTCGGAGAATTGCGAACGAGCCAGACACGCACAGTCGACGCCTCCTTTGCCGCTTCACAGGCGACGAAAATTCCCGACGCGAGCCTCTCGCGTAGTTTCACCCGAGCTGAAGCTTGAAGCGAGATGGGTCCAGAAAGAGCCTCACACCTGTACCATGATGTCTTATGTCTTGTTTTCAACTCTTCTATTTACGCAACACCCTGGGCCGGGCAGGGAGAGACTCCGCATGGCCCTGCTTCAAGGCATCTCCCAGTGGTTCCAATGACACAAATTCCACACATTCCGTGCTCTTGACGTTATCTTGCCGTTGTACGGACAAATGTGCTCGCATCGCTCCATTTCCCGCATGCCGGTTCACATCACCAATTTAGATGAGTTGCTGAAAGGCACGATTGACTGGCGACCGAGGCTTGATGCCCTTGTAGAAGTCGACAGTCGCAACAGCACGCTTGGCAATGCCTTCAGGGGTGAATTCAAATTTCTGCTCAAGTCAGTCGTCATAGCTACCAGATGGTAGGAGAAAAGAACTTGCCTTGTAGACATCCTTGTAGGGGCCAGAAGCACCAAAGCGGTTCAGACCGAATTGCTCGTGTGAGTATTTCTCCCATCCGAGAGTGGACATGACCTCGACTGACAAGGCGGGGATGCCATCAGGAATGACCTTGAGCTGGTAATCCTTGGGCTGGGCATCAAAGACTTCTGTGCAAGGCATTGAGACGACACGTGCGGTCAGACCGTGCTGATCCTTCAAGACTTTGACCGTGTCCACACAGATGCCGACCTCCGAGCCAGTGGAAACAAGGGTGATGTCGGCATTCTGGGCTTCGATTGCAACATAACCGCCCTTGATGGCATTCTCGAGTGTCGAGTTCTCCAACTGAGGCAGATTCTGTCGTGTCAATGCGAGAATTGAGGGCGTGGATTTGGAAGTAAGTGCCATGTAATACGCTGCTGAGGTCTCGTTGCCATCGGCAGGTCTCCAGACCATCATATTGGGAAGAGCTCGGAAGTGCACCAACGTCTCAATCGGTTGATGGGTAGGACCATCTTCACCCAAGCCGATGGAGTCATGGGTAGCGACGTAGATGACTCGCTGATGAGATAGTGACGACAGGCGGACAGCGCCGGCAGCGTATGACATGAAGTTCAAGAATGTACCACCCGCTGGGATGAGCGTGCCATAAGCAGAGATTCCGTTCATGATAGCAGCCATAGCATGCTCACGCACTCCGTATCGCAGGTAGCGACCAGACCAATCGCCGATACCGAGACTTGGAGGCTGGAAGTCAACGGCGTTCTTCCATCGGGTGTTGTTGCTGCCAGTCAGATCTGCAGAGCCCGACAGCAGCTCAGGAACCGCTTCGTGAATGCTCTCCAGGACCTTCTCGGATGTCTTCCTCGTCGCAACTGCGGAGTCAGTCGGCTTCCAGATCGGCAAGCTCTTCTCCCACCCATCGGGCAGCGCCCTCGTCAGACGACGGCTGAAGTCCTTGGCCAGCTCCGGGAACTCGCTCGAGTACTTCTTGAAGAGATCATTCCAGGCTTGCTCGGCGGCAGCACCCTCGGCAGCGTGCTTGTGATACATATCATAGACCTCCTGGGGCACGACGAAGGATTCTTCGGGATTGAAGCCAAATTTCTGCTTGACTTGCGCAGCATCGTCGGCTTTGAGCGGGTTTCCGTGCACTCCACCGGTGCCTTGCAGCTTCGAGCCGAAACCGATCGTGGTCGTCAATTTGATCATGGAAGGCTTGTCCTTGACTTCTTTCGCCTTTGCAATGGCAGCTTCAATGCCCTCTAGGTCGTGATCGCCGTCTTTGACGTGCTGGACATGCCAACCGTAGGCTTCGAATCGCTTCTCAACATCCTCGGTGAATGCGCACTTGGTGTCACCATCTACGACCGTCAGCAAAAGTGAGCATTCACTCGAGCAAAACCTTACCGATGGAGATATGGTTATCGTCGTAGATGGCGATCAAGTTACCGAGCTGCAAATGTCCAGCGGTTGATGCCGCTTCACTCGCAACGCCTTCCATAGCACAGCCATCGCCAAAGAAAGTGTAAGTATAGTTGTTGACGAGTTCATAGCCAGGCTTGTTGAAGACAGCTGCCGTGTGTGCCTGGGCAATGGCCAGACCAACTGCGTTGCTGAATCCCTGGCCCAAAGGACCAGTGGTAACTTCAATACCTGGAGTATCATGAGCTTCGGGGTGGCCCGGGGTTATGCTGTCGACTTGCTGCTGTGGGTTAGCTTCTGTCGATAAACAGCTCAGGAGAGGAAACGAACTCGGAAGTGTTTCAGGTCATCCATGGAGACCGCGTAGCCGAACAAGTGAAGGAGAGCATAGTGGAGCATGCAACCATGTCCGTTCCTGGGATGGGTTAGTGGGAGGACTTGCTAATCGTGTTGATTGTCTTCGCGCGAAAAAGTCCAGCTTCCAACGCAGATACGAGTGGCCTTGCTCCACACGACAGCAGGTTTGGAAGGCTCTTTGTTCCCGCCCACCTCTTTGCCCAGATGTCGATGAGAGTCTTGGTGTGAAGGTACTCACGATAGAACGAATCGATCTCGGTTGATGTACTCGGGGTTCTTGGGGTTGAAGGTCATGAATTTGTTGAAGAGGACATGAGCCACAGGAGCCATACCTTCACAGCGTGCGTCAGCGGTGTCACAGAATGAAGTCTAGTGGTATGGACTTACCCATGGGCGCGCCAGGGTGGCCGCTGTTGGCTTTGAGAGTGGCATCGACCTGAAGGACAACAATCAGTAAATCTTTGAAGCATGAATGAGGGGCAGGGCAACACACGGCGAGGAGCCGGATGGTGTTGATGGCTTTCCAATCGAGATCACTGTACCCCATTGCGACGGTCTGATGGATGAAAGAGGATGGAGGAGTTGGACTGGGAACAGGAAGGAATTTGAGAATGAAGGAGCTGCTGTTGAGAAAAATTTAGGAGCTTTTGACTGTCGGAACTGGCTCAATTGAGGCTAATACTGTCATGCCAGTGCTGGTGCAAGTAGTGACGCCGGGCGCTGGCGGGGCAAATGCTTTGGTGGGATGAACGACAAGTCAGGGTCCCCAAACAGTGACCTCAGACCTCAAACTCGCTTCGTGACTGGCGGGATGCCTCTGTGCTCCGACGGTTCGGCTGCTGTTTCTGTTCCGTCCCCCGCCGTGTCAGAAGTTGTGCGTCTCGAATGTCGAAAAAAAGATAATTACCTGAGTGATGGGTTCACGGGGCTTGGGGGTCGGCGAGGACTAAATACTCTGCGATCCGCCGGCTCAGTCGCACTCTGCAACGCTGATGCACAGGAAACAGAACAAGGAATCGACCTCATGGGCAGCAATGGTTGGCGGTGCCTATCAAAGTCGTTCATCCAAACGCGTCCGCAGCTTTCCGCACACCACATGTGCCTGATTACGGCAGCAGTGTGCCGGCGCATTGCTGACTACGTTTCGGAAAGCCCAGTCAGTAGAGCGCTTCCCACTTGCCTGTTCAAGCTGGCGAATTCTGCGTGACCATCATTTACTAACAACCTTCCGAGTCTGTTTCTGGTGGTCTCCCGCGCGTTTCGTGAGGGTTTCAGCACGTCGAGCTCAACCGCGAGTGCCACTCCTCGTGCCTGGCGACCTTCACTTCCAGAATCATGTCGTTCACCTCGACGCCACAGAGATGATCTCCAGATAATATCAAAATCCTGGTCCCGGTGCAACCTGCCTTCCCCTGGGTATATGCTTTTGCCTGCCGGTTCGTCCACCACCCAATGTTGTATGTTTAAAGAGAAAGTAGGACCATGCCGGTTCATTAGCGCCCTGCCCGTCCGAGGAGCAACGCTCGAACCTCCAACGCCACGCTATGCAGAATCATTCTCAGTGTAACGCCTAGTAAGAGCCATAACCGCCTGCACCATATGGCGTCGCGCCGTAGGGAGTAGCACCGCCCATGCGAGCGCCGTAGGGAGTGTACGCGCCATTTGCTGGAGCCGGCTCGTATCCATCAGGGCTCTGAGCTCCGTTCAGCCCGTCGACGCCTGCAACCTCAGCACCTCCGAGGACCCGAATGGTTTCGGCCAGCTTTTTTTGAATGACGTCGATACCTCCGCGTACAATCTCGTCCGGTTCTAGCGTGCCCACGCCTTCGACATCGAAGAAGAATGCACTTGGTACAGCATCAGGATCAAAGGCGGCGTCCGCGGCAGACTCGTCCCCTTCCCATGTGGCGTTCCGCTCGTCCACGGGCCACTCATCCTTCGCATCGGTTTCATACCAATAGTCCACATGACGCAGTTTGTTGTTGGGATCGTACTCGAAGCCCACCGCTGACGTAGGCGCCCATTTGGCGTGCTCCTTTGCAATCCCCTTTTTCGCGATACATTCCAGCTGAATTTCTTGACCATGTCGCAACTTGGCAATCAATGGACCGTGGCCATTAGCATCACGGATAACTGGTTGGCCGATACCATCTTGACGTGGTTCTTTCACGATCAGATCGCTTGCGAAGACCAACATCGTGCCAGCCTTGTCACACCGAGCGTGGAGCCGAAGGACAACTGAGCAACGTTCACAATTACTGTCGCAGTCACAGTCTCTTGTGTAAAGCAGGTTCTCGTCCACGCCCTTACTCGTCAGGGGGATGAGGCCTAGTCTGTGCGCGAGGTACTCGTCGGGAAGGACCGAAGAATTGATGGAAATGTCAACAAGATCGATGGAGATGGTCGGGATTTCGGCGAGCATGGCGCGGCGCAAGGAGTTTGCCAGGGCAAGAGAGCAGGATTGCAGGACGAAGTCGCATCGATCTCTCTCAACCTGTCCAAGATCAGATCTAGTGAAATCATCGGGTGAAGAGTTGTCTGGCTCACCTCTCTGACTGTGACCTTCAACCCCGAGGTCTCGACACCATCCATAACATCATCATGGAAGCCGTTGTAGCCGTTGTATGCCATGACTGATGCCTCTGCTGGTCTCACAGAGGAGAAACTCGTGAGCCAGGCTGAGGCCCGGGTGATCTGAGCGGAGCGACGGAGGGTGGAAAGATGTGAGAGTTGAGATGCAAGCAGAGGGCGCGCTGAAGCGAGGAAAGTTGATTCAGGGCTTCGCAAAATCGAGTCCTGACAGGCGCAGTCACGTGTCAGTCCAATCACGTGATGTGGCGGTCCTGCCACGCGCGTTACATTTGTCCACGGCACTAAACCGGAAAAGGCCACTGCATTTTGCAGCCACAGCAATAACACCATTGTCACACTGACCACATATTCATCAATTTCTAGCCCTTCTCTCTGCCCCTCCGACAGCTTCACGCTCGTTAAGTTCACGTTTTCTTGCCTGAGCGAGTCATCACGAAGTGTCTTGTTGTCGATCGGGGCATCATCCTGCGAAGCATTCATCTTGAAAGTGCGATACAGTACCGGACCCAGTCAATCTGTTGGCGGGGCATGATCTTTCTGCCTGCTCGAGCACCAACGATTTTCCGGTGCAAGATCTTGCCGGGCGTTGGATTCCGGGGTCCAACTAATAGCTTAGACAGATGCAACTACCGCTGAAACAACACTCGGTCGGAGTCATCAGTGGACTTTTACGTAGCGTATGGCACCATGGACGCGGTGGCTGAAACGTTCACTTCTCAGCCTCTCTGCATGGATTTCGATTACCGTCGAGCAGTTTCCTCCCCTGCCTGGCAATGGAGCTCTAATCGAACTGCCTTCTCCGATCACCCCAAATGTTACTATTAGCTACAAAGCTGTCCCTCCAGGGACTTGCACGACGGTTTTCGCAACTCAGCAGCAGTTCGCGGGCTACATCAAGCTACCGCCGAACTTGCTGGAGCCCACTCAGGGGAACTACTCCATCCATACTTTCTTCTGGTTCATCGAAGCCCGGCAATTGCCTGAGACAGCTCCATTGTCAATTTTTATCAATGGCGGGCCAGGCTCCTCCAGTATGGTTGGTCTTTTTCAGGAAGTCGGTCCGTGTCAGGTTGTCGAAATCGCGAATGGCCAGTTGGGCACGAGCGCACGAGATTGGGGCTGGGATCGAAGCAGCAACATCGTGTTCATCGACCAGCCTGCTCAGGTTGGTTTCTCATATGATGTCCTGACGAATTCGTCTTTAAATTTGTTGGATGAGACCACTGTAATCCCTCCAAGAACTGGCCCTGATACGCAACCTGCATACACATTCCTCAATGGCACTTTTGGGTCAGGAAACCCATCCTTCAGCGCGAATACGTCCCAGGCCGCCGCACACTCTATGTGGCACTTTCTGCAGACGTTCCTCACTTCCTTCCCGCAGTACAACACCGCATTGCGCACACAGGCTGTGGAGTCGACTGCTGAGATCCACCTTTTTACGGAATCCTACGGTGGCAAGTACGGTCCAGCCGCAGGAGAATTCTTTCGAAGCCAGAATTCTCGACGACGAACAGACGTTGGATTTGCAAATAGTACCATTGACGTCACGCTCAAGTCACTCGGCATCATCAATGGCTGGGTTGACTTGTTTACCCAGATTCCGCTTCACCCAAAGTTTGCATACGAGAATAGCTATGATATTGAGGCCATCTCACAGCTACAAGAGCTGAATGCCCTTAGTGCATATAAGAATGCAAATGGGTGTCAGCAACAGACCTCGGATTGCAGAGCGCTGGAAGCTAACCTCGATCCGCTGGGACTGGGAAATGATACTACGGTCAACCAAGTGTGCTCGCAAGCCCAGTCCTACTGCCAGTCTTACGTGGTCGGTCCTTACACTACATCGGGGCGATCTGTTTATGATATCTCCCAAGCTGTGCTGGATCCCTTCCCCAACGCTTTGTACCTGGAGTATCTCAATCAACTACCCGTGCAGGAAGCACTTGGTGTGTCTGTTAACTATACGCAAGATTCGCTCGCGGTTTTCCACGCATTCACCGCGACCGGAGATTATGCACGAGATGGGATTATCCAAGACTTGGTTGGCCTGCTCAATTCTGGTGTCAGGGTCGCTCTCATCTATGGAGACAGAGATTATATCTGCAACTGGCAGGGTGGAGAAGCGGTCTCATTTGCCATCGCCGGTGCCGCCGGCCCAACCTACGAGCCTTGGTACACTGCAGGCTATGCACCAATCGTGGCCAACAGCAGCTATATTGGGGGAGTCGTCCGCGAGTTTGGAAACCTGAGCTTCAGCCGAATCTACGATGCCGGCCACTTAGTACCCGCGTATCAGCCCGAGACCGCCTTCACCATCTTTTCACGAGTGATTGAGGGCACCGATGTCAGCATGGGCCTCCCCGCCGATCCGTCAATATACTCGTCCTGGGGCGATGCGAATTCGACATATGAGAATGTGGCTCCTCCGATGGCAGATCCGACATGCTACCTACGTGCGGTCAACAGCACCTGCGATACAGATCAGAAGAACATGCTGGCAAACGACGCTGGTGTCATCATCAACGGCGTCTTATACGACCAGGCCAGTGACTGGCAAACACCAGATCCAGGGATCACCACGAGGGCAGGCTCCCCTGGGACACCACCTGTCAGCATAATTACCAGCGCTCCGCTTCCCGAGACAGTCTCGTCAACACAGGTATTGTCCAACCTGACCGGAACGGGAAATTTGACCGCCAGTAACACGACCATCCACGTCAGCACCAGACCCTCGAGCCCCAGATCCAGTACCGGCGGTCTTCCCTCAAGGCCACAGCCCTCCACCAGTCTGCCTACGGGAGTGTTCACGGCAACAACCATTCCGCCGAAGACCAGTGTCAGCAGAGCAGCCTCTGCGAGCGCGAGTAACGCGGCGGTGTCTTGCATCAGCACCAGTATCTTTCGCACTCTATCCCTTTCTAGCGATACCCGGCCAGCGACGGTGGCGCTCGTGTATCTCTTTTCCATGTTTGTCATATCTTAAAGGGTTGGGACCATTGGGTAACAACAGCGTAATGAGAACAATGAGAGCAATGATGGGCCAGAAGCAGAGAGTCCAGCCCACGAAGAGCGACTCCAGCAGCGACGCACAACGGCACAGAATAGTGCGCCGGGGCATTTTCCTCCCGAGAGACGATCAACGAGACTGGCGCGCAACGATAGTGTGCGTGAACGATCGATAGTCAATACTGAAAATGACAAATGAGTTGTACCGGCCTACTAACTGATTACCATGATGATATCAGGCACGTTCCGAGGCAATCCCACGTCCGTTAAGATTAGCATTTGACCCCCTGAAAGGGCGGTCGAGCCTTTTCATGTGCTGTCCCGGTGCTAACTAGCGCAGGGTCCGTACTGGCTCGGAGCGCAGGGACTTGGGAGAGCAGACTGACCCATGGTTGTGAAAGTCCCGCCTCCGGGCTTTCATGTACTGTAATGATGCGTGATTTCCGTGGCAGTCGCTTGGGCAGGCGTACTGTGTACAAGTACATAGTCCACGGATGAACGCCGCGTTGATGGTCGAACGAAAGGCACGCACATCATTGGAGAAGAACACACCCAAACAGGTGAAGATGGGCGGCGCCGTCAGTATTCAGGTGAATGCGTAGGTAGTGTAGGTAGGAAGGCCCCTCCAAGAGTATATATCCTCCCATGGTGTCGTGGGCCGGCTATCTCCCCGCCACGCGGAGCGTTAGGGTTTGACAAAAGGCGATCCGTCGGAGGGAACTCGATGTCACAAGGCTTTCGGGTACTGTGCCATCTACTGTGTATGTGCTTCCGCCAAAACACCAGAGCTGTTATCGCCGATCCGTATCCGTGTCGCCGGCTTGATGGCAGTCTTTACTTATGTGTCGAGGAAAGCGCCGCCGGAATAATGATGCTGCTTCGCTGGTTGGACACCTCTCCTTCGTCAACCTGGTCTTGGCGCTAGCAGTGAATGCTCGTAAGGCAAACCTTGGCAGGAGCGCAGGTGTAGCGACCATTGAGAAGCGTTCACCTGAATCTCCTGCGTGATGCATCAATGGTTTGTTGGGTCGCTGTGTAACCGTACTGTCTACTCAATACGCGGTAAAGTGTACAGGACAAGACCCGGTGTCCGTGTATCCAGGGTCGAACTGTCGGCAATTTGAGCCTTGTCGTCAAAGGAACCTTCTCACTCTGGGCGGAACTTTCCACATCTGCGCCCGAAATCGCGAGGATGCGGGCGAAGCCCCACCACTACAGTGCCATCCCGTCGTGCAGTATGCTGCTGACTTCGGCACAGTTACAGAAGGACAGACAGCCCGGTCACCGGGCCCACAGATACACAGGTAAGTCCCGTGGTAGACCGGGCCCTGTTCCGAGAGAGGCCTGCAGCGCGGCCGAAGATGGATCTCGAGGATGGCATCCCCGGCACGCCGCTTGGACTAAGCACCTCGTGGTGTTTGGCCGCTCTCGATGCAAGCTCACCTATGGCATGCCTTCTAGCTGCATGATGTTGATCAGACGAGACGGCGTCAAGCGTCGACGAGATCATTGGAAAGGTATGTTTTTCCTTTCAAGGCTGCGGGGTTCCAAGCCGTTGGGAAGGGTTGGCC
The DNA here is from genome assembly GCF_000365165.1 of Cladophialophora carrionii CBS 160.54. Taxonomy (NCBI): domain Eukaryota; kingdom Fungi; phylum Ascomycota; class Eurotiomycetes; order Chaetothyriales; family Herpotrichiellaceae; genus Cladophialophora; species Cladophialophora carrionii. The sequence goes on from NW_008481831.1 coordinate 2,059,884, forward strand.
CGGAATCAGGCCGCGGAAAGTGTATCCTCCCTTAGCACAACCTGTAGTGGTCATTCGCAGAGTGCCTCTCGGGCTCTATCTGATGGGCCTAATGGCCGTAGCGCAGACACAGTCCACAGCACACTGAGCTTTCGAGAACCACTTCGAGACAAGAGGACAGGAGGCGCCCAGTCGATCGGTAAGGCCCAGGCTACCATCAAGCTAGCGTGCATCTCCGTGGTGAGGTGCCTGCTGGCGAAACGAATGTCCCCCCCGTGGTGACTGAACAAGAGGAAAGTACGGGGGCATGATAGGGGACCCTGTCGTTCCCATCGTCGGCCCGGGTGCGTCGTCTAGTGAGCACGATGTGTTGTCAAAGCTGAGTGACTGTGCACAGAGTTTGCGAGGTACCTCGTGCTTGTACTCGGAAACCATCTGGTGGTTCGGTTGGAATGACAATGAGGTGTCATGTCGTCGCATAGGAAGACTACGGGGTGTAACGTGGAGTCTTCCTCAGGAGATGATGCTGAGCGATTCACAAAGGAACTTGAGGTAGGGAGGACAGCCAGTTGTACTTTCACCTGCTGGGACAGAGTTGAAGCCTCTTACCGAGCAGCTGCGGTTGCCCATGCTTGTTCTAATGGTCGTCTCCTCCACCGCGCAACGGACTTTCGTACCGGCTTTGTGCACACGGGAGTCGACCGGAACCGATGGAAGAGCGATTGTATCGAAGTGCTTTTGGTGTGTTGTGAGCTTTAGGATTTGACTGTTCCGACCTCCTCCATCCTATAGGCCGCTGATACGAGCGAAGCAAAACGAGCATATAAGAAGAGAGCTTGGCTGAGTACACCAAAGGCCCAGAGCGACAATCATAAGCATGACTGTCCTTCGCGGTCGAATTGTTGGAAGAAACGTAGTCTTTCTAGTTGCGTCCATCAGGACCGTGATATCTGGATTGCGGGCCAGGTCCCCGTATTGACGAGTGGAAAAGTGAACTGAAATGCGACTAAAAGCACCGCACCGACAAGCATGATGTTCCTGTTCGAGACCCATGCCTATGCTTCGTCATGATCGCTTTGGCTGGACGCCATGGACGGTGCATCTGTATCCCTGCCTAAGATGGAAGTTCGGCTCAAGCTGCAGAAGTCAAGGTAAATGGAGGGCTTGGAGTCTCATCGAACGCAATCAGCTGCATCATCTCGTTGAACAGAACACCTTCGGATAAGCCGGTCTCTCGGGTTTCGATTTAAGTGACGCGTGACGTCTGTCGCGGCTACCATCAGGACGAGCAGGACCGACGATTGGATGCCGATCCACTTTGCTCAATTACCAGGGAGCTGGTGGCCAGGTCAGTCAGGCGAGCACTAGAGCCCCTGTCCATACACGACATCGCCTGTAAAGTCATACCTCAACAGGAGCCGGGAGTCCAGCGTTGAGTACCCTGGACTAGCCGGCAGTCGAGTCTCTTTCGTGCCGGATCGCTCTGGTTCGATGACTGATACCAGCTATACCGTTCCGCATTGTCAGGCTTGTAGAAAATATGTCCACGAGTGATGCTGGTATCTGGCTCAAGCTCGGGGTTGGGCATGCTGGGTCAGCTTGGAACTCACATGCAAGCGCCATATGGAGACGTAGTGTGCGAAGCACATCTCATCTGGGCTTGAGTATGGCTGAGTGTTGTTCATCCTGTTCCATCTCCGGCGCAAAACAAGCGGATTGGTTCCAAAAGCAGAAAAGAAGAAGAAGAGAATAATCACTTGATCAGCAGGAAGCTCCTGGCAACAAAGTAGTCCTTGAAACGTGTCCAGCAGCCTTGCGAAGTATAGATCAACGGGCATTGTCTGCGGAGGTCCGTATGCAGTCCGCAGTGGTGCCAATCCTGGGCTCCAAAATTACATCGCAGTCTGACCAAGAGGCTGAGCATAGTCACACCCATTGACGGATGCATCCTGTGTTGAGCGAGGCTCATGGCTTCTGCGCTCAACGAGTACAGTACATAGTACTTAGTACACGTGCGTCGAGGAGGATCAAGGTGGAAACGAGGGTATGCTTGCGATCGTCATGTTGGCACTGTCGTGGAGTGGGAAGCGAAGGCTACCACCCATTCCTGAAAAAGGCTGAATTGGACAGTCAGTGTCAGAGTCGCAATCATGCCCGACGATGAACACCGTACCTCGTACGAGAAGGCTCGCTTAGGGTTGCGTGAGGGTGGCGAGGCGGATTGGCGAGGACAGCCCAAAGGAGGCTGCGCATCGATATTGCAAATGACGGTACAAGGCAGTCGGATACAGGTACGATGTGGTATGCAGGTCGGAGTGAACAGTCAGAGAACAGTCAGCAGGCACTGAGAAGAGGCTTGTCACCTAAACAGGCAAATAGTCCGGAGCCACGGGAAGCTTGACCCTGGCATGCGACGAGAAGAGGTGAAGGTGGCGGCCGAGTGAAGAGACAAAGAGGGCACAGGTACGAGTACCGAAAGTGGAAAATGTGGTCAATGAAGAGACGAGACGAGAGGACCAGCGGGCAATTCGGCCGAGCGCGTCGGTGCCCGCAAGCCGCAAGCGCACATCGGGGTCTGACGCCAAGCCCAAGCTGGTGTGTCGTGCTAGCTATTAGCTAAGAAATTGCTAATCCACTCGTCGAATTTTCACCAGCCCTTTCCCTTTTCACTGATTCCCCAATCGCCGCAGACTGACCATCTCCTTCACTTATTACTCATCATCCGGAGCCTGAGCACGCTCTCGCCATTCAATTTCGCCCCTTCTCTCGTGGCCCACGGCTCGACTGCTGACTTTACATTTCGTCAATCCGCCCTTTCCTCCAGCGGCGCCGCGTTCGAATTCATCTCCGCTGAACGGGTCTGCGCGTCTGCGCCTGCAATTTACAGAACAATCAGCACTCGATCATCGATTGGGTCTCCCCTGGTTGCGTCTCGTCACCTCATCCGACCGATCCTGAGCCCGGGGAGCACTTGTGACCGGTTTCGCCGCTTGTTCAAATCAGTCGCCCAGCCCTCCACTTGCCCCCCCGCGAAATACAGTCCACCATCATTGACCAAAAAAAGGTTATGCAACCGGCCCTCGCTCCTCGCACGGCTAGCTCTCCTTCAACCATGCCTCAGGTAAGCAGCCAAGAACACCTCGGCCCTTACTCAGATTCCTGCTTCGAGCTGTTCCTTGATGCCCTTTCCAGCGCTCTTGGTGAGGGTGACACGGCATTTGGGGAGGACCTGGGTGTCCAGAAGCCCGTCACACCCATCCCACATTATCCCGTCGCATGACCACGGTCATCAAGAAGAGCATGCCAGCCTTGCTCAGGATTTTGCTTCCCACCATGTCTTGCACCCAAACAGCCACACCATCACGGTGTCCAGGCATCAGTGCCTGGCTCCATCTCTCTGCCTTCCACCGACGACTTTCCCAAGCCTCCCCCCCATCTGGATCTAGCATCGATACCTCACGCACTCCCCACCCCTGTAAGTTTGACAAGGAGCGATTCTGACCGATTTGAGCAATAGGACGTTGTCAAATCCGATCACCGTACGTATAGTAATCATCGACCCACCCTGCGCTTTCTCTCGCCCTGCGGCCTGAAACCCTCTCCGGCCTCGTCGCACGCTATTCCCTCTCGGTGCTTCGGCACTGCGCCCTAGCCGCTTCCTCCTGCTTCCACTCAGCACCCTGGTCATCCTCACACACTACTGCCCCGTTGCCTATCGCCGATCCCGTCCGCTTTACTCATACCGTATTGATACCACGGTTCGGTTGTGTTATCTTACTGTCTCCTGCAAGACTGCATCATTTGTCCTGTTCCAAAAGAAGCAAGGGTGTCGAAACCACCATCCCCACCCCAGTCTGGCCTTTCCGTCACATACATATACTCCCCAAGAACCATCGCCTCTATCCAGCCTTGTCTCTTTGTGCCCTTGTTGGACTCGGAATACATTGTCTTGCGCTCAGACTGTTTGTATCTTCCCTCATACAATTGATCAGAACCCTCCCCCTTCTGTACTATCACACATCGTTACATCATGACCTCGATCACTCAGTTACTTTCTCCCTGGCCGGTCTCTAAACATTCGATAGTTCTGCGGGAGCAACACTACCCTCCCCCGCCTCAACCACTTTCTGACCACATGGATGCCTTGCCACATCATCAACCTTCCCCTCCTCAGGATCTGGCCCACAACGATGCAGTTACAGGCAGTGCCGAGAGTGATGGTGGCGAGAACGGTGGCGACGGCCGCAAAGGTTATGGAAAGCGCGAGTTGAGCACGAGCAAGAGAGCCGCTCAAAATCGAGCCGCCCAGGTAAGCTTTGTCGGCCGGCTGACGCGACCTGTCGTGCTGACCATGAATGCAGAGGGCTTTCCGACAACGAAAAGAAGGCTACATCAAGAAACTCGAAGAGCAAGTACGAGACTACCAGGTACTCAGCGAAAACTTCAAAGCGGTGCAAGCCGAAAACTATCAGCTCCGTGACTACATCATCAACCTCCAATCTCGATTATTAGAATCACAGGGTGAAGTTCCACCTCCACCAAGTAACGTCGACGGGCTGCAACCGGGCAAAGCCGGAACTTCGCAGCAGCCGGGCACCTTGCCTCGATTATCAGAACTCGGTGCAGTCGGCCAGACGCCGGACGGCCTCAACAGCCTACACCAAGAGCCTCCTCGGACCGGGCTATATCCTGATCCAACATATTCTGAATCTCCAGTCACGAAGCGCGCCAGGACGGGATCGGCTGAGATGACTCCATCCCAAGCGGCATTGCAAGGACCGAACATTCTCTCACAGCAATCCGCAGGTGGTCGGTAACACTTGCTTGTTTGTACTTTTTGCAAGAAACGGGACCTTGAATGATCGGGCGTTTGGGCTCGGCATGGTTTGTTACGATGCATGTGTCTACGGTATTAGGGCCCTCGCGGTCCTAGGGGGCGGACCGTTGCTGTACTGATCACGACCGTTGGGTTGGCTACGGCGTTCTAAGGAAGGTAGAGAGGGTGGCATTCTTTGAGTGTCGAGCAACAGAGGCCCCGATGTCATCGGGTACTACAGAAAGACCTGGCAAAGGTCCATGAAGACTAGAGCTGAGAGAGGATGGAGACCAGCGAATGTGCTAGCTGGGATACTGCCACAGTTTACAGGGTATCTCGCTTGTCCTTCCGCGACGTTTGTAACCAGCAAATGTACAAAGAATTCGGGCTGGTCAGTCAACCAATATCACAAGGTGCGCGGGCGTCGCATGCGCACAAGTATTACCGTGCATAAAATCCCACCGAGTTAAGCATCCTGGAATCAGTCAGCTCGAGGGGGTTTGAATGAGGCTTCCCTGGGCATGGGGACGAAACCAAGCACGCCAGCCTTCACCCCATGCGGTTGTTCGAAGGTTCCTAAGTCCGGACCAAATGCCATGGCTATTAGTGATCTGTTGGCGACGGCACCAATCAACGTGAGGCCAAGGGATCATTAAGGCTGTCGCGTCCCGCGTGTCAACCCATGCAACGCTGCTGGTAGTCAGAAGTACGGCACCGTCCAAGGTGTCGTCGCAGAGGCTGGGCGCTGGTTGGTGCGGTTGGGCCAGCGCCGACCGACGGGTACTGGGTACCCACGCCTGTGCGGGACGCGGCCGATGACCACGACAGCCCAGCCTCTGGAGGAATGAGTATTACGATATCCGCCGGTACGAGTTCGTCTAAGCACGGCGAACGAACGGGCAACGGCGGTACGACTCCATAATAGGAGGCTACTACTCCAATCGGCTGCCAAGGTGACTCTCTAGCGCCTACTCCAGACGGATATCTGATGGCTCGCTGCCGAGGGAATATGTCAGCAGGCACGGTGGAAACAGTCACCAACAGGACATACGGACTACGGCGAGGCACAATCGGCGAAGCCCCAGACGAACACGCGGCGCTTCCCTGCCAGCTGCCGAGCACATCAATGAGTCAGGGAGTCGCGGACGAGGCCGGAAAGTCTCCTGGGTGGCTGAAGGAGGCTGCAGGCAGCGGCTAAATGTTGAAGTGGGATAATTCCTCTTCAAGACGCCGCAATGCCAAGCAGCACCAGAGCATGTCAACCAGCGCCGTGAGGAGCATCACGCCGACGTACCAGTACGTAGTCGACTGGTTCTGCACAATCAAGAGGTGCATAAATCGGAGAACGCGAGGCGCTGCGGAATACCCCGCACAGATACAGATCCCCGCTACGTAATGACGACGTTGTAATGCCAGGAATCCACCTGGTAAGATACGCCGGTCACCTCGTCGCCTGATTGGAGGCGCCAAGCATGATCTGCTGTCCAATCAGAGGAGATTCTAACTTGACTCCTCTGGTTCTAGTTTCTTTCAAATCTTCGTCATTGCCACCAGACACAGCTGCGTCTTGCAATTTCCTCCTCGCTGTTGCAGACCGGGCAACAGAGTATCGTCTTCATCTGTCGCTCGAGAAAGGTTTCTCGCTCCAGCGACATCCAGCCGGGTCAAGGTGCGGATGGTGCGAGTGCGTGGAAGGAGTACGATTCCGCACGACTCACTACTGTGTACGTCCATTTCGCGCTGCCATTATCCTGGCACAGCCTTCAGCTCCAATCTATTTATTATGTAACCCCAAGGATTCTATTGACGCCAGGGTTCAGCCCCCTCCTCCCTGAAATCGCACTCCGAAGCGACAAGCGATGCAGATCTCAAGTCCTCGTATAGCCGGAATCTGTGCGCGGCATTACCACCACAAGGGCGCCGGCAAGAACCTCGAGTCGTGACTTGCTGGCACCTTTACCGTTTTCCCAGATGATCGCCATGCAGCCAATGACTAAGGGGCCCTGCTTCCAGACGACGGTTGTCCATCTCGCCACTGCCTGCACTCAAAGCCGCACACAGCACGAGCAGCTGCTCCAGCTCTGGATGACCCATCATGTCTCCACTACAAGGGGCCCAGGCGCAGTGGCTCCTTACACAGTACGGCTGCGGACTGCAAGGCTCAGGACCAGGTACGTGATAACTCCTATCTTGGAGTTTGTCAAATTTAGAGGCGGTCCGCAGATCAGAGGCTCAAGATGACCACTTGTCTAATCTCTGGCGCTCCTTCGCTGTCGACTCGACGACATCGCCCCCGATCCTACATCAGCATCATTCCAATACTGCATGGCGATGCGGCGAACTGCAGGTTCACCCATCGGAGACCGGCATGGGCACTGTTGGATATCCAAGAAAAGTCCTCGCCCTCACTCCGGAGCATCTTGGCGGCACGTATGGGCTCGCCACTACAGTCAGCCGATTGTGCAAGCAAGGAATCATGCTCCGGTCGCCGGCAAGGCCCTGCGGCTGCGGCATCATCTCGACATCTGCTGCACGACACTTTCCCGTCAAAACCTTAAATCGCGTTCGTCAAGTCAAGAATTCTCATCCACTTCCTTTTAAGGGCACTTGTGAGTACCTCGCCGAATGCATACACCGTTCTGTGCCAAGGTCAGATCCAGCCGCTGTTTCGCCACAAGATCAGCGCCAGGCAGGATGCGGTAATTGTGTCGATACTTCCAGGCACTGACTGCTGAGGCCTTAACTGGTCGACGTTGAACATCACCCCCGGACGTGCCCTTCGTATAGCCCGCATGCCTGGAAGCGATACTCACAAGGCAAATACATGCGCCATATCCGGTGCTTTTCGAGCTTGACAAATGACCCAGCCTTCTACACACGAAAGTTTCCGCCAAGACAGGCTGTCGAGTCAGATCCCCGTTGATTCACCTGTTGGTGACAGTCAACGGCAAGGCTTGAGAAGCCCCGTTGCTTCGAGGCTCGTTTATCCAAGGTGGAAGCTGTTCAAGCCTTAACAAGACCGACCGAGGCTCCACATGCTTCGAGAAGCAACAATCGCCCACAGTACTCTGCACAGCAGTAGCAGAAAGCGGGTATCGTGCTCCTAAGCTGGCTGGAAGTAGGGATTCTGCCCTCTCCTTAACCACCTCGTTTGTGTACCTCCAAGGCATTTCTCGATTAAGATGCGTCCAGCACAGCAGTGCCGCATATAGCCCGCAGTCATGCTTGAGCCTCTTCGCATTGACGACGAGGCAGCGAAATAGCACCCGCGGTCAGGAGACAACCGTAACAGAGCTCTGCGTGAAAGAGGCGGGACTGGTATCATGGAAATACCATACCCCCTGAGTCTGACCGCATGGTCTGAGCGCGACCCCAGTCTTAACCTGGTATTCTCGATGCGCATATCGCCAGCCAAAACCCACAACGAGCCGGCCGTGCATCGTTCATGCTGCCAAGACCGCGTCAATCAAGCAGGTATCGACTTGCCTGTTCGGGGTTTCGATCCATGCTGCGGTCCGAGTATAGAGTCCCTGTGATCCTGGATCGACACTGCTGGTACCAACGTCAGACTAGTGTCTCAAGAGAGGTCGTAACGTGGGTTGGGCTTGTATTCTAGTGCCATTCCTATCTGAGTGTACTTTTGGGGAGCAGGGAATCCTTGCAGCCATCCGGTCCGATCAATTACCCTTCGACCAAACAGGTGATATCCAATTTAGGACGGGGTCGGTTCGAGCCCGTCCGAAGTCCTCATTTTCTCCGTCTCTTGAGCCCGAATGGGGCCAAGCATCCATGTTCGAAAGCCGGACCATATACCGATGCAGTCCTGGCTGTCGCTTCCCACCACGAAGCATACAGCATCGCGTACATACATGGTACTGTATTGCATAGCGAGTCAACAAATCTGCACGGCCGCACCGCTTAGTCAAACGGTGTGCAAGCATGGCCGCCTCCTCTAAATATTGGAATCAGCGCTGAAGTCAGCATCCTTCGTTCCACCCGGTCGGATCACTACTAACCAGGTACTCCGTACTGTGGCAGCAAGACGAGTTCCGTCCCGTTCAGTCTCCATCGGATCGGCCATCAGACCACCACATCAATCCCGCGGAATAACACCCCGACGCGGACAATTCCCTTTGAGATATCGCGATATAGTGGTCTAATTCGATGGTTCGCCGATAAGATGGCTCTTGACATACGAATAGCCAGATCTGGGGTTCACGATCACCGTTTCAGGCAATGCTTAGCTAAGGGAACCCATAGACGTGTGCCTCCTGCGAGTGTCGCACGCTTCGTTTCATTTGTGTACGGTGCGCACAGTACCCGTTACCATACGAGCAGTACTATGCATAGTACACCCGCGGTACACAACAGGATGGACCCAGCGCATTACTCCATCGCCTGGCCTCCGCGCTCAGACCTCCGTGCTCAGACCCCCGTACCAGGTGGGTAGTTGACCAGTTCTAAGCGACGGCCGTGCGGCCGACTTATGGCTGATGGGCGCAGCCGCGGTGGTTGTCATCCGGTGATTCTCAGGACAGCGTCGGGCGTACGGAGTCGACCAGTCCGTGGATTCGCCGCAAGAATCTCGACGCTATACAACGTGTACTCGGGACATGGGACTCGGTATGGAGTACATGCCTACCCTATATTATATACGCGGAATGAGGCCAGTAAGCACGCGGTGGTCTGACCTAATCTCCCTTGCCCGCTTATACCGCCGGCGGAGAGGACGTACGGAGGACGGAAATAGTAATTATCCTGCGCAGAATTCGAGTCTCGCACGTTGAGATCTGGACCTCGAGGATCCAGCGAGGCTCTCGCTTCCACGATTCAGCATTCGCCCGAGAAACGAAAATGGAAATCTTGCATTTGCCTTGCCGTCTGCACTGTACGGATTGCACACTGCACGGAGCATTCGGCACAGAAGGTGTTACACGAGTGCCGGACTACCTATCCCTCCCTTCTACTGTAGTCACGCTGAGGAACGACACAGAGTAGTCAAAATACCCTTGATTGCCAACATGGTCCTTGGTAGGAGAACTGGAGTCACGAAAGCTCACGTCACTGCGACTTGAGAAACCACGACGGCAATGATAGGACATAGGAGTCGAGTATGTACACATGGATTTGCACGTGTACATGTAAAAAGTCCATATTGTAAGGTTCCTGCCGTTCCCTGCCGTGTCATGCCGTCTGATTGACCATTGGCCATTGGCCATCGATCATGGAGACAGAAGATCGCGAACAAGGCTGCGGTCTGCCTCGGCGGTCTGGGTCTGGACTCTTATGTACTGTACCGTGGGCAGACCAAGCCAGCGGACGAGGTCGAGGTCGAGGTCGAGGTCGATGTCCAGCCCACCACCTCCGGCCGACGGAGACCATCTTTCGAGACAGTACAACGTACTGTAGTACGGAGTAATTAGACCACCTCGGTGTGCGGGCAGGAATCTAAGGTTCTGTCTACCTACCTACAGGGAGCCAGGTCTTCACATTGGGTACGTATACGTCTAACGTGCAAGTGGCTGGCCTCGCTCTCACACAGTACATAGTCACATAGTCACATAGGGTCTACTATGTACGGAGTACACAATACCGTTACCTCTCATCGTCGGGTGGCCCAAGCCATTTTGAATGCCCGAAGCCAGACACGCAGACGTCGCGCAAGGGGGGTGGTCATGGTCATGGTCATCAATCCGCGGATCGTGTTGTGTTGAGTTGAGTTGTTTCTCCGCCACCTCTTGCATTGCATGCATAGCACGAGACACCGTCTACGGACGGACAGACGGATTGATGGACTGATGGACTCACGCGCCCGCGGACGGAATCAGTCAGTCAGTCATCCTGGGACCATCGTGCGGATATGTAGCAGTAATGCCCTTCCCCTTCCCCCAACCTACCGCGGGGGACTCATGTCCTTACCTGCTGTTTGAACTGAACTGCGACATGTACGTACAGTACGGAGTACAGGGCCTGGACTCTACCGAAGTACTCCGTACTTAACCTAGGTACGGAGTACAGTAGTAGAGGTCTGGACCAGATTGTCCAGGATTGCAATTGCAGTGCCATGCATGCCCTCGCATGGCCTCACATGGGCCTCGCATCCGATTTGGTACGACACACATCTTGATTACCGGCATGGCTGGATCGCATGGGAATTTAGGGGAAAAGGGCACAATGCTGGGATGGAGGGGGGCCGTGACTGACTCGGTCGTGACTCTGCTGCCTCGTTTCGTTGAGAAGAACGGGAACCGTGTACGGAGTACAGTGTATGTACAGTGTGCGTACGGGTTGGTAAGCGAATGAGAACGCCCAGTGTACGGGTTAACGTGAAGTACTCCGTACTAACTATGTAGTACATACTCGGTGATTAGTTTCTTACTTCTAGAAGCTCGGGGTTCTAGGCGCTCGACGAGACGAGACGAGAGGAGATACAGTACAGTTAGATACTGTGTACCCTGGACGAGTAACTAGATGATAACATAGAGGAGCAATGTTCTCTGCAACAATACCCTTCGTCACCTCTACGCAGCAAGTATAGAGTACTCCGTACACGGGATGGCTACGTCCCGCGCAGTACCGTATTACCGTCCGCCGTGTACGGTCTACGCGTGTGTCGAAAGAGTGGTCGAAGCCGTCAGCAGAGGCTAGACGTTCGTTTTCACCCCTTGCCTGTATTCGTCAAGACGCCCTGCGCTTGTCTCGCTTCCCCTACTTCCTAATTGATGATTTGCCATGTCTGGTGAAGCCTCGACCGTTGCGCCAAAGGAAGATGGGGGGGAGGGGGTCTGGTGCCAGGTTGGTGGCCGGGTTGCGTTCGGCTACAGTAGTGCTACAGAAGTGGTAGTCCGCTACAGTACGGTGTCATGTAGCTGCAAATGCTAGACCGTTGGAGGCGCAAGGGTCAGGCGCCCTGGGGTCGAACCCTTCCGCCGCGTTCCGAAGGCTCTAAAGCCACCTGGTACTCGTACACCTGACTGACGGATTACCAAATCATCCGTGGGTACTAGGTAGGTGTGGAGGGACGATTGGGATACAGCGTGGAGGACTGCGTACACTCCGTACTGTTCTAGATCCTTTCGCGACGGGGACTCCAGCTGAACAAACAGAGTATACCCTCATAGATTACTTGCACTAATGCTCGTATTTCAGTACGTACATAGTTCGCAAGACATGTGGTGGGGGCCAGAGGAAGCTTGCTCGCAGTCGACGCGCACAAAAGCAGGCACAGACTCGCTCGCGTATCGAATGTCTCCCGATCCGTGGTGGAACAGTATGAGCCATCAGCATTGCCTTGCTTGGGGTGGTCTTTATCGTTCGTGTCGCGCTAGACAACCTCTTGGTGGAAGCCCAACGAGCACCAAAAACCGGGGAAAGGCCTTATCTCCCGCACCTACAGCTCATGTCCATGGTGGCGCATGCTATGTCTAGATGAGCCTGCCAGATGGTCGTCCCTTGGGGGTGATTTGTAGCTGGGCATGTCGCAGTCTAGAATGGAGTCGGAGATACACACAGACTCGTGATGTGTGAACCCGGTATCTGCGCTGTGAGGGAACCGTTGTTCGATGCTTGAGATGTTGTGGATGTTGGGCAGCCTCGCGCAGAAAAAATGTCACAATGCCATATCCCAGACTGGCCCAAGTCCTGCCGGCCAGCCTGATGATCAGTGGTGAAGAGCAACGAGACCTAGACCTCTGTCAAGAAAACTACTGGAATGTCTGTGTTTCGTCACCTACTCCGAAGGTTCCGTCCAGCTGTTCCCTAAAATCCGCTTTCTCCGGCCATCTCGCAGGATCATTCTTCCAAAGCAGTGATTCGAGATGTCGCGTGCACAGGATCCTTGGGTGCTGCTTTGTCAAACCATGAGGGATGAAACAGGCAAGCCTTGCGGCGAGAGGATGACATTCTTACTGCCCACGACACCCAAGCCTCTCCTCCCAGTCCTGAATGTGCTTGCGAACAGATAATCACCCAGCGGAGATCTCACCGGGACTCAGGACGGACTGTCTGAAAGAACAACACCCACGGCTGGCGAGAATACGAGCTTCGCGTTTGGAAGTCTGACCCAGACACCTCGCGAAGAAGGCTACATCCAGGCCCAGAACTCATGAATCTCCATTCGTCCTCGCAACCAGACCAATCTGTCTTAGAGGAACATTCGTCACAGTCTGACTTCTCTTCCAAAGATAGCTGGATGCCCTCAGCGTTCCCCTCGTCGCCTTGTCTTAGTTAGGGAGGCCGGGTTGCGTCAATCATCCATGGTCCAGCTGAGGTTACTTGCTGCAGGCCTCTCCGCATTCGGCCGCGAGCCTGGAAACGACTCTAAAGGGAAAGCTGAATCAGCCTGTCGCTTGAGGTCTTCGGTAATTCTCAATCGACGCTGCCTGTCACTATATCTGATGGGGAGATAGCTTGCGCATCTGGAAGGATGTCCTAGCAGCGCGTGGTTGAGCAATTGAAACACTTTCACCCTAGCAAATGCGGATCGCAGCTGAAAGCTTGCCGTGTGCTCGAAGCACAACAGCCGATGATGAAAAGCAACCTCACGCGACACCAGCTCATCGCGATTCGACACATATGAGGGAACGGTGCAGGGTTCGTGTTGACGTTCGAGCGAGCTGCGGGCAACCCGAGGTGTTCGGAAATGGACAAGCAGTGGCTTTGACTGTCGTCTAATAACAGGCAACTTTCTTACCTCTGTGGCTTGTCATGCACGCTCCGAAACTGCTGTTGCTGAAGCTTCTGCGCCGCCGACCTTGCAACGTCCTTCGGGACGCATGGCGAACTCAAGGTTCGTCCATGCAGGAAGACAAGAATACTCCCTGGCTCAGAGCTGGCTCACCAGTAACCGCTCTTTATCATATGCCAACTCGGGAAATTCTTCTCTCCGACTTTGTGCAAGACATGGCATATAATTTGTCAAATGTGCCGGACCTTTTTGGCTCCTACTCGATTAGGCTCGCAGATCAACGCTTACGTGACCAGCACATGTCACGGGAACCGGACATACCAGATATCTAGCCCCAGCTCGAGGTTGTGAGAGGCAGTCACCGTATCTTGACCGTCATACTTTTGGTTCCCTCCGTTTGCGCTTTCGGGAATTGGGGTCCCCGGTGGGCTTTGTGGCAGCTCCATTACTCGCGGTTCCTCCGAAGACAGAGAATTTGGCAGGCTCGCATCCTCCTATGCAGGGTTCTGTTAATGGATATACTCGTTCTGGATGGCTAAAGTTGGCGTCGATCAACGGCTATACAAGCTTGCTCAGTGGCCGGGCTCCCATGAGTGGATGACGCCGAGGAATCCGTCTTGGTCGTCTTGTGGCCAACCTACATTCTTATATTGAGAGAGTGTGACAAATAATGGTTGGCCCTGAGCTTAAGTCTTTCTCAAGCACATTGGTGCCGGCTGCGAGCGACCTTGTGAGTCGATGTTCAACGAACTGTGCATGAGAGCCTTTGACAGCTCATCTCGCCCTCATCAACGCGACATTGAGCAGTATCCCGCTTTCGGCCGGGTTCTCACCAGCTCTGGATCCGGCTACGGGCAAATACTGACCAAATTTATCGGTCAACGGAGTGGGAAGCCACAGGGCCGTGGAGCACCGAAGCAGGACACAATCAAGATCAGACATGGGAGGCGCACAAACACCAGAGCTGGCAACAGCATTGTCGACGATGCTGGGCTGAAAGGCAGGCGTCGCATTGCTCGCTTGTTGTGTTTGGTCATCACACGTGCTGCTGTCACGTACCACGGAGGCAGATGTCTCGGTACGAGTAGGCACACTCTTCGAGCTGTTCTGATGCCCATCTTAACGTCAACGCTTCTCGGGTAGCCGGAGGTAGTATTCAAGTGTCTGTGATCGAGCCCTGACTAATTACCAGAGCCGAGGCGGTGGAGAGTATTCCCGTGCTGCATTGGTGACACCGCTATGACTCGTCATGCAGACGTTGCGGAGCTGGCGCGTCAGGCACCATTTTCCCAAAAGTGTTGCATGGCGCGGTACCCACAGGATGCGCGAAAGCAGCAGACCACTGGACCTCCAGAATGATCGGCTCGGGAGCTAGAAGCGACTCCGGAAAGGATGCAGGACCGTCGTGTACTAGTGTGGGAGCATGTCACGAAGCAGACGGTGATTGCTTGCCAGCGGCGGAGGAGGAATGACCCTAATTGGCAAACAAGGTGGCAAGGTCAGCATGACACGGCGATGATGGCGGCCTCAGGTGCGAGTGCACGTCCGGCGATTCGGAGGATCTGGGGCCGGAGAATCGCTTATGTAGGAGTTTCAGTCATGTGGGATGCACACAGAGGGGGAGAGAGAGAGAGAGAGTGTGAGTACCAGGACTGAGTACATAATCCCATTCGGAGAATATTGCGAGGGTGATGACTGAGTGAGGCGTAAGTGAAAGTTGGGAGATTGAAAAGACGCGAGGACGGGTGTATTGTAAAGACCCATCGTGACCGGCAATATCGCAAGTGCAGTTACGAGGCTGTTACCGTCACTGTCTCCGTCTCAGCCTTGCAACCGATTTTGGCCCCGATTAGGCTGAGATCAAAGTTGCCACATGGCTCATGGAAGCAGTGGAAGCCTCATCGCGCTCGGCACACCCCTGAACGACTGGGTCAATCTTTGTCCCGCCGCTGGGCTGTTTGCGGTTAGGTGGAGTGGCAGGGGATCTCGTACCCAGTAGCGAGATATTGGCCGCCCACAGGTCCTTCGGGCTCTCGGGGACCAGAGTGGATGACCAAGACGACGCCTGCGTCTCCCCATTGGACTGCCGGCGATCACAACACCAGAATAGTCAAGGCGTGGCCGCTGGCTTACGGCAGGATTGAGTCAGCTTTTGTCGATTTCCTGGCTGCCATGCTCCCTGAAGAACAACTTTCTCGGCATCGCGTTTGTCGGAGACTCCTCACCTCCTGGTCCGGGTGGAGAGACATCCATGCGGAACAGAAACGTGTAAGCACACGGCTTTCAGGACGATGAGCCGACTGGAAGAGGATACAAGGCGCGCGCCATCAGAGCTCGTTGATGCGGCAGCCGACTGGTCGCTTCGAGTAAGCACCCCGTAGGGACCTTGCATGCTGCGTGCCACTACTGAACGCTTCGAGACATGACCTTTCTTCCATTCGCTTGCAGCGCTGGCTCGCTTTGGGATGGGAGTGCTGGAACTTGCTAGCCTTTTTCTTCGATGCTTACGTATTCAACATCGTTCCGGCGAGACGGAGCAGTACCTCGTACTCCAACGAAGACAAAGCTGGAGACCTGTTTGAAGGCCGGAAAAGGAAATCCACTGTCGAGATAGGACAAGCAGGACACACACTTCTTGGCCTTCCGCGTTTGCGTCCGGAGGGAGATGCGGCAGAACCACCCAGACCCACGGCTCCATCGCAACACTGACAGTGGATCCAGATTTCACGCTGGGGCCAACAGCCTCGGATTGCAAGGCTTTCTGTGATGTGGCCTTAAGGCCTTCCTGACGGGACGCCTCGAGGGTTGTGCGCTACGAATCCGCTGTGCCCATCGGACGGCTCCCGCACCTCGCTTCTCTTGAGCAGGCACGAAACAAGTGGCGTGCGGGTAAGATCTTATTAAGAAGTTTTACAACTCCTTTAATGGGAAACCCTCGCATACCCCTGTAACTGGCTCGCTTAATAGCGGGGAGAGGGTTTCGAAACCTGGCAGGTATGTTTACGTACGGACACCGCCAACGAGGACCAGGATTCAGCGATGTCACTTGACGGCCTGCCCGAGATCGGCAGGTTACGAGGTAAGAACAACACCATCCGAGAGACGATCATAGCAATAAACAGCATACACGCCGATCCAATAAGCGACGAGTCTCCAGTTGACAATCGCCTGCTCGAGTAGATGGTATTCGGATCAGTTCCCCACTAGGGGTATGGAACAGTGTGCCTATGTATGTCAACGGTGAGATGTTGTCATCATCCTGTCAAAATCTTGACGTCGTTTTATCGGTGAATACTCTGACCGGAGGCACATGAGCGTCGGAACCTGCATTTCAAACGGGGGCCAAGGCTGGAATCAATTTCGCCTCGGAGGCCTGATGACAAGGCTGCGCGAAACTGAGGCTGCTAAAAGTTTCTTCATAGCTTCGCCGGCTTGTGGCGAAGAAGCTTTTCGGATTCTGCTTGTTGTCACTTGATGCGGTAGGAGCGTACTGCACAGCGCCGCCCCTGCTAAAGAGCTGCGTTTCCCCTCTCCGTAAGGCATTATCCGTGAATACTGGATAGCCGGATGCGGAACCCTTGGTATTAGTTTGTACCCAGTACGAGGTACTGTGATAGTCGCTGGGGCGCTCGCACTAGTGATAGGGTGATCGAAGTATACCACAGGATCATGCGGACATGCCAAGCAGCAGAGGCCGACTGCCGCGTTGCCAACGAACTCCGTACTCGTATCAGCAGATTACAAAACGCCGACAGTGGTGATCATCCTCCGAAAGCGAACGGCGATGGCGCTATCGAGTTTCCTAGGTCATGTTCCTGCGACGTGTAAGCGACCGTCACCCAAGACGGGGGTGCAACTGGGGTGGTGGTTACCTTGATGTAATCGCTTCCTTTCTCCATGTATTCCGCATGTGTGACACTGGCGGCCTGTCGCTCGACCTGGTCTGCTGAACTCCACCAGGAGGCTGCTCCTTTCCACGCATCAAGGATTGGGTCGCTCGCTTTCCGGACATTGACCGTGAAATCCGAAGGCACCGTGGCTATGAGTTCCTGCCTAAGCCGTTGCTCGAAGCTCGTGAACATGGTATTTCCGCCAGTGAGAAAGACATCCTTGAGCAGGGCCTGTTGTTGGTCAAAGTCCGCAAACCGACCCATGACAATACCCTCAATGATTTCAACAAGACCAGCTTGGTCGACCCCAGCAATCCCAGGCTGAAATACCACCTCTGGCACTCTGATGCGTTCGACGTTCAAGTGGATCTGATTGCCTTCGCGCTGACTCTCTGGATCCGCAGGCCTCGCTCCTCGTAGGAAAGCATGCAATACGCTCTTGGTCCAATCGTTCTGCGCTTCGATAGTGTCCTTCTCCGAGAAATTCGGATCGAACTGCAGGAGTTCGCTCTCCAGCGCCTTCAAAGCGGTAAGAGGGTCTTCTTCTGGCTCCTCGTCGTCACTTGCAGGTTCAGTGGCGACCGTCCGGTAGACGCCCCAGTCTTCGTCGTTGGCCCCAAAGTCGTCATCATAGTCCCCTCCACCTCTGCGCTTTCGCTTTGGTCCATCTGAAGCAAGGTTCGCCAAGGTCTTCATGCGCATCTGGGAAGCTATGCCTTTGCGATTACTGGAATCTGCTTTCTGCCTTGCTTGCTCCTTTATCTTTGCGAGTAACGACAGTCGCTGTTGTCGGCGCCCTGCGAGCCACTCGTCAAAGCGATTCTCGCGGGTCTCGCGGTCCTTTCTCTCTTCTTCTGCCACCCGTGCTCTCTCACGTTCTTTTTCCTGTTTGGCTCTTATTCTTGCTTCGACACCGGACTTCATTAGTCTCTGATGCCGCTTCTGCTTGATGCCCTCTTCATCCAGTTGATCGTCGGGAACATCCAGAAGCGGAAACTTGGTCAGCTGTTCCTCGAGGTTCTCTTCTTCTTCGGGAGCACCCAACTCCTTGTTCCTGGATTTACTGATTGATTTGTCCAAGTCTCGGATAATTCTCTCCAGCGCGGCCTCGTCTTTCAGCTCTTCGTCGTCCAGGATTCGGCGCTGCTCCTTCTTGGTTGGAGCGTTGATATAGTCATTGTGCAAATTCTGATAGTATTCCAACTGCTGTTCTTTCTTGATGAGCTTTTCTAGACGCATTTTGGCGGCTTGCTCTTGAAGGCGTCGGCCAGACTCCTTCTTCCGCTCTGCTATCCGGGCAAGCTCTTCGGCCGATTTCTCGACCACAACTTGCTCTGTGAAGGGATACTGGATGAGGATATCTCGATCCTCCTCGAGACCCGACCAATCCAGATAGGTTGACAGTTCTGTCGCGTAGTCCGTTGAAAGATAGCAATATTGTTTGATGTAGGTCTCCATCTGCTCGATCGTCATCTTACCGGGGAATATGGGGTATTTCAAGCGCAACAACTTCAACAAGAATTCTTGTGCCTGCGAGCCTCCCCAGTTCAACCTTGCGCACATTTGCATCTGAGGTTTTCGGTTCAAGACAGGGATGATGTGCGTCGAGGTATGGGAAGAAGATACAACGAGCCCAGACTGGCCTTTGTTTTGCCGATAAGAGAACAGGCTGTCGATACCATAGGTGACACTCGGTGCGCCGTAGCATTCGAAAAGCATTTCGTTCATCATTCTCCTGCTATGGCCCAGGTTCGCGACAGGCTCTGTGACGACCAAAGGCCGGCCCACACTGCCCTCCCCGTTCACACCCAGCTTCAGGAATATATAGTCGTAGACGCCTTCCAAGATGTCCCAGTTGGTCGGGATGCTGGTGTGCTGTTCGAACGCCTGTCTGATCTGGCCACGCGTAGTAGCGTCCGCGTAGGCATCATGGCCCACAAATGCGCAGTATTTATTGAACTTCCGGTCTTTGAACTTGGCCATGATCGGTGGGACGAGGAATCGGGGAACCTTGTCGAAGGAGAAGCCGGCCTTGACCGTACTCGCGCCTGTGCAAAGCAAGTCAACCTCCATGTCAATACCTGCGCAAGGGTCTTCTTACCATTGTCAATGACAATCGCGCTTTCCGAGGGAGTCCCCGCACTCTGTTGATATCCGTCAGGCTTGGGAGGCTGCCAGCCTTTGAACGGAAAGTCTGGGGCGGCATAGATCCGCGGCTGGGATAGCAGCTGGGACTCTGGAGGCGGCGTAGGGAGTCGACGCTCCGCCGTGATGCGGGTGGTTGAGGTTATGGTCATCTTGCCGTGTCCATTGCAAGACTACCGTTGTGTGGTCCCTTGATCTGGGACGAGTCGATGAAAGCTGTTTGGAGTGTCGTCGTTGACCAAAGCTACGCGCAGATACCCGACAGGATTCGTGGTTGTTGCTGGCGTTGTGTCACTTGTCGCATGTAAAGGAAGATGATCAGTGGGAATTAATTTAGTTGGAGGGCGCGTCAAATGCGGAGAATGTTGCCAGCCGCGTCGGTCGATGCCGTGCAGTGTTGATGGAACACGTACTGTATCTCAAAGGACTATAATTTTCAAGTAAATCACTCGAGTCAGGTAGACTGCAGTCTGAAGCGGAGTTCGTAGCTCTGGTGCATCATGGGAATTCCTGAGATTGCTACAATCCGGGTGCAGTAACATGCCGCCCAACAGGTCATGCTTGGGCGGCTGTTGGTCTGCCCAAGCTGATACCTGTCAATCATCCACCGTCGACGGGAAAGCCACAGACAAGTCACCTTGTGCATATCGAGTTTTAGCATTTATCTGTCATACGTCCCTCCGGACAGTCCACTGTCATACATTCAGCCCATCACCAAGTTGTCCAACTCGGCCAGGCCTATCTGAGAAGCCGCCGGCTTTCCAAGCTCATCTTCCATCGAGCAGAGCACTCTTCGTATTCATAGGGGATCTTTCAAGTTCTCTGTTGCTAGAAAGTGTTAATAGTATCATTCAATCCGTTGTCGAACCGTTTTGTACCTTCAAGGTGGAAAAGCACGTTCGACTGGTAGTTCTTGAACATCTGAGCCACCAGTTCGACGTTCATGTTCTGGATGTTGACCTCCTGCATGCCATATTTTAGTCTTGCCCTCTGGCACTATCTTGATGGAGTTCGAACCTGCAAATTTCTGTTCATCATCATAACAGCCTCATTTAGTTTTTCCTGGTCATGCGATTAGTCTGGATTGGCGTCAAGGACGGGATCCTAGCATACTATGTTTGTTATAATCCGCGACAGGAGCAGAGCCTGCTGCTGTTCGTGGGGGCTTTCCTGTAGCAGATACTTAGTTCACGCCTGTCGCAGTGTCGACCTGGACTCACCATCGTGCCGTGGGATGGATGACAACAGCGCGATTCAGCCAAAGTGTTGATGGCCGACGCGTTTCGCGTTGGCGAGGAGCATGCCAAGACCTGTTACGCAGCAGCCAGTGTTGCTTCCACCTTACCCATCACTCATCTTTCCTTCACTTCAGATGTACGACGCTCCCAGATTCTTCAGCATTGCATATGAGCTCTTGCTGGATCGGGCTCAGATGCCTGCTGGTTCATATCTGAGTAGCGCTTCCCACGCCGCCTAATATAACCGGAGAACTAAAGATTCTCTTCTCACGATCTATGTGCCCATCCGTATTCAGCCAACAGCGCGTATAGAAACATTCTCCCGAATCGGCCAACGGCCTCGGCTCGGCGTTTTTGACCGATGTGATTGCATCATTTGGACAACAATAGTAAACAATTGTCCCCTGTGAGAAGACCATAAGTCTGAGTACTGTCGCCCTTCAGTTTAACCCAGGCTCAATTCTTCTTGTTGCTCTGATATTGACCGAATCTTTCATACGACCGAGGACGTCGATTCTGTATTTAACGAAACAAGTTCGGTCGAATCGCATAATGTCTCAAGCAGGCTCTTTGGCCTGCAAGAAGCTATTGATCATCGGGGCCACCGGGCTGATTGGGAGCCGAATCACCCAAGAGATTGTTCGCAATAAGTCAAACTTTGACAGGATAGCCGTCTTCACCTCTCCCAGCACCTATGAATCCAAGACAAGCGAGATTCAGAAATTAAAGGACGAAGGAGTGGACATTATAGTGGGAGATGTGACCAACGCCGAGGATGTCAAAAAGGCCTACCAAGGTGAGCTCACCGATAGGGATCCTGCTGTCCACTTGCTAATCCACGTAGACATTGACACTGTGGTATCTGCCGTGGGCAGGAATGTGATTGAACACCAGGTCGAACTGGTCCGTCTGGCCAACGAAAGTCCTTCTGTCCACAGGTTCTTCCCATCAGAGTATGGAACTGATATTGAGTACGGTCCGGCTTCGGCCAATGAAAAACCCCACCAGAAGAAGCTGAAGGTCAGAGCGGCATTGCAAGCGGCCGACAAGCTGGACTACACCTATGTTGTGGTGGGACCGTACGCCGACGGCGAGCCAGGCCTCTACTTTGGCGCAAACAAGGCCGTCAAGGAAGCCGGGACCTTCGACGTGAAGAACAAGGAGGCGGTTTTGATCGGCGACGGAAACTTCAAGATCAGCTTTACCACGATGAAGGAGTAGGTTGCGCCTATCCCCATCCGGAGCTCTAAACTGACAAAGGTCCTAGTGTCGGCAAGCTCGTCGTCTTAGCCCTGACACATCCGGAGGCAAGTCGAAACAAGGCGTTGCGTGTGAATTCGTTTACAACCACCGACTCGGAGATCCTGAAAGAGTTCGAGAAACAGACTGGTGGTCAACCGTGGAAAGTGAGCTACACGAGTCTTGACACTCTGAAGAAGCTCGAACAAGAAGCATGGGACGCTGGAAAACCGTATGCTACGGTTTTCACATTAAGAAGAATCTGGGCGGAGGGTGGTACCCTCTACGAGAAGCGAGACAATCATCTCATCGATGGCGAAGACGTGGTGGAAACATTAGCCGATGCGGTTGCCGAAGCGGTGAGAGTCCAGAATTCAACATGATGAACAGCGATAGTACAGCAGGAATGGAATCTTGGAAGAAGATACTTGAAGGTGAAGATAGCTCGAAACAATTCCATCCTTGCTGTTCGTCTATGCCCAACGCCAACCCGAACTGCAAGGCGACTTCATACTGCCGGATCATATGTATACTTCGTGCTCATGTCGTGTCTCCGTAGACCTTACTTACCAGCAAGCAAAGTCCCCAAGTTCGACGGATGAGCATTCTCTTGACTACCCCATACAACGAATGCAGGATAGCTATGCACTTGGCCGGCGGGGATCCCATTCGACGCCTGTCCGTTCTTCTTCACATGTGTGTAAACCAACGGTCCTGCGGGTATCTGACTGTAGTTTCCCGCTTATGCACACTAACTGCCGCTGCATGCCTTGTACAAACGATGGGACATCGAAGAGAACTAGGCCCATCGAGGCTGGGGCTGGGTATGCAGCTCGATGATAATGCACACCATGGCACTAACTCATGCCGGTAAATGATTGTTGGCGCTGAACAACTGAGGGTGCATAGCCTGTCCTCACGACTAACAATGCTTTCAGGTGAAAGATTCTTGAAGCACGATAACTTGAGCATCAGGTAGAGTTGTCTCTTTCCCAGAAATTCCCCCCTCCTGCCATGAAATGGGTCAAGAAGCGTCCAAGCCCAATCCGAATGCGCAGCTCCTGGTGATCGGTTGTGGAATGTCCCGCACAGGCACCGCATCCTTCAGCGAAGCGTTGAAGATACTGCTCGGAGGACCAGTGTACCATGGCGGAAGTCAGCTGGTCGGCGCCGGCGAGAAGCACATACGTGACTGGACTGAACTGTGCAAGCACACGCCCATCACGAACGAAGAGGATAGGAAGATCGTGCTCGCGGGGCTCAAGTCAATGGTGGCGGGATTCACGGCCGTGACAGATCTACCTCCCATCCTGTTCACTGAGGAGCTGGCCGAACTCTTTCCCAACGCGCATGTCATCTGCACCACCCGGGATCCAGAAGATTGGTGGAACAGTGTGCGCGCCATCACCTCGAAAACAGACACAGACGAGCGAGATGAGAGCATACTCCGCTTCATACTCGCGCTGTTGCCGACAATGAGATATTGGTACGCTTTCAACGTAGCACTGAAGAATGGCCGCATGGGAGAGCTTTATTACTCGTCGGGACACAAGCCTCCGCACGCAGGACAGTATCAAGAGCATATGGAGTACGTTACCAGAGTGGTGCCCCCCGAGAGGCTGAAGTTTTACGATGTGAAGGACGGGTGGGAGCCCTTGTGCAAGATCTTGGGCTGTGAAGTACCTGATGTTCCTTTCCCGCGCGTCAATGACGCGAAGGCGGCACAGGAGATTGTCATGACCCAGATCCGACGAGGTATCCTGGCATGGGTCGGTGTTGGCTTGAGTGTGGGATTGTTAGCTTTCGTGGCTGCACGGCGATGGCGTAGATGACTGGCAAGTGGGAGTGCACAGCTCGTACTGAGCCCAGTTATGGATATCATAAATGATAATGCTTCGATACAGGGTCGAACATATCGCTCATAGCCCAGGGAAGGCGACGTTCTCTTAAGTTTGGACAATCTGTAGCTCTGACCTCGTATGCGGATGGCGGGTCCTGTTCTGGGGTCTCCCAACGCGGGCCCGTGATTCCACCATCATCTGCGATTGTTCATATCCCATGCACAGTCACTCAAATTGAGGGCTCACACGTCCCAACGAACCCTTACAGGACTTTTGACTGCGATCACGTCTGAAGTCCCAAACCGCGTCAACGCTCAAGATGCCCTCGACTCCTGCGCCGCACGACGACTCCCACCAACAACTCCTCGACCAGATGGACATTTTCTACACGCCTAAACCTTTTCGTAACCCCAACTGGAAACCCGGTACGCGACGGAACAAGAACACCAAGCAAATCATCTCCGAGTCGCAACGGAAGGAAGCGTCGGTGCTAGCAACGCAGAACAACTCTGGCGCATCGACCCCTCTACCTGCGACGGGCGCGAACTCCGATGGCGCAGCTACACCCGTGCACTCCTCTGCGGGCTCGAGGCCCGTGAACATGGCACAAGCGACGCAAAGTCTTAGCACGCTCGTCCTAGAGCGTAATCTACAGAGGGACAAAGCATCAAGTGGCGCGTTTCCCGGACCTGCTGGAGGATTGACGGCAGGGCCAGCTGTCACATACACGAACATTGAAAGCGCGCCGAGTCTGCATCCTGCGAACCAGAAACGTTACTGCGACATTACGGGATTGCCGAGCAGATATACCGATCCGAAGACGAAGCTGAGATACTACGACAAGGAGATCTTTGCGGTGGTGAGGAGTCTGCCCCAGGGCGCACCAGATCAGTACCTTGCGGCGCGAGGGGCGAATGTGGTCTTGAAATGAGTGAGGAAAACGAAGACAGAGTCTCTACTACAAAAGCAGCGATCGTCCTTGTCGGGGGAGACAGCTTCGATCCGCACGTACTGTCAGGCCATCCAAGTCAAGCCCATCCTACCACCCGCAGACCTCTCGGTACAGCGGTTCCAGGAAGCGCTCCGGCTTAATTGTGGACTGTGTAATCTATTGCTCTTCGCCGGGCTGACACGATACCGAATCCTCATGGGCAAGCAGAATCAGTTACAGCGACTTGTAGGAGCTGTGGTCATGGCGGGTTGTTACTAGACACTGGTCTTCATTCTTGGCAGCAGTTCCAGCCCTTGACGGGGACATCACTGCGTTGCAGAGGTCCAGTGGTCGTCTACGGTCGGCGTGGCACAGGACATTGGAGTCTGAGCAGAAGGAAGAAATGTCGTGCGTGTAAGGAGTTTGAGGAGGAAGCGAAATGAATTCGAGACGTGCTGATACGAACGGCATCTTGAGCTTGAGGCAGGTCGGAGGCAGCAGGATCTAGTGGTTGTAAGCCGAGCACCATCAAGTTGCTGTGGCATAGAATAGCCCAAGAACTGAACTTTGTACGAGTTCAGATTGAGGTGGTAGTGAAGTGAGAGTAAAACTGTATAAGATGAGATTAACAGCGATGCCAGGAAAATGAATGAAATTGAAAAAGAGTTGAGCGAGTAGCGTCCCACTTCGACTCTCCAAATCTCACTCCGCAAACTGGCGACCCGCCTAACGGGCGTCCCTGACTGCGGAGTTTACTTGTGATAGTTCGTGATTCTTGCTTGGTTATTTTTTTTCCATTTCCATAGACTAGAGCTACCGTCCCTGGGCCATCCCAACTAATACCGCAAAGCTGGATATGTTTCAGGTATGTATTCCTTCTCTGCGTTCGAAGTGGCCGATTTGACCCTGTCGTTAGCGCCTCAAGGGCGCCATAGACAGTCGCATAGCGGAAGAGCAAGCGCGACAACGACAGGCCGCTCTAAGTGCCCAACAAGCCACAAGGACCCCGCCTAGGCGACGCCCACAAGCACAGAATGGGAGCAGCCAAAGGACTGCGTCTCGACAGAGAGAGCAACAAACCAACGACTCGACCGAGAAGGGACCAGACCCATCCGAGTTCGAACCGGAGTTCGCCATTGGGACGGACGAGAGTGCAGTACCGAGTCGGATAGCTACTCCGCAGCCAGAGGTTACGGACAAAGAGAAGGGCCAGGAGAAGGAGAAACAACAACCGGCCAGCGAAGATGGACAGCTCACGCCAAACGTCACGGAGGCAGCTGACAGCAAACTGTCTGAGGCGAATGGCACGACTAATCCTACCACGGGCCACCTACGGCCGCAAGATCTCCCTACCGAAGTCCGCGTGAAACTGCGCAAGCTGGACCGTATGGAATCGAAATACGCAGACCTCCTTAAAGCATATCGAGTGGCCCATGCACGAGTCCTAGCCGTTGAATCCTTCGAGGCCTCACTCCGCGAGAACACTCCTCTGACGAGTATAAATGACCCCAATTCTCTGGTGGAGTACCTGAACCAGATCAATCTGAAGACCGACATGGTTGTGGATGAGTTGAAGCGCGTTACAGCTGACAGGGACGACTACAAGAAGAAATTCCATGCTTCCGAGCAGGAGGCGAAGAGGTTGGTTGAAGAAGTGGCCGAACAGAAAAAGAAGCTAGAGTCGATGAACCATCAGGGGGCGTTCGACAATGACATGAGTGCGACAGTGGGTAGCCCGCCGGCCCCGGCCGTAGGTGACAACCCGTCGGTGAAGGAGGTGAAAGATACCACAGACTCGGAACAAGCAAAGTCACCTTCAAGCACGACTTCCCGCATCGCAAGCTTCTCTCTTTTCTCCCCTCGTCAAAAAGCGGTGTCCTCGCCACCACCGAAGGAGACGACCGAGGAATTCTTCTCGTACGAAACCGAGCAGTCGAAGATGGAAACCGAATTGCAAGAACGTCAAGCTGAAGTGGAAGATCTGAAGAAACAAGTCACAAACCTGAAGGGAGATCTCCAGGTCGCTCGTGAATCGACCGAGAGCATGGTCGAGAGCTTGGAGACTGCCACCCGGGAGCTCCATTCGCTTCGAGATGCGAAGGACAAGTTTGACGAGAGCAAGACTGACTTGCAGAGGCGAATTGATGAACTCGAGACTTTGGCCGCCTCAAATACTTCGCGCACAGCCGAGGTGGAGAAAGAGCTTGAAAACCTGAAGGCAGAAAAGGATGAAGCAGTGTCGCAACTGCTAGGCCTCGAAAGCCGCATCAAAGAGCTCGACGCGCATAACAACGAGCTCAAACAGCAGATCGAGTCGAAGGAGCAAGATATAAAGATACTGAGCGAGAAGCTGTCTCAGAAGGATTCGGTCGTCAAAGACCTTGAGGATACATTAGCCATGTACAAGGCAGCCGAACGGCAGGAAGCGGCCAAGGAGCAAGACGATCAGTCGAGTGAGAAGAAACTCGCCACCATGCAGAAAATCATGAATACCCTGCGTGGTCAACTCGACAAAGCCGAGAAGACAGTCTCTGATCTGAAGACCGAGATCAAGTCCAACCAGGAGGAGTACTTGAGCCGACCATCCACCAAAGTTCTTGGATTCCTAGACGAGAACACGAAATCGAAGCTTGACACCCTGAAATCGCGCGAAGAGGTCGTCAAGTATCTCTCAGACAACTTTGGCTTGCAAAAATCTTCTTCGTTAGCCGCACCTGCGACACAATCGGCAACGCCCTCGCCAGCACCGTCTGAAGTTAGCACTGGAGGCTCGAAAAAGAAGAACAAGAAAAAGAAGAAGGGCAGGGGACCGCAACAAGCTGGTGAGGATGTGACGGAAGCTGATGCACCAGTCAAAGTATCCGAGAATCTCGCCGAAGTAGAAGACGTGGAGCCCGCTGGAAATGACAAATCCTCCCGCGACCAAATCTATCAGCTTGAACAAGAGATTTCCGAGCTGAGAGCAGAGCTAGAAACCAAGGCTGAGAGTGTCGAGCGACTCTCTCAACAACTGAAAGACCAGGAGGAGCTGAAAGAAGAGATCGAGACTTTGCGCGACGATCTTTTACACCAAGGCCAAGAGCACGTCGAAGCCCGAGACGCATTGAAAGAGGCACAAACACAGAGGAATGCTTTGCAAGACTCCGTGGATAGGCTTGAAAAGGAGCTAAATGAGACACGGGCGGTAGTTGCCAGTGCTGCTGACCAGGAGAAAGCCAGCAAGGAGATCGTAGGGCAATACGACGAACTCAAGATCAAGTGCTCAATACTCGAGAAAGATCTCGCGGCGTCAGAGCAGCTCGCGGCAGGCAGATTCAAAGATATCACCGACCTCAAGGAATTGCTCGCCAAAGCACAACCCGAGTTGCGTAACCTTCGGAATGAAGTCGCTGAATTCAAGACCACAAAAGACAACTTGAAGAACAAGATAGGCGAGCTCAATCGTCTGGAAGCCCGCTACGAGGACATCAAAGCCGAGCTCAAAGGTCTCAGCAAGCGTCTCGGTGACAAGGACCTGGAAATCAAAGAACTCAACCAAAAGATTGAGCAGGAAACCAGCACGCGAACCAAGCTGGAAAAGGACCTCGAGAAAGCACAACTCGACCTGCAGACCTCCGAAACCCGCCGTCAGGAGGCGGCGGCATATTCCTCCCAACTCGAAAAAGACCTCGCTCGCGCAAAAGAAGAATCGTCAACGCTCCGCAACAAGCTCCGGGATCTGGACGCCCAGCTGTCCAACAACCATCGTGACCTAACCTCCCTGCGCGAAGAGCTGAATCTTAAAACCGCCCTACACACCTCCTCTCAGGCGCTTGTCTCGTCCCTGCGCGATCAGACCCACGAACTGAACTTGCAAGCCCGCGAAGCATCCAGTCGTGCAGATAACCTTGAAGAGGAACTCGCCGAAGCGCAACGCATGTTGAGCGAGAGAACACGTGAAGGCCAGACGATGCGCATGCTCTTGGATCAGTCCTCAGGTGGAACTGAGGTCAGGATTAGGGAAATGAAAGAACGAATGGATAAGGCGATTGAAGAACGGGACCGAGTCGAAGATGAAGCCAGTGTCGCGCAGAGAAGGATGATGAGGGAGGTAGAGGAGGCGAGAGGAAAAGCGAGGGATGCGCAACGAGCCCTGAAAGGGGTGGAAGATGAAAAGGATGAACTCGAGAACCGGCTCAAGGAGTGGAAGAGACGGAGGGATGAGCTTGAGGAGGTCTCCACGCGTGCCTCGAGAGAAGTCGAGGAAGTCAAAGCCGCGATGACGGGTCTCCGGGAGGCATTGGATGAGAGTGAACGACATGTGAGGGAACTCGATGCCCAAAAGGCAGAGTTACGGCGCATGGGCGATGAGGCGAAGGAGCGGGTTGAAAAACTGACCAAGGCGAACAAGAACCTCACAGAAGAGCTCAGGAACGCGCAGGCAAGATTACCTGGACGGCCCGGTCTAGGTAGGGTCGACTCGAATGCGCCGAGTTCACGGACATCAATCGATTCTACGCACGCGAACGTGCGGTCTCCAGCTCCTAAGGAAAGAGGCCTATCGACCACGACCGGTCGCAGCGAGACACCTACAACGGCTGCAGGACAAACCGCGGGACTAAGTCAAGGTACGGTTGACTATGTGTACCTGAAAAATGTGCTCCTGCAGTTTTTGGAGCAGAGGGATAAAGGGCACCAGCGGCAGTTGATCCCCGTGCTGGGGATGTTGTTGCATTTTGACAGGTGAGTTTCTGTGCCATGACGAGTTTGTGCGAGAAGATGGGAACAAACATTCCTCTTCAGCAGCCATTAAGTGAATCTCATTTCTCACTCTCATGGTGCCTTACAGGAAAGACGAGCAGAAATGGATGGCGGCCATTACGGCGCGGTGATGA
Organism: Cladophialophora carrionii CBS 160.54; assembly: GCF_000365165.1. Lineage (NCBI taxonomy): Eukaryota > Fungi > Ascomycota > Eurotiomycetes > Chaetothyriales > Herpotrichiellaceae > Cladophialophora > Cladophialophora carrionii. The sequence continues at coordinate 2,089,523 of NW_008481831.1, forward strand.
TTCTGATCGAGTAACAGGATGCATGGCCCGTGACAAGCTGTGCGGAGCAAATTAGCAAGCGGGAAACAGGAGATTTTCGAGCGACGACTAATTGGCATGCCATTGCTGGAATTATATAATTCCCTGTGATTGATGCGTGGCTAGGAAACCACTGGACATCTCCCATCACAATGAAAGGATATGACATTTGGAAGCTGTCTTGTTGAGACCTGGCTGATGAATTCTATATCGGTCCAGGTGGCACCAGACTGCTCGATACCTGCCTGATATCTGACCAAGCTGAGTGAGGTCTTGAAAGACTTTTCCACCCACAGCTTAGTTAGGGACTTTCGGCCCCTGATAACCGTGTAACTGCGAAGAAGTACTCGCTCCCAACACGCTACACACGGCACAAGGAACTTTGGAGGTCCGCATAGTACGTTCGACTTGCCTTTACCAACGGATGTCGTAGTAAAGCATCAGTAGACCGAAACCTAGGGATATCCGCTGGACAGGTATAAGAGTGCGAGTGTTGCACGGGTGGAGGGGTGCCGATATTGTTTTGTTACACTCTGCAGTGCAACGCTTCTCATGCGCTTGAAGTTGAGGCGAGCTGAATGTGGGCTTGGTGCTTTCGAATCGCTCCTGATATGCTGGGGCAGCGCAGAGACCGGCTCATTGGTAGGGGCAAGATGAGGCACCCTTGGCGATACCGCTTGTGAGATTGGTCCTGTGATCGGAAGCAAGTTGGCGCTTTGGCCTATCAGAGTATTGTCCAGCACGTATCTTGCTGCATTGGACTCAAGTAAGGTAGGGTGTTGATGGTCAGATTCAGCTGGTTCTACGAGCCCAAACCATGTGAACTGTCGTTTGATCGGCTAAAAGCCTTGCGTAACCTGTCCCGATCCGAGGATCCAGCGTTAGTAGCGTTCGCCTTGTCCAGCTCGAAGGAGGCTCGATAAACAAAATACCAGAAGTGCGACTGAGATTACCATCGACATCCAAAATACAGTCTCCAGCATGTCGAAATGGAGGTAGAGTCTTCAGGAGCCGACTGGCCGATAACGGCTTCAAGTTCGCGTATTGGCTGCTCCTCTGTGGCGTTGACGGCGACTTGAAGCTCGTATACCAGCTGTGCAGTAGCCTGTGCTGATACTCTGGCTTCTGTTCGGGATTTCCGCGTCATATCCCCAGTCATCATTTTCCGGTGCAGTTCTGACATGGTTGCGATTGTCGTGTCCTTTGGAGTCCATCGCACCAGCGCGCGGCCATCTGGGATTCTCGAAAGCCAATCTCGCCAGTTGCCAACGCTGTTAATAAAATGCCTTGTACAGTCGTCAAAGAGCTCGGGAGTGGTTTGATCACTCAGCCACGCAAACAAAGGACTTGCCACAAGCCTTTCCCCTTTCACGTAAATCATGTGGGAATAATGTCCTTGGTTGGTACTTTTCATGCCGTCTTATTCGTCTCTAAACCCATTGATGACGAGAAGACAGGCCATACGGACTCACAGGGTCTGCCAATTTGGCACGAGGAGAAAGGGATGAGGCAGGTCTTTGGGCCGTGCAAATCCTCACCGTCTTCCATGGTCTTTGCTGGGACGATCAAGTTTGTGGCGCCTCTGACTGAATGACAGGGTACGTCGACGATGTCGTTGGGAGGCAGCTTCAACGTTGTCCTTGTGCTAAGCATGGAGTTTGTCATTGACTTGCACAGAGACAAACCTCTTTACCCGTGCTCCAGTTGGCTTGTTGAAGCCCTGTGAGGCTTGCGTGCATAGGAACCTAGGTACCGACACGGCTATGTACCGAGGAAACAGCATCCATGAAAGAAACACTCCGACGTATTATCTTGGCAAGACTTTAATCGATCCACTGGCAGACTTCATCACTGACACCATCAAACTCCAAGCGTACTACTACCGTGCAACTCCTCCCGTCACAGAACGGCTGTGCAAAGTATGCCGTGACTGGTCGACTCTGCCACTGCAGCTCCGACTTCTCCAGTCTGCCTATCGGAGTGTTGGCGCCATGGTAAGTCGTCGGATGCCTCTCTTCGTGCTCGTTCTAATCATCCCTCAAGGCTGCCGCAGCGGCTCATCCCTTCGAGCGCCAGGTCGCCGACACGCCAATCTCGAAATCGTACGTACCACTGTCTTCTCGAAACCCTCTCCACCACATGATGTACTCTTTGACAAAATGGGAATCTCTCTGAAAAATCTTGAAGAGACTGGATATTTTGCTTTCTGAAATATTGGGGATCGGGACGTATGGCGCGGGCAGGAACTGTGAGCACTGGCTGACCGGGCATCGTCTACAGAGATTTCAACAACCTCATCATGGACTATTTGATCACTGAAGGATATCCGTCAGCTGCAGAGAAATTTGCAGCGGAGGCCAACATTCAGCCTAAAGCTGACCTCGGCTGTATCAACGAGAGGGTACAGATTCGAGACTCAATACACCGTGGAGATTTGCAAGCCGCTATCGAGCTCATCAACGAGCTGAACCCAGAAGTAAGTGCTTCCTCTCTGGATTACCTTCCTACTTTTATGATTATATCTGTTTTCATGCACCACTCATAGCCTCCGGGCTAAGATGAGAGCAAAAACACCTTCAGTCCTCAGTATGATTTCTCAACACCACTGCTGAAACGTCCATCTACGTCCTCTTCGTTTAGCTAGTATGCTGACTCGCCGAGGTAGCTTTTGGACACCGACAAGAAGCTTCACTTCTCGCTTCTCCGCCTCCAACTTGTCGAGTTGATACGCCAGAGTTTCACGTCTTCCGATCCAACTCTGGTAGCGAAGGCGATAGAGTTTGCTCAAAACAACCTCGCACCTTACGCTACATTGGATGCGCAGTTCAAAGTTGACCTCGAACGGGCCATGGCTCTATTGATCGTACCCAAGGAGTCGTGGACACAAGCCGCTGTGGCAGGATCGTCTGGTCAGCCAAGCTCAAGTACCCAGAGCGAGTTCGGTGCCCTAGCAGAGCTCGTTGACCCTTCATTAAGACGGAAAGTCGCAAAGGATGTCAACGAAGCCATTCTCCAGTCTCAAGATCAGAGAAGAGAGGCCAACATCCGTTATCTTGTCAGAGCCCGCGCGTGGGCTGAACAGCTTGCGCGTGAGAAGAAGATCGATCTGCCCGAACTTCCTCTCGGCCTTGATGGAGATGAAGCTGCCAGTCAGAGCCAGAATGGCCACAACGGGGATACTGAAATGACAGAAAATGGCTCGGATGCCACGGGTGCCGACGCGGAAATCGCCCGGTATACGAATATGCCTTCTTGAAGAAACGCCAAATGGTCTTACATCTCTTCGATATGGACTGAAAATGTCCTAGGGATAATTGTGGCCAAACCTTCAGAGAAAGGACGAGCACCGTGTGGATGCGACGACATTTATCAACACGCTTTGTGAATGCACGAGCGACCAGCGCCCGTTGCCAACATGATCATGTACGTTATCCACCCAAGCAAAGACGCCCCCAACCCCTCGCTAATTTGGAATTTTAGAAACGGCCCATTACCAGTTCCAGGTTCGGCTGCTGGCGGTGAAAACAGGTGGCTTCCAGTTCAGCCTGCTCGGGTCGATCTTTCTGGCACCCTTGATCTTCTCCTTCTGGCGCCGCTGCTCCTGCCACTCTAGCAGCTCGTCGCGGACGACGATAATCCACGCACCCTTGTGATATCGCAGCAACTTCAGCACCTCCAATTGTTCATGTACATCCTTCTCGGTCATTGACGTCAGACTCGCTATCTCTGCGATGCTTGTTGAGTACTGAGAGTTGGGCCCGTTAAATCCCAAGGATGAATGAGGATGGAGGTGCTCTGAAGTTGGCGTGTGAGAGGCAGAGCCCGGGGGAGGCAGTCGAGCTGGATCCGAGAGCAATTCAATGAGCACCTCCTTCCAGTACTGCCGATATCCCAGCAGGCCTAGATCAGAAAGCGGCTTTTCTGGCGAACCGAGCTTGCCCTCTCGCTTGCTCAGCTCATACGAGAAGGCAATTAGCAACCTTCCCAGTCCCTGTCGCTGGTATTGCGGCAAGGTCAGAATACAAGCGACATTGTACCCCTCTGCTGACTCCTTCTCCTTGCTGAAGTAGCCGACTAGATGACACCCATGCTCCGAGCGAGTCACCATGCAGTAGAACAGAAATGGGTCGACGTCGTAATATAGTGTCTTGTGATCCAAGAACAGCTTGGACAACAGACACAGATTCCGACACCAGGTCCGCTGTCGCCGTCCGTCCACCTCGAAGAAGCTCACAAAGTCATCGCGATAGATCTCGTTGCCCGGAGGATGCCGCAATTCGCACTTGGTCCGGTGTCTCTCGAACGCCTTCTTGGACGAGAAATAAGACAAGCAGAACTCATCGACGTAGACGAGATCGACATCGCTGAACTCCTGCGGATAAGGGGAAAAATACCATGGCTCAATGGTATGCTTGCCCATTTGAATCTTATCCAGGTTCCGGACCAAGTGGAGTTGCGCATGATGCTGTACCATCGAGCCCCCCGTGCGGAGCTTCTCGATTTCTTCCTCTGGTTCCATGATCGGGGCTACCTTTTCTTCTGTTTTCGTCACGTCCGGCATTTCAGTGTCTTGCGTGCCTTCGTCAGGGCCGAGGATTGGCAAGGGCGTGCCTTCCTGAGTGGCCATGAGCGAGGCATCGCCATCTGGAGCGAGCCCTTCCTCTCTATTCTCTTTACCACCGGCTTTTGAGGGGACAGGACGTTTCCTATCATTCCCGGCTTTACTGCTGAGCAAGTCAGGCGTCGCGGAGCCGGCGCGAGACTCTGTCCTCGCCCGACCTGCGACCTTTGTGGTTATGGATTTTGCGGCGGCGGCAGCTTTGGACGGAGGGCCTTTTGTCGTGACGGTCGTTTTCTTCTTCTCGGGCTTTTCGGGCACAGGCCATTCGACTTCCTGGGAGAGATCGATGCGGTCGGCCGTGACCCATTCTAGGGGGATGTTAGTGCATGGAAAGGCATTTGGTGATGCAGGGGAACAGAATGCGTACCGTCGAGACGTTTGTTGAATTCGACATAGTGGACGCTACCCCCATTCTTGTCAGGTCATACAAGCAAAGACACGAAGACGGGTCCGTCGTAGTGGCAGACATACTAGAAGGTCAAGGCTGAATTCCTCTGCTTTATCGACAAGATCTCTGCCTTTCTGGGTTCTCCATTCTGCACAATTTGCCCACCGGTCAGTAAGAGACGTACTTTTTGCAAACATACTTGGACATTATGTAGGTATCGTGAAAAGTCACGTGAACGCGAAGCCCGTGAAGAAACCCAGAAATCAACTCAACGAAAACTCACCTTTTCGACAAAGGCCTTCACTCCAATCCTTTCATAAGTCATGTTAGTATCATTTCTCGGATCTGCCGGGACCTCAATGTCACGGGCACTGAGGATTGCCCGCCCACTTACTGCAACTGATTCAGCGTGGCGAAGCCCTTTTCCACAGGTTCAGGCGTGTTTGTCCCTTCCGTGTGGTCTCCGCCTGGCATATTGAAAGGTGGGCGATGATGTCGACGCAGATGATGATAGGGGAGATGGATTGGAGAGATTAGAGATGGTGGTCGTTTGTTGTTTTCCAATTGTGTTGCGATCAGGGATGGAAATAATGTCGGGGTCCTGGCTTGGTGCGAAGCATTGGGCGTGGCGTGGCGGGTGAAGTTAGGTGTTGGGGGAAGGGCGCGCGCAAGCTTGGAGAAAGAAAATAGAGACGGATAGTTTGGCTCCCAGGCTCTTTGGAGGGGTTCCTTAGGGAGGGCGGCTGGGTGCTTTCTCAGAGCCGTCACGGGCGTCACTTGGGGGTCTTGGTCTAGGCGTGTTCAGTTGTGCTCGAGCAGTGAGATTGGGGGCGTCACGGTTGCTGCCTAAATTTTAGGTAATTAGGTAATTCAGGTAACCTTAAAACACATCGCACAAAGTACGGCCAGTGATTCACTGCCTTAAGTACAGGTACTACCTAGTTAATTAGTCCGTACAAGCAGGTACTTGAGGGATTTGCGATAGATTGTAGCTATTGTAAAGACGCCTAATCAATCCATTGTCTCCGGGTGTTTGACCGTCGGTTTGATCTGGTCTCCTAAGTCGTGCCTAATCATTGCGTTACTTTACTCTGGTATCAGGCATCATGCTGCGAACAACCGTTCATGATAAAGGACTTTCACTTCATCTCAGCCTTGTCCACTAGAGCTGATCAATCCTCATCCATCGACTCCCAGCCATCCTGGCCGCCTGCCCTGGCGGCATTGTCTGCCTCTTCCTCATCCTCCTCGTCGTCACTCTCATGGTCACTCAGGCTGGCGCCGACCAATCTTTCTTTGCCGTCGGATTCTGGCAGTTGAACTCTCCCAGCAAACACTTTCCTAACACTCGGATTGGTGCTGATGTCCCACACTTGCAATCGACCTTTACTCCCCGCCACTGACAACCTGAACGCTACCTCCGTATCAGGTGCAAACTGTGTCGCAAAAATCCTTCCTACGTCAAGATTCCTCGAGATCACCATGTTTGGTTTGTTGTCCTGGACATTCCATAATTTGACTTTCTTATCATCCGAGCCCGTCGCCAGCAGGCCGGGCACCGTAGGATTGATATCGAAGGCACTGACCGCTCCGTCGTGGGCCTGGAGCGTCCACACAGGCTTGGAGGGTTTATCGTGAGACGAAGGGACAACCCGGGCATCGAAGTAGTGGACAGTTCCTGCCTCTGTGGTGACGTAGAAGAAGTTCGGGTCATGGATATCCCACCTCACTTTCTCGACGTCGGCCTCCACGACCCATTTCGGTGCTTGCGCGTCTGGTGCTCGCATGTCCGTCGCAATTACTGTTCGGTCGTAGCTTCCGCTCAAGAGAATTGTTGACTCTGTCGGATGCCAGTCAAGAGCGCACACCTTGCCGCTGTGCATTGTGTATGATTTCGCGCACATCCCAGTATTCAGATCCCATAGCTTGACTGTCTTATCGGCTGACGCCGAGGCAAGAAGGTTCCGATGATGACGGTTGGCAGCCAGCGCAAGTACAGCATCCACATGGTATTCGTCGTTCGCTTTGGGTTTCTTTTTCTTCTTCTTCGACTTCTTCTTGTTGGTCTTCGAACTGCTGCCTTCTCCGTTCTGCTCTGTGTCTGGTTGTTCTTCCGGCTCTTGTCCCAATATCGCATTCGGATACATGCTATCCACGACATCGAGGTCCCAAACCTCGATCTCCGGGTTCATTGTACCGATGGCCACGAAGTTGCCTTCTGACCGCGACTCTGATCCTTTGCCCACAGGAACGTTGATCCACTCCACGCAGAGCGGTACGGCAGGCAGCATGATATCATGGTGGACGTAGAGGTTGTCCGCTTCATCTTCGTAAACGAAGACTTCCAGCTGCGCTACTTCGTCCTCGACCTTTGCTGCCAGGATTAAATTGTCGGAAGCCAATATCTGTAAATCTTCTCTTTCGTCTTCCGAATCTTGCTCGCCCTCCGGTAGGACGATGTAAGGGTCCTGCTCGTGCGGCGCGTGGTACGCGAGCGAGCCGACGTTCCCAAACATGGAGAATTTTTCGCCTTGCTCGTCCACCGGGTCGTCGTCGTAGTCGTCGAGGTTGTATTCCTTCAAGTCATCTTCCTCGGTTACTGGAGTCTTAGCCTTTCCGGAGACTTCGCCCGTAGCTACACCGGCTTCCGAGTCTGAATCTTCCGAGTTGTTGTCGGGGTCGGCATCTTTGCCATTCTGCGCATCGAGCAGATCTTGCTGTGCATCCTCTAACTGAAGGCGGGCGAGTTTCGATATTCGACTGAGTTCTGCTTCGTCGACTTGGTATTTCTGAGGGAATTGGGCCGCGACACCCCTACGCACCCACGTGGTCGCTAGTGTCATTGACATCTTGGTGGGTGGCAGGCTGCGAAATGGAGGAGGGACCAGACAATCTCGAGCACGTACTGTACATATTTGCGGAGTGGCACCGAAAAAAAGTGACAGGAATCTAATCTATATCTTATCTTAGCGTCATGCAAGGCTGCCGTCAGGGACGCAAGGCTGCTTTAGCTTCGATCTCCAACACGGAACACTCGTTCATCCTTCTTGATCCAGGCCGTCAATCTCCTTTCCGCCCCCTCTCGTCGACGGTCAGATGTGGGCGTGGCTCGAACCGCATGACCAATATTGGAGACGAGTCTCCACGAAGATGCATTCCCATCTGCATACGAAAGACAATGTCGGTATGTGGCAATCAAGCTCTTGTCGAGTCGCATGATGGTTTGCTCGAGGCGAAATGTGTTGCGATCGAGCTTGCGTTACACCTGCTTTTGCTCTCTCAGGATCATTTTCGCATACGAAACAACGGGGTCGCCAGATGAATTGGTTCTGACACATTGTACCACAGGCTGCGAGGAGATCATGAACGCCCTCGACGAGTGCCACGCCCGCGGCTTCCTCTACAAAGCCACGGGAGGCTGCAACGATATCAAGCGAGAAGTTAACAGATGTTTATCGGGCGAACGTACGAAGAAGAGCAGAAATAACAGGGAGACTGCTTTGGAGCGGAGGGCGAGGATCGAGGCGGTTTGGGCCAAGTTCGACGAGGGCGACTTTTCGGCGCTTGAGCAGTTCACGAAGTCGAAATGAAGATATGAGTAGGCTCTTGCGAAAGTCGAGCCTGCGTTGTCCTCGGGGTCATCTGAATGGCATTGGTCGGTGTTCGAGCGCTTCTGCATCAAAGAGTGTCAGGCCTGGGTCGGAAAGACTCACGGTTATGTACAGGAGAGGAACCGAGAGAGAGCTTCTCAACTCAATGCTGCTGCTGCAGTGCTACTTGATCGAAGAATCAGGTCAATATCTGTTGAACTACTGGCAAGGTGCATCCGGCAACTCAGTACCTCGTACAAGAAGCGAACATGAATTGCAGGTGACTTTGGACGGTTTGTAACTTTATGGGTCCAAATACCCCAGAGTCACCAGCACATCCTCGAAGAAGAGCAGATACGTTGTGAGCGAGCAACCATAATATTCTTCCATGGCATGCTTATGAATATGGTTTTCCTCTGGACAGAGTGCCTTGAACCGCAACTGCTCGCATGCGCTGAGAGCTGCAATGGCTGCCGGTTTAAAGCGGCATCGCCACAGGCTGCGCTGAACGGGGGACCCACCAAAGTCACTTTCCTCGCTCTCGGCGGAGTCGTAATTGATGTCGTGACATGAAACGCAATTCTATCTGCTTTTCATTGCTGTGTGGTAGTAACCGTGCGACTGGAGAATACTTGGGGCACTATCTGTGTCCTAATATACGTTAGATCTGGTCCCGGACGTCTTTGTTCTCCATCGCAAGCAGCCACATTCGAGTCTTCCACAGGTGGCCTTGAGACATATGTCTCACGCTCACCGCTCCGCAGATGTGGCATTATGACCGCTGGAGACAGTCCTCAGGAAGGGTACGGTACCACAGATTCAGCCCTTGGAGGGGCCACAGCTGCCAAAGCTGGCGTCGCCTTGCCGGCCGCAGCTGAAACCGACCTCGATGACTTCGGTCTACCCAGAAAGCCGGTGAGACGAGCCCCACCAGCGGATTCGGACGACAGTGAGAACGATGCCGATACATTTCACGATGCCGAAGGTGCTACAGATGGCTCTACCACCGTTGCGAATGCGAAGGAGGGCGCTGGGAACAAGTCGAGCGATGGTGCACACGAAGCTAGGGAGCCGGTCGAGCGGGCTCAGATACCACGATCGATTCCCGAACCCCCTGCAGACTCAATAGACTCGTCGAAAAGCGAACCAGCGAAAGAGACGAAAGACGAGCACAATGTAGACGGGGTGGGACAGACCGAGGGGAAGAGGCCAGAGGACATGCCGCCTTTGAACCTCGTCTCAACTTCCGATTCGAAGGGTACAGTAGAGTCAACCAGTGCCACATCTCCAAGGGCCTCTCAAGCACCAGGCACAGTCATACCAAAGCGCGATCAGAAGCCGAAGAGCGCCGCAGCCTCCGAATATTCCCACCAAAGACAAATCTCGGCACCCACACAGTCGGAGGATGAAGACGAGGAGGAGGTAGAGTGGCAGGCGATGCCAGCCATCGACGAATTCGACATATATGACGACAATGGACGTCTAGTCGCAAAGGGTCACAAGGAGAATGAAGAAGACTCAAATCCGTATTCGGGCATGGGGGGCGCAGGAAAGGGATATACGAGAGTTCAGCTAGATGACGACGCCCAATCTGCCACGAGTATGGACGAGGAGACGAATTATCTATTCAAGAACGGGCCAAAGCTGCCGGCGACGGACGACCAGGACAATGATGATGACGAGCAGCGGGATACTTTAACCCAGCTGGAGGCCACCAAGGATCTTCTGACCGAAGGACAACGGATAGCCTACGTCGGAGTGGTCCGGCTGACCATCCATAAGATGTTGGAGGCGCTCAGTGCACTGGAGAAGACCAAGTCTGCACGGAAAGAGTTGGTGAAGTCTATAGAGAGCATGGATATGTGGGGTCAGAAGATGATGGTGCGGCTCTACGCCCACATGGACATCAACCCTGCAGAGCAGATCATGATCGAACAGCTTGCCGAGCACGGCGTGCAGCCGTCTGATCTGGTCGCTCCTCTCATGCTTAACGCGAAGGTGAATAATCCTATGGCTGACGAGGTGGTTGTCGAGTCATCAAAGCCAGATGCATCTGGAGTTCGGGATTCGACAGCGTCCTCTCCTGCTCCCAAAGATCCAGAGACATCAATGACGGAGGTCCAGGACGGCGAGGAAGTCCCTGAAGTTCAGGGCATGGAAGATATGCCCCATACAAAAGAAATTGACCTCGACCTGCGATGGACTGTCTTGTGTGACTTATTTCTGGTCCTCATCTCGGATGGTCAATATGACGCTCGCTCAAGACGTTTGCTCGAACGGGTTGCTTCAACCATGAGCATCACCTGGATGCAGATTTGTCGCTTCGAGAAAAGGGTCATGGACGCGCTCGAGATGCAAGAAGCAGAGGCCAGAGAGAATTGGGATGAGTCCGATAACATGGAGAGGCGACGAAAACGTGCCTTGAAGAAGAAATACATGTTCATGGGTCTGGCGACTGTCGGTGGAGGCCTTGTCATTGGGCTATCCGCCGGTCTGCTCGCACCTCTTATTGGGGCTGGTCTAGCCGCTGGTTTCACAACGATCGGTGTCACGGGTACCGCAGGGTTCCTTGGGGGCGTCGGCGGAGCTGCATTGATCACATCCGCTGCCACAGCAGCTGGTGGCACCATCGCAGTTCGAGCTGCAGATCGGAGAACAGGCAGTGTCAAGACCTTCGAATATCGACCGTTGCACAACAATAAGAGATTGAACCTTATCCTGACCATATCAGGTTGGATGACCGGCAAAGTTGATGATGTCCGGCTGCCATACAGCACGGTCGACCCCATCATGGGGGACATATATTCGCTGCTCTGGGAGCCGGAAATGCTCCGATCGATGGGTGACACGATTAACATTCTTGCAACCGAAGCCTTGACACAAACAGTTCAACAGATCCTTGGAAGCACTATACTAATCACCCTTATGGCTGCGCTCCAGCTGCCAGTGGTGCTGTCAAAGTTGGCGTACCTGATTGACAACCCGTGGAGCGTCTCGCTCGACCGTGCCACTGCTGCAGGCCTCATCTTGGCGGATTCTCTGATCGACCGACATCTAGGGCAGAGACCGATCACCCTGGTAGGCTTCTCGCTCGGGTCGCGGGTCATCTTCTCATGCTTGAAGGAGCTGTCTCATCGTGGTGCGTACGGCTTGATCCAGAACGTGTACATGTTCGGCTCCCCTGTGGTGGCCAGTAAAGACGAGTATTTGCGAGCCCGCTCAGTCGTCTCTGGCAGATTTCTGAACGGCTACTCTTCCGGTGATTGGATCCTGGGATACCTGTTTCGCATGACGGCTGGCGGCATTATGGCCGTAGCTGGGCTTGCACCAGTGCAGGGAGTGCCCGGCGTGGAAAACATCGATGTAAGCTCATGGGTTAAGGGCCACATGGCTTACCGTGCTGCCATGCCTAGACTGCTCCGCGAGGTCGGCTGGGAAGTCGAGAGCGACGAATTCACTGAGATCGAGGATCCCGATCCTGAGAATCATGCCCAGAGGCAGCGAGAGCTGATCTCGGAGATTGAAGAGGCTCGCAAGAGGGCTGAAGAGAAGCCGGAGAAGAAACGCTTCGGGCTGTTCAAGCGAGGCAAGCCAGCAGAGAAAAAGGGCTGGGAGACCTACAATGCGAACGACATGAACCACAAGCGGAACGGCAGCACTGCTCCCGACGCAGGTGCGGACCCCAACGGCAATGTCTTGTTCGATATCGAAGCGATTCGAAGAGAGTTGGCCGGGGAGATGATCGATGTGCGGGAGCTGGACAGCACCTTGCCCCCGATGCAAATCACGTCTATCAGCAAGGATGGCGAGAAGCACGTGGAGTATCTGCGTCTCCCTTCTGGAATGAGGCCGGAGGAACTCGCCCGGCTAAACCTCCCGCCCCGACCAGAGGAGGTTGACGTTTCGTTCGAGCCTGTCAAACAACCTGCCCCTGTCCGGCCTGCAAGATCTTCATCCTTGAGACCGGCCTCGATGACAAGTCCCCAACGATCTCCTCGCATCACTCCACAAAGGTCGCCTCAAGGTTCCCCCGATCCGAACCGACGCTCATCGAACGCTTTTTCAGAACCCAGGGAGCTAGCCAGCACGTTACCGCCTCTCGGCCTGGCACCGTCAGCCTCACCTAGGCCCGAAAGCGCCAAGGTCCCTAGTCTTGCCAGGCCTGATCTGAAGCCACACGTCACTGAGCCGTCAGTGCCGAGCTGGGGTCGACCCCCGTCACGCAGTTACAATCCGGGCGGACCCTCGACGTCGGCATCCGAGTTGAACCTCGAGCGCAACGCTTGGGCGGATGATGATGACGGGTTTGGTAAGGGCCGCGATGAGATCAGCATGACCTTTGAATGATCTTTCTGCAGTTTTATTGCTTGCATAGCGCGGCGTCCAAGCGAGGTCATAAAGGTTTCCTCTGCCTAAATGTGGTGGACTCGAGGGCTATGGCTCCCTTGTGCGAAGCAAATCGTTAGCTGCGAGTCTACTAGTGGTTACTTCTGCTATAATGCACGTACATATTTCTTATCAGGTTTACCTTTGCGGATGTGCGCTCGGATCATTTGACCTCCACCGTATTGGGCGTTCTGCACTTTGCCGTACGAGGCTTTGCCTGTTTGCGCTTAGCGCCCCCTGCCACATTCTCATTGTCGCTACAGCGTTCATCCAGTTCTCACTTTTCCATTGTCGACGCCTCACTCTCATATTCTCACCTTGGATTGTTCTTGATCTCTACACACTGCTGGTACATGTTGCATAGCACCCTGTCTCGGAATATCATGCCTTTGTTCGAACACAAAGACCATGCGGGACTATTCCCTCAACCTCTCCACCCGCCAAAGCATGTATTGTCTCTCTCTTCCTTTGTCCACGATAACCTCTTTCTTCGACGCTGCTGCTCTATTGTCCAGGTCTATACACGGTCACAATGATAAGGGCTTGCGGCGTAGCAGTCGCATTGACTTGGTCCTGCCTCGTACTCAGACAGACGATATCCTCAACTTTCCTTCCTTTCCTCCATCGGTCCACGTTCTACTCAATCACAGTTCACCTGGATTTTATCTGTCTGCATCCGGAATTGCACACGGCCTCATCACTCGTATATCTTCCTACCCCGTTTCTCTCAACAACATTCACCACGATCTGGCTGCTGACATACGTCTTCTAGAATGGAGACCCAATTGGCATTTTTCCAGCCGTTCAGGTCTGCTCTCTCCCTCATTATCCGGCATCCCAACCTTCTCTTCATCTCCCTGTTCGTCTTTCGATACTTGAGATTTGTTGTACACGTGTTCAGTTATTTTCGCTATCGTCCATCACCGCTCTCCAAGCATCCAAGACTGAAGCGGAAAGATTGCACTGTTGTTATCCCAACTTGCTGCCCAGAGGCGCCAGCCTTCAGCCGTTGCATCGCATCAATCGTGCAAAACTCTCCCAAAGTGATACATATTGTCGCGGTGGGTAAAGAGCAAGAAAAGCAGGCATGGTCAATCATAGCCCCGTTCATCAGCGGCTATCCACACATTCACTTCAAAGTATCACATTCCGACGAGGCGAACAAGCGATGCCAGGTTGCGCTTGCCATTGCCTCTATCACAACCCATATTACCGTTCTATGCGACGACCATGTGGTCTGGGCGTCACTCAGCTTCCTCCGCGCCGCGCTCGCACCCTTCGAGGAGGACCGACGAGTCGGAGGGGTAGGCACAAGGAAGCATGTCATCCGCCACTCAGGCATCGGCCTCTTCCGCGGGTTCTGGAACGTCATGGGCGCGTTGTACCTGGAAAGACACAACTTTGAGCATAGAGCGTCGAACGCCATTGACGGCGGCGTCGCGGTGATTAGTGGCCGCACCAGTCTCTACAGAACCACCATCCTCCAGGATCCAGCGTTGTTAGCCGGCTACCTCAACGAAACCTTCTTCTTCGGTCTCCTCGGTCCTTTGAATGCAGATGACGACAATTATCTAACACGAGCCTTGGTCAAGGGAAACTGGAAGATAAAATTCCAGGACACCAGCGATGCTCTGATCTTGTGCGATGTCGGAGTGTATCCCAAATTCCTCAAGCAGTGCCTTCGATGGGCACGCACCACATTCAGAAGCAACCTGTGCTCGCTGATTACCGATCGATCGGTCTATCAAGCTCAACCATGGTCTGTTTACGCGCTTATGATCAGTCAAATGGTGAATTTCGCGCTCTTCTACGACGGCGCCATGGTGTGGACGCTGACTCGAACAGATTTCTGCTCTCGGAGTGTTCTGAAGGCATTATGCGTTTGGATCCTTGCCTCGAAACTTCCGAAACTATTGCCCTATTTCTGGCGCCATCCACGGGATCTGATTTATCTCCCTACATACTACCTCTTCGCCTACTTCCATTCATTGATCAAGCTGTGGGCTCTGTTGACATTCTGGGACGTTCAGTGGTCGGGGCGAGATTTGGCGAGCATCAACCAGGCCGCGATGGGAGAGAAGGCGGCTCAAGGCCCACACGTCATTCCCGAAGCCGAGTATGTCAACTGCAGCGACGACCCTAACAAACACAACACCACCACGATCCCACCCCGTACGCCCACCAGATCTATCACGCAGCCGGCGAACAGGCAACAGCGGAGCACACCACAACCCATAGGCACACCCTGGGGATTTGTACAGCCGGTAAACTTACACCGCACACCGGCAAACGTCCTCCAAAACCAGCTGGCAGGCAGAAGTTGGCCGGCACTCTGGAGCGTCAGGGAAAGACATGCTTACCAGGATCAAGGTTACCAGGGTGACCACTCCCCTGTGGCTCTTCAGTTCGAAGAGAACCTCGCTACGCGGTCTTTGACGCCGAAGTCGTCAAGCACCAAGCGTAAGCGGACAGAGACAACGTCGTTCACGAACCAAACTCCTCATCAGCTACCACTCACACCACCTGATTCACCGCCGCCATTCCGATCGGTATCCACCCCGAGCCGCATGCCAAAGATGCCGACTCGCTCTTTCGTCCGAGCGGACCAATGTGGCAGACTACACGAGGGCTATTATCCACGGCGGATATGTAAGTTGTGAAATGTTGAACAAGGATCCGTGAAGAGTGGTGAGTGTCGCTGTTTGCCGTTCCGCGGCTATTCATGACTGGCAGCTTGCAGCCATGTGGATGGCGGTTGGGCCAGGCAGACGAGACAGATAGGTGAGTGAGTGAGTCCACAACCCACGAAGGTAGGTCCGTGTTAGACTCATTGCTACGGGGAAGTAGAGTCACGAGGAATCGCCAGCCGCGGAGTATCATGTTCGCCAACCGCGGAGTGTCATGTTCTGGTACAAGTATATCTTGAAAGAAGAAGGCGTTCTTATTCTTGAGCCATTGCGTGGAATTCAGCAATGTAAAAACTTCGCTATTGTCTGTATCATATATAACTCGAAACTCAAGCCTGACCCCGTCGTCGGTGGTGGTCCACTTTAAGCTGGTTGAGGTACCGACTGTTGAGCTTTTCTCAGTCGTACTGTAGATGTCCTTCCCTCCTCCTGCTCTGTCCGCCGGAGCTTTCTTTCCGAGCCGGAGCGCCATCTAGGTCAGTGCTGCCAACAAGAACCGTCTCACTACAGCATGTAGTTGCCCTCATGTACACGGGGACTCTCGAACTACTTGGTGTGCAGCGGAATAGAGTTCGCAAGGCTGTGTGTTCCGCTCTGGCTCTGGCTCTGGCTCTGGCTCTGGCTCTGGCTCGTGCCCCATTCCATTTCGTCTACAAAGTACCGTCCAGTTCGAATACTCGGTATTTCCGAGGCGAGTGGAAGAAACAGAAGCGCTAGAAGACTCCGAGACTTGATAGAAG
This sequence comes from Cladophialophora carrionii CBS 160.54, assembly GCF_000365165.1. Taxonomy (NCBI): domain Eukaryota; kingdom Fungi; phylum Ascomycota; class Eurotiomycetes; order Chaetothyriales; family Herpotrichiellaceae; genus Cladophialophora; species Cladophialophora carrionii. The sequence continues at coordinate 2,105,953 of NW_008481831.1, forward strand.
AGAAAGAAAGAACCAACCAAAAAAAATTCCGGGACCACTAGATTAATACAGTACAGTAGATGCTGGAAACATATAAACAAGAGCACCCTCGAACCCTCGCACCCTTGTACCCCTGGCATGGCGGACAAGGTAATTAATTATTTAGTTACTTATATGATTCCCGGGGTCCTCGATCGAGAGATTCAACCCCTTATTTTACTACTTGTAAATCCCGGGGTCTCGTACATATTATTCACGGCCCGGCGAACTCAACTCCGGTCTGGGCCTGCTATTTGACTAGTATTATTTTGCCTTGTGCGTCCCTTGCTCCCTTTCTACCCTCCCCAGGAGGGTGTGTTGCTGTTTCCCTAATTCCGTTACTACTATACTCACTGAGTGACTGAGTGAGTAAACGACTGACAGACCGACAGACCGAACACAAAATTAACTATGTTTGATACCGGCACACCACCCATCCAATCCCTGGCCGTTATCTATCATGATGGAGTACATCATGTTCAGAAGACTCTGTCACCTGTCCGCCTGCCTGCCTATCCGCCCACTTATTCGTTTCCAGAGGGCCCGCAACCAAAGTAGACCAGCGCCATTATTATATTGCGATATATACCCGTCGTTGATGCCAGGTCCTGTGGTGCCCTGGTTCTGTTGCAGCGAGGACGACTCCGCCTCAGCCTCAAATCGCTGCGATGCTAGAAAATCCAAACATTTGTGTTTCATTATGGACAACATTTGCGTGCGTCGGAGGCACATAATTCCCCTGGTAGGGCGGGTTCTGGGCGGAGAAGTCGGCGTTCTTGTATAATGGATTGACTATCCCGACGGGATATTTGGGTCGTGAAGATGTCGCGGCCGCCTGCGTCGAGGACGTCGAAGATGGACAGTATGTCGATGTTGTGCTTACACTGTCGTAGTCTGGGGCACTGCTGGTCCAGCCCCATTTCTCGCGGAGGTCGTCGTGGATGAAATCCACGCGCCAGCCAGTCTCCTTTTTGATCCGATCGAAAATTTGGAGTACTTCTTCTTGCTCACGTCTGGACGTGAGATTCTCTCCAGCTACTGCCAGGCATCGAATCGAAGCCGAGGCGACGCCCCTGTCTTTGACGTGGGCCACGATACCGCAGATCTGTCTCGAATGATGTAGTCTCATTTCTTGCATCTCCTCTGCCGTCTGAGGCTGCATAGTCGCCAGGGGATGCACGGCGCCAAGCAAGGCCATGGCCGTATGATAGAACAATCTTGCGACGATGGTTGTCCTTTTGATCAGCCAGAGCTCCGGAAACGAACTTTTCGACTTTGTCAGATATGACGGAACTTGTCCAAGCGGGTGCATGGTGGGTGGAATGCACTTATTCCAGCGGTCACAAAACTGCTCGAGACCCAGCCACTGCTGATGCCGTTGGTGTAAGCGCATTTGCTCCGCGTGTACGCTGCCGTCGTGATATCGTCGCTGCGCTTCGGCCCGGAAGTTGGTGATCTTGGACAGAATCCAGAGCATCTTGTGGGTCCAGTCCTCTTCGTGCCCGCCAACGCGTTGAGGTTCCATGTTCATATTGATGCCCCATGTATCGGGGTCCCAAGCGACACCCCAGTTGAAATGCAAGCAGCTGAACAGCTCTAGCCCAACGTTCAGCCAGAAGCAGGCAGAACCGATACCAGTGGAGGTGGCGTCCCATCGACATTCCTTGATCAACGCACGGGCGCCTGCGATATGGTTCATCCTCTGCAGAGCTTTCTCGGACATGACTTCATAGACATTGAGGATGGTAGCCGTGGTGGCACATAATACACTGTCTCGGTCAGGATTTTGGAGGGACTTCAGTAGCAGCTTCGTCGCGTGGTTGTAGTAGTTCAGCGCGTGCTCTTCAGAATAAATTGAACTGATCAAAGTCAGGTGCCGACTCCCACACGCCAGGAGCGCGTATCGCAGCATAGGCTCCTTGAGTGCTTGGAAAGGAATGACGCGAGTGAAATGCTTGTCGGGGTCCATAGAGTCCATCCACAGTCCCACCTCTTCCACAAATACCTGCATGTACAAGACCTCGTCACGGTCCTCTAAGAAGGGTAAGGATTCTTCTGGTTCAGAAGGGGCCATCATCGTTGGTGGATAATGTTGCCTAACTGCTTGGCTAGGGTCTGAGAAGGATGCCATGGTGTTTCCTGCTTCATCAAAGGTATGGTTTGTCGCAGTCGAGTAAATCGCTTGAGGTGGTTCGGGATAAGTGTTCGAGTATTGTGGACCAGGTAGCGGCTGATGAGCCATGAGCGGGGCGGCAATATGTCCGTAATCGTAGGTCATCTCTGGCATGTCCAACCTCTGTCGTTTCGGCTCTGGTTCAAGCGGATGGTACTTCTCGAGACCGCCCTGATATTCGGAAGCAATGTCGCGGGAATCATCCTGAAAGGTGATCTTCCAATCCTGCGGTCGAGGCACGACATACAGAGTCGGGTCGCATGATATGTCAATGAAGTTCAGGCGAATGCCGCGCTTGCATTTGCGATTGGACTTCTTGCAGTTCTGACAATTCGGTAAGCCCTCGTCGCATTTGAGATGCCTCTCGCGACATGTCAAACAGCCGGTTCTAACTCGTTTGGGTTTCGTCGATGGGACGTTGTCCGGCTTCGGCTGAGGAGCCTCAGTCTCCTTCATCGAAAGGGGGCTGTTCTGAAGTGCCTGCGAAGTGGGCGTCGATTTGGTCGACGAGTCCCGGGTCATGGAATGTTGATCGTGAGCTGCATCTGCTGTTGCGTAAGGCGGGGTCAGGAGCATGTAAGACGAAGGTAAGGTCTTCGAAGGATCCAGCCTCGGAGACAGCTGTGAGGTCTGCACAGACAGCGCGTCGCCACTCGTCCTGCGGGAGGGCGCAATGTTGGCAGCTCTTGCCTCAGTTGTAGTCAACGAAGACAGAGCCGCTGCGGGCTGGTTCGAGGAAAGTTGGTAGTGCGCCAGCTTGAAAACTTTATCGGGGTTTCATGGCCGTGCGTTGTGATCTGCGGTTCGTCCTACCCCGGGATGTCGCTGCTGAAGAGCTGTTCTCGCAATAATGGTGTGTGAACGTGCAGTTTGGGGATAGGTAAGCAGTCGCGACGAGTCTGTCCGGCCGTCGAGTTAGTCAGAACAAGACTCAGCATGCATTGAGAGAAGATGGAACAGAGGAGCTGGGGAGCTGGAGAAACTGAGAGGGCGCTGATCGCTCGATAGATTGGCAAAACAGCCATATCGCGAAGACCAGGGAGTCTTCGCGTCTGACATCAAGTTGTCGCCAACTCTGAATGCGCGTGGCGCTCCAAATGAATGATTCCTGGGATATGCAGCTTGCTGCAAGGACAGAGATACCGAGCCGCCTCCATTGCCACGATGACGACATTGACCCAAACATTGAGAAAGCCGGACATACCTAAGTACCTTTGCGATGTTGGGAGCGACGGCGCTGGGGATCACGCTGCAGTCGAATATATCGCAGCGTGAATGGTGTTTGAGGTTTGCGCAACGAGGTGCTCGTGGTATGGAGGTCCAATGCTAGGACGTGGGGGAAAGACAATTAAAGAAAGAAAAGACGAGAGGGTCCAGGCGTTGACGCGATTTGAGTTCATTGAACATGATGGAAGGTAGTCTCGATGGAAGCTGCAGTATAACCCTGGGCGATCCAGGAGTCTGGCACCGGCTGACAATTTAGGGTGTGGCTTCGAGTTGGTGCTGCAGTCTCGTTTTTTTTCGTTTCGCAAGAAAGATGCTTGCTTGCCTGAGACTCGCTTGCGCAGAGGAATCAGAGCTAGAGATACGGAGAAGGCGACCAGGAAGCCCCCAGTCATTGGCCGGGGAGAGCAGCCAGGGCCTCCAGACGGCACCATGACCACCATCATTCGGCAGTCCCCCAAACACTACGGCCAGGGATGAATAGGCGCAGGTTCCAGCCTAGCGGCTAGCCTTGCTATCCTCAGGTTGACCAGGGACAGGCCCTGAGGCTTACCGGGGGAGGCCGACGACTAGGGCCCTTAATTAGTGGGCCGCCCGGGTAAAGGGACCTCGGGCAAACACTGGGTCCTGCCGCAAAGATGAGGATGCAGGGCTCTTTGACTACTCGTAACGAGCATCGCTGTTGGGGCTTGAACAGCCGTCATGGCGCTGGCTCTTGGAGGGGCGCTATCTGATGCTTTAGCGATGTTGACCTGTTACTGCTTCTCGAGTGCTTCCAGCCTGATGCTCATCAATGCCCCGTCGAGAAGCAGCTGAGGACATGGGACATCAAGGAACATGCCCTTCCCACAGGTCTCGACTACCGGCTACTGAGAGCGAAGTGATGGCTACCAGTCGACTGTTCTTGCGGGACAAGTCACGGAGACACCAACGCCTCCCAAGCCAATGGCCCATCGCCGGGTTACTATGGGCTAGCCAAGCGCTACGGGGCAGATCTGTGATGATTTGTGTTCTGCTGCGCGATTGACAAGCGATTGACAGAACGGAGCACGGCTATCACACAATCCCGCCTAGATCTTGCAGCGCGAAAGCAGAAAATTCGGCGTCTATCAGCGGGCGTTCTGACCTCTCAAGCCTGCACTGGGGTGATCCCGTCGCTGATTCTCGGTCGCTTCTCCTCTTCCTCGCGATCCTGACGTCTCTGCCCTGTGCTAGATCCGTACTACTTGCCGCTCATTTGGGATGTCTGCAGTGCTGCTGCCGCTGCTTTCGGGCTTACTATCGTCTATCGAGGCCCAACTCGGCGAATACCCCTGCTCTCGGGGTCTTCACTCGCTTGCTTACCTGTTTTCACCACCCAACCCCGGCGACTGAGTCCGAGTGGGAGAGTCTAACACCTCTCAGTCCCTGTGATTATCGCGCCGCGTCCGCCTATGCACAACAAACGGGCCCCAGAGAGGAGAGACAGTCGGAGATCGGAATTGAGATTTTCGCCCTCACGCAAAACCTCATTTCTCTCCTCGCCTTGACGTAAACCGGTTTCTGCATTCGTTGTCGCTTCCATCAAGCCTCCCCGGATAATGGTACCCCCTCTGTGCCTCTGGCGGGGTTTCCATGCTCTAGAGCCGTCATGTTCCGACCGGATCTCCCTTGCCCTTTTGGTGGCCATGACGAGTATACGAGCACCTTGGCCAGGTCCTGGCCAGGTCTCGATTCATGCACTGTGGCTTTCGAGTTGCCTATTCCGTTGCTCGCCTGCGTGCATCTTCCTCTCTGGGTAGTCTCCGCGGCTGCCCCTGCCATCGGCGCGCCCGAACAGGCACCTCCCTGGTTCTACAGACGTCTCGCCCACTTCTTCTGCCGAAAACAGCCCTCGCTTCGAAAGGATTGCAGACCGGATGCAGCGAGAATGTGGCTGGTGTGGCTTGATTCCACGTGGTAATAGTGGCTCGTAGTCATTCCTTATGCGAGTGATGTGGCTCAGTCTTCCGCGGGGCTGAACTGAGACACCAGGTCTTGCCCTCGCCACTTCTGGTGCCCCGTGGTCTCTTGGTGAGCTCGCGTGCACATTTTCACTACGGACCCCTGCTCAGCTCAACCTGGTCATTCTGGAGCCAACTTCAGCACGAAGGATCTTCGCCCACATAGCGAATCGCCTCGTGCATGATAGTACGGAGTACGGAGTCAGTCCATCGAATTTCGTCTATGAGTTGCCTTGGTGTCACTGGTCTCTGCCCAGGAGACTGTGCGAGAAACGTGGCAGCCTCAAACCACCGTTGGTCAACGGCATCTCGAACCAGCATATCCGACGCGAGCCTATGATGTTTCATAGACAAGGTCATCTTCGTCGGCTAATCATTCTGTCTAGCACTTTGAGACAACTTTACGTCAAGACCGCGAACATCACAGCGCTGCACTTCCCCTTAACCAAGGCGATCGCGTAGCTTCTCGAGAAAAAATGCTACGTATGGAGTGGCCCCAAGGTCGTTCTTAGCACCCAGGTGCTGTACTGTGTAGATTGCACAACCGCGTGGATGCGAGAATTGTACCCCGTCAGGCTGCCTCAGCGCAAGATGATACCTCAAATTCAATGAGACTTGTTTGGGGTACGACCGTATTAGGTGTAGGCCGAGGCTTAGCAGCAAATAGTTTGGAGCAGGGCGGAGCGAGTTATGTAGGAGCACAGACTGCCGCAGTGGCTGAAAGTGGCAATAGCCGATTGCATCCATTCTTGAAGTCAGTTCGGCTCAGCACCGTCTCCAAGAAAACTTATACTATATAACAAACTATAGGCAAAAGTGACCTCAAATTTCTGCCACAGAAATGCAAGGCACCCCGCCCGCTTGGCCCAGGGGTAAGGCGTCGTATGTCAACGTGACCCTATGTCTACCGCAACACAGTATCTAACAGACAACCAGTCACTCGTACCGATTTACCGGATGCAATGAGAAGATCCTGTGTTCGAATCACAGAGTGGGCAAAAATGTTCATTTTGACTGTTGCTGGTGCAGCTGCCCTGAACTGTTTTTGCGGCCGAGACTCTACCTGTGGTGGATCCTTATGCGGACTACTACGCAAACTCAGTACGGAGTACATGTATGTTCCTGACATGGCTGTAACCATTGTCAACATGGCGCAGCGCAGAAGCAAGGGACCTGTTGTCTGCTCATACTACGGAGTACACGCAGTAGTGTTACTCTTGACGTTCAACATAGAACTTGATCAACAAATGATTGCTGAAATGACTTCTCCATACGGAGTTCGCTTGTATACCGTCGTCATGTTACCAAGCTATCCCCAGGTCAGCGTCCACCTTTTGCAATGACCGATTCCGGCTTACGCTCTCCTCGAGAACAGCAGACGTCAGAAAGAGACGCTTGCTTACTCCGTACTCTGCAGTAGGAGGCTATGGCTTTAGACACACAGTCCGTCAGCCTGTTCAGGACGGTTTCGTGCTGCTGATGCATTCTCGTTGCTACTTACCGGGCTGCCCTGGATCACGTTTCCTTCTTATAGGTACATTCCGTCGTCTGCTCAGGGCGTTTCCTCCCGGCTTGTGTATGACACTTGCCCTTTTGCTAGCCAGACCGCGTTCTGCCGAAGCAAGTAAGACATGGCAGTCAAGCCAACGGTTGCGTTCAGCCCGAGTCGCACTGGTACCGGACTTTTATCAGAAACACCATTAAGTTCTGGATACAGACCGGTAAGAGGTCGCCGTTAAAATAGCTCGCATCTCGCACGACGACGACTGCACGGATCACCGTTATACTAGGACTTTGGGTATCTGCACTAGGTTGGCAGTTTCATCAGACAGGCACAGTTTGGCGAGCGTGGTGGTTCTTTTCCCGTGGCGGAGAAGATGGATAGATGTTAACGGCCGCACCAGACGATGACCTGGTCTCGATGTCACGTTTAACAGAGACACACTCCGAGTCCTGTGCGCTCAGTTGAAATCATGATAGCCAGCATGTACCCTTATCGTCTAGAGTACTTGCCGCGCAGTTCGTAAACGGTGGTGTTCGTCAGTCAGATTGCCAGCCACTACCGATGCCATAGGGTCCGAATCTTATGGTCCTTTCTTTTCTGGAAATAGCTTTCAGAAGCGTTTGGGAATTTCTCAATGACCGAGGGCCTTCCTAGAAGAAGCTACGCCGGTATGTACAGACTGGAGTCCTCCACTCGATCATCCACTGCTTTTGCAGATATCAAAAGTCATCACTCTTACCACTCAAGGGTATTAACGTCCGCTTCTCTTCTCGGCATCGTTCTTGTAGCCATCCTTCTCATGGAAGTTTCCCATCAGGGTTCAGTAGGCCCTGAGGTCACTTGGAAGGGTCGTTCTGGCCACTCTTATCCTTCTCGGCCTTCTGCTTGGTCAAATTTTGCATTTCTTCCATTGTCATGTCGTTCTTGCTGGCATGCGTGATCTGTTCGCTTTGAGATGCTAGCTCAGGCTTCCATTCTCCCCGTCCGGTCTTCGCTTTGTCGAGGGAATCGGCTTTGTGACGGTCGATATTTTCGGCTCGTCCTTCGTTATCTGCAACAGGTAGATCACAGTCAGTTAAATTGCTTCCCACAGAGATATATCACCACGAAGGGGTGCAATCGGCACGCAGGCCTGTCTCGATAGCAGCTTGAGCTGCGCCTCCGTGGGACGAGTATGTGTGCCGATGGCAAGGACAAGTGTAACTACGCACGAGGATGATCTTCGCTGAGAGCTAGTCGTGCTGCTGAGGTGTGGAAGCCTGCAATTGATCTGGAGGTGAAAGCTCTTCCGGCATTCCGCAGGGGGGCCGATGCCCTGGCGAGGTATGACATCGTGAGGGAAGATATGGAAGTCAAGGAGAGTTGTCCGGAGAACCGAAAGTTCGAATGATCTGTTTCAAGTCGCTAGGAATGCGTTTGAACACCTGGTGTCTGCCTCTCTATGAATGGGAGGTCCTCGAGTTCGGTGGGAAAAAGGTTGGTACGTTCCTGTGGTGGTGATGGAGAGTGCCGAGGGCAAGCTTCCGTTGCACCTTGATGACGTCGTTTGCTCCCTCATGGGATCTCTTCGCTCATTGGCTCCAACGCCTGCTGGCTGTTTGCTCCGAAACCCAAACCCGAAAATCACAATCGAGGATATCGTCATTGGTGGGTCGGAAGAATTTCCCTTTGAGTTTATTTCGTGGTGTCACGGGTAAAGGCTTGGCATCGGTCGCGTCCAGCCCTCAGACGCGCCTTCTGTCTAGTGCGAGGGAGAGGGCAGCACATCCCTCATCGAGACTGTGTCAACAACCACGGCAGCGACAGCCACGATGCAACAAGCTTCACCGAAGAGGCGAAAACTCGACCACAGTCAGTCCGCCACTATCGACGATACCGGCCGCGAAAATGGACAACCCACTACCCCGACCCGAGCGTCGTACCTCTCGCCGACAAAAAGTTCTCTAGCCCGCTCACACCCCCACCTCATCACTCGTTCTAATCGACGCTCTGCCACCGAACCGAGAGGCAAAGCACTGCGAGACGAGATTCTGAGCGCAACAACTCAACCTGTGCAAGCACCAAAGACTGTGTCCCAAATCCAGCAGTCTCAACGCTTGGATGCTGCTGATGATCCAGCTCCGAGACAGGGGAATGAGGGGGCGTCCGAGACACATCTGGACCATACCGCGGAAGAATCTGCTGTCGGCGCGAATTCAACACAGCGCAGTGAACGCGACCGCCTCCCTTTGAACGAACGACAACCAACACAAGATAGACGCCGAGAAAGGAGCACCTCGGACGAAGACCCTGCACCACCGATCATATTACCACAACTGGTATCAAGGAAAGAGTTATCCGCTAGGCCACTCCCTCGCGGTCTGTCTGGCGAGCCCGATTTGCCGCCTACGCCTATCGAACTTGGCTTAAGTCCCGCGCCCGAACGTCCTCGAGGCCTGGCATCGAGCAGCAGCCCCAGATCCTCGAACATGAGCAGGAGCTCTAAAAGACAGAGGACACGGTCGGGTGCGCCCATCACAAGCAGCCCGCTCAAAACAAAGGCACCCCAAGCGGCCAAATCCGACAACGAGGAAGCACCGGATGAAGAGGCTACTGAGGAGGATGTTCAGGAAGCACCAGAGAGTGAGCCTGTTGTGGCGCACCAAGAGAATGTGGAAGATCCTACAGTGTCGGATGAGCAACATTCAACACTTCGGTCGCTGCAGGGCCAACTGGAGCAGCTGAGGCAAGATTGTCAGCACCTTCAGAAGGCTATTGATGACGATAACAATTTGAGCGAGGAAACCTTAGCTATCCTCCGACAGTCTCTCCTGCGGAATGATACCCTTCGGATATCGAAGTCTGGCAAGGAGGGAGACAACTTCTCTACATACCTGACATTGTTCGCGCCGGCCAATTTACAACTTACAAGTCATACTGAGACGAAACTCATAAAAGATCGAACAAAGATCATCCATCGGCTGAAGGTGGAAGCACCGCCTCCGTGGCTCCCGAATGCTCTCTTCTGCGTGTTTGAAGTCGCCATTGATGCCGAGAACGCACAGATTGAACATGTGGAACTGAACGAAGTAATGTTGGCCGTTACTCGCCGCACCAAGTCGAACAAGGCCGAAATCTACAGATGGGTCCATGACCGCTTAGAGCACCCTCTCCATCGACTTGACGTTAGCGGCCTGGTTTGGGGCATGGGACGATGGTTCAATGCCGCGGTGGAACGGGCCAAAGTCTTCCGATGGATTGACTTGAAGTACAAAAGACTCCAATCCGACGTCACCGGGCAGGTAGACGTAAAAGACGAAGGGTGGAATCGAGAGACATGCATTGAACTGGCACGATATCTGGACAGCACTCAAAACTCTGCCATTGATGTCGATGTGATAGAAACCACTGGCGGCAAGAAGTACCGGAAGAAACTCATGCTGACTTGGAAAATCGACTTGGACTGGGCTGGCGGCCTCACCTCGAACATTCAGATCTCCGCCAGTGGCATCCCTCTGAAGGCAGAGCCTGGGTTGAAGACCATCTTCTGCAGCCTCGTCCCAAGGGTGGGCGTGAAGGGTGCGTTCGAGAACGTCTGGAGCGTGATTCATAGTGAGGCGGAGGAGTACAAGTTCGACAGTGCTAAGGGAAAGGGAAAGAAGCGACGGGGAAACGAATGAGCCACGGTTAATGTACACAGATTCAAAGATGCTATGATTTCACGAGTACGATGAGACGCTTACAAGCATCAATATGCCTGTTGCAGGCGCCACAGGGTCGGATATTGACCATACGAGCACAGAGAGCACACAAATCACGGTTCGCTGTCGGTGGCAAGCAACGGATAGTTGATGATCAAGGTGCCAACAAAGAAATCATCGTCTTTGACTTGAATCTGAATTTCATTGACCTTGCCTATGCTTTTTCTCACGCACCCGCTCTGAAAGCCAGGACAAGATTGATCGATGATTTGCACCTGCGGCAAGAGCATCACATTCGTATGCCATGCCATGGCCTCATTGCTCTGTCCTTACCACAAACCGATGACATGCACACAACTTTCCCCCAGTAGCTTGGCACGCACGAAGCACCGATCTGAGGCCTACTGAATGCAAAAGATTGCTTCAAGGAGCTAATCGCTTTCAAGCTTGCTGCTGATACCCCGTCTTCCCAAGCAAGCATGCAAGCCTTGCCCTCTCTTGACCACATGAACCACGTCATTGTCGACCTGAAAAGCAGCCGGCCCCGGCTTATTTCTTCTTCGCCTCCTCAGCCTCGGCCTTGGCCTTGTTTCTCTTCTCCCGTGCGCCCACGTACCGCGCGTCGGCCCTCAGGTTCCTCAACTTCGTGTACGCAGCCTCCTCGCCGCTGGGCATGTCACCCTTCTTCACCTCGCTGAACGCATGCTTGATGCCCACGCCGCTGTCGATCGGCAGGACGCCAGTGATCTTCTTGGCGATCTTGCTGCTGTCAGAGGCCAGCTTGACGTCGTCTTCCGAGCTGTCGAGTTTCTTGAACTGGCCGGACTTGCGGGGGAAGAGGATCAGGCGCGACTTGTAGGTCTTGAGGCGTTGGACGTTCAGCGTCAGCGTTTCTTGGTTGGTGTTTAGGCGGCGCGGGTCGATGGCAATGCCGATTGTGGATGCGAGTTTGCGGGGGATGCCGGCTTCCTAGAGGGGGGAGGAAAAGAGAGCTGTTAGCGGAACTGGATTTCTGTGCGTGAGGTGAGGTGTGGGGGATTGGCATGGCAAGTGGCTTTCAAAGGTCCGAGAGTCATAGAACGGTAGTCTCTGATGGCAATGTGGACAAGAGAACGAAACGTTCGACACTCTCCATCCAATGCAGACTCCAAAAAGACAAGGAAGGGGAATTTGTTGCAAAATTCAAAGAGATTGTGGGGTCGAGGCTGAGATCGAAAACTGGACTTGTAACTCCATACCTTCAACTCCTGCACTGTGAACCCTCTACCGGCACGCGCACGTCGATTGTACTTGATCGTAGGACATCGGACCACAGGCCTCAACTTGTCGACTGGACGGGGCGCAACGGCGGCGGCTTTGGCCAGACGAGCGGCTCGGCGTCGAGACTTGCGGCCTGGCTGGTCGAAATGCACGCGCACGCGGCGCTGCCAGTCCTTGTGGAAGTGATTGTTGGGGAGTTGCTGGTTGTGCTTGATCGCCATTGCTGCGAAATGACGATGTCGACAAGCGTGTGTGGGTGCAAAGGGAACGACGGTGAGGTGAGGTTCGTCAATCTGGAGGTGCTGGCCTGCAGTGCCGTGAACTTTTTGGTGTGGAGCACTGCCCAAAATTCGCTTGGCATTGTGTGTCATGTGACTTGGCTTGACCCTGCAGTTTCCGAATCCGAATGCCAGCCTCGCTGGTTTCTCTCCCAGCCTTGTTTCGCTCTGTTCGGCAGGCTGGCTTCCACTTACCACCACGAGACGTCTCGAAACTGACGGTGTTTCAGAGATGCACGGACAAACGACCCAACGCCCACCATGCGCACTCAGAGGCGCGTGCAGGTCTTCTTGTACTCTGTACGAACGGTTAAATTGTTGAAGCTGAGACCATCTTCATTGATAAGATTGAGCATGAGCTATCTGTGGTAGAGACATCCTAACGCAGGAGAGGCATCTTACTGTAACGCATGACTTCCGAAAATCACTTGCCAACGCCACCTCTGAGAGGAATCGAGGGTATCAATACAATCATCTCTCCAAGCACTCGTCATCTGATCATTTGTCTCCAAGCATCACTCATTTCAACATTCGTCTCGTTTCACCTAGGCTTGACTCCACGATTCAATCCCAAGCCCAACGCCTTGGGCTACCTTTGCCTTTTTCGCCTTGATGTCTATCTCCTCGTTACTTGGTCCTCTCTTGTTTGAATGACCCGATTTCTTGATCGGTCCGAACAGCTTGCTTTGTAAGAGGTTGCTGGACCGCTCTGCACCTTGTGACAGTCTTAAGCTCTCTTGACTGCCTGGGTTCCTTCGCAACATTTCGCTGGCCATGGAGCTCGCCTGAGATTGCTGAACATTATCGTCACTGACGGCTTCTTCAACGTCAGATATCGATATGGTACTGTCACGGTCATGACGTTCTCTTTCCGCAGACTCGATTACCAATTGAGAAGCAGGCGCAGAGAGGGCTACCATAGGTTCTGGATAGCCTTCTTGAGTCTTCGGCCGAGTCTGAAGGGGTGTGGTTTGAAGGGATGAAAGGGAGTGTGCCCCACGGGTGTGACCATGCTTTAGTTTCGAGGTATGAGTCCGAGTGGGGGTCGACGGCACACTGAGACTCTCTCCGCTAAGTACTTCACCGGCCGCAAGGAGGGCGGCGATGTTGGAAACATTTGGTGCAGACTGCGGAAATTGAGGTACCGGCTTACGTTGAGGTGTAGTAAACGCATCCCGAGGAGTTGTGTACGAGGGTGACATGCTCTTGAGCCTGGTGAAATGCTCCCGGTTTTCTCGGATTCTCTTCTTCAGTAAGTGGTTTTCTTCTTCCAGCAGCTCGCATCTATCCCTCTGCAGTTCGACCAGCTTCTTCGCTCGTGCTAGTCGTCTCTCTGCTTCATCGCGCTCTTCTTCCAACGCCTTGCAAGTCGCTGTCAGTGCCTCGATCTGTGGATGTGGCGGCGGCGGCAGCGAGTTGCGTTGAGACATAGTACGGTGCTTGTACTCGGCAGCCTGAAGGACCTCAACTTCCCTTCGAGTCATTTGGTGTTCGATCTCAGCTCGTTGTGCAGCTTCTTCCGATTCCATCGCAAGCAAATTGTGCTGTAGTTTGAAGTGAGCGGCCGAGGTTCTTGCTTCTCGGACTGCCGCAACCAAGTCTTTCACCATGATTCGCAACCCTTCGACATCTGCTGTTGCAATAGCATCTGGCGTAGGTAGCGCGCTAAGGACATTGGCCCTGGCGGTGGTTGAAGGGGGGGAAGCGAGTCGAGTCTCTTCGTCGCTGGTAGTGAGTTGGTTGATGGGTGACTGGAAGCGGGGAAGTTGTGTGGACGGCGGGGGGGTCATAGACGCAGACATCGGAGGAGGCGATGTATAGGCAGATTTGTTCATGCTATCGGCCGAGCGAGTCCGAGCGGGCGGTGGAGTCGCCGGAGGCATCGAGTGGTCTGCGCTGGCTTGCGAGTTTGCCATGATGATTGAAGTTGATATAGCGTAAGATTGAATGTGGATTGTCTTGTGATGGCCTTGAAATCTGGGATCTGGAGAACCCAATGACTGGACTGTAAGATCTGCGCAAACTGTGCTGTCGAGGTGTCACTCGGGACCGATGCTATTGATAGACGGAGTCGACTGAAGTGTCGGACGGGTGTCTTCCTGCAACGGTGCGCTCTCACCGAGGTTGCGATCACGACATTGTCATGGAAATCTGCGAGAGCTTGGGACCTGACTTAGACTGGGATAACGAGAGGGGATCGCAGCATGCACGGACGCAACATGATATTTGAGCGGCGGTGATGAAGAGTTGAAGTACGGAGTAGGAGCTGGGATTCGGAGAGGCTGGTGAGAGGTGGGGCAAGACGCCAGCCTTGTCTCGTTGTCACCCAGAGGCGTGCCTGGGGCGTGTTGGGCGTGCCCGGGCGACGGCTGTGACGCGTAAAACAGGCGCCGAAGCGCTCCCCAGAGGCAACCCTGGCGTCAACGGGCTAACCAAAGACGGATTAGAGCCAGAGCGGCGTCAGAGGTTGCTTTCCCGTTAGCGCCGTTGTTTTGGGCAACCGACCCCTTATCGTTGCGGTGGACGTCAACACCGGATTTAATTTTTCGAGGTTCGCCATCCTGGAAGAAACACCTTAAACTTGGATACTCCATGGCACCGACTGCTACGACACAGCAGGGATCGATGGTGGTACGGCTGAATTCGAGGAAGTTTTGACGGAGCAACCTACCCCAGTCGATATACAGGTCGAAAGCATGGACCACCACCAGGAGCAGGGATCTCACATCCCAATCCGTGGCAGCAGCCTTTCACATCTGTCCAAGCTGCCCATGCCACGTGCGATGGCCTCGATCGACAATTTAAAACTTTCTGCGCGCTCGTCAACTGTTTTGGACATTCATCACGATGAACCACGCAAGATATCACATCTGCCTCGCCCCACAGGGCCACCCACGCCGTTGAGAGAGAATTTCAATCAGTCAATTCGGTCGCGATACGGCTGGGCTGACAAACCGGCGAACGTGAGGAGCAGGTCTCCCGTACGAGATGCCCTTACGGACGTGCAGTCTTCAGCCATGGTGACTACTCCCCCTGGGACCTTTTCTGATGGCCCGGTATTTGTGGCTGGCAATGAAAATCCTACTTCAAAGCCCGGAATGAACGATATGCCACGACCTCGAGAGGCCTCACCCACTCCGTCCCATACATCCTCCCGACCAGATTCACCAAATAAAAGGCCTTTTAGGCCACCTGGCAGGATGTCTCCCACCAAAGACATGACGACGTTACCGCCAGTTGTCTCGCCTGGCGAGATTTATACACCGCCCAAGGCTTTCGTCAAAGGCCAACGCTCGCGAATCGCGAAGCCTCTGCGGGAGCCTCGAAGGTCCGCTAGTTCGGCCTTCGATATACCGTCTAAGGAGCCCAATGCAGCGCCGCCGTTGAAATATACGTCACAAACCGTGAAAGTCCAACCAACATATGGACAGAGAGCCGTTAAATCGCCGACTCTAAAGTCGAAAGGATCTCTGTCCTCTCTTTTCAGAGAACCTCCATCCTCAGCGAGATCCAGTAGCAAGGTTGCAGTCTCGGGTGTTGGGTCTTCCGCAGCCCTGCTGAAGCCGAGATCGAGAGGTGAAAATACCCTGGCTCCCTCAACACCGCCGAGGGCAAATTCGAAAGCAAAGAGGCATACCATGCTGCACCAAGATCCAACGGTCGTCACATTGAAGGCATCGCAAGCAGATACTCCGCCAAAGTCTTCAGCCGCTCTCCGAGAGACAATTGCAAAAGCCAAAGCAGCAAAGAGGAAAGCTCGAGAGAGTGCGGACCCCACCGATGTATCGTGCCAGGGCCCTTCTAGTTGGCCCACTAGTTTCGTTGAAGACGACTTGTCTTACGGTGGCAACAACCATGGCCTTTTGCGCAAGCGCATTCAGCAGGCCACAGCTTCTGGCTACCTCAACATTGCAGCAATGAATTTGAAGACGATACCCACAGAGGTCATGCACATGTACGATCCAGAGCACCTTACAACGAATTGGGCAGACCTGGTAGACCTGACTAAGCTGAATGCGGCTGATAACGACCTTGAGGAGCTGAACGAAGATATGTTTCCTGACGTAACGAAAGGTGATGGGGAGATGAACCACCAATTTCTTGGGCTAGAGGTTCTCGATTTGCACAGAAACCGTCTGACGCGACTCCCGCAAGGCTTGCCTATGCTGGAACGACTTCACACCCTGAACTTGAGTGGCAACAAGCTCACCACCGATATTCTCGATATTATCAGCCAGATACCCAAGCTACGAGAGCTCTCTCTTGCTGACAATTCCATCGAAGGCGAACTGGACCTCACGCGAGCTGGATCAAATACTTGTGGTTGTCTGGAGAATCTCGAAGTCCTGGATCTTCATGGCAATGCAGTGAGCAGTTTTGGTGCAGCGGGGCTTCTCACGCTCAAGCATTTAAGAATCCTGAATGTTGCGGGCAACAAACTATCATGCTTGGATTGGCAGCTGCTCTCAACGTCGACACTGACGGAATTGAACATCTCCAAGAATCGTTTCTCTGGCGTCCTCTTCTCCGCAGGTGGTCTAAGTTTTAAGCAGCTCCGGAGCTTGGATGCATCATACAACGAACTTGAGAGTTTAACTGCTGGTGACGACGAGGCTAAAACGGTGTTCTCGAGTATTCGGACTCTCAACTTGACTGGCAATAAAATGACCAGCTTACCTTCCCTAAGAAGTCTTGAAGACTTACTCACCCTCCAGCTTGCAGACAACAAGCTATCAGAAATACCTGCGGACTTTACTCAGCTAGAGGGTTTGAAGAGCGCAGACTTTGCGAATAATGATATCCGACTGATCCCTGCGGAACTTGCCACAATGGCCAATCTGACGAGCATCAACCTCGTGGGAAATCCGCTCAGGGAGAAGAAGTATCTCACAATGGGCACAGCAGACCTCAAACTGGATCTCGAGAAGAAACTGGACCCAACCGAGGCCGGCAACAACCCAACAAAGACCAGTCCTGCAGATGCCATCTCTAACAGCCAATACCGCTACACTCCCTCGAACGGCATCCTCGACCTTTCATCCCAAACGCTATCCACGATCCCCATGGAATTGATCGACCTCACCTCCGAAGTTCACACTCTCAAACTCTCAAACAATGAGCTCGCCTCCTTTCCAATAAAGCTCCTCTCACATCCTTCATTGAAATACTCCCTCCAATCTCTCGACCTGTCACACAACCCCCAACTCCACCCAACAGACTACCTCACCTGCGAGCTTTTCATGCCGTACCTCAAGTCTCTGTATATCGTCTCTACCGGGCTGACGAGCCTAGACGCTTTGACAACATACCTCCGAGCCCCAGAGCTCAAGGAGATCAACATCTCATGCCACAAACTAGCGGGCCACGTGCCGTGGGTAAGGGCGTGGTGGCCAAAGGTCACGACCCTGCTGGCGACAGACAACTGGTTCAACTCGGTCGATGTCGAAGGCGTCCGTGGCCTCGAGGTCCTAGACGTCCGGAACAATGAGATCGAAGCCCTGCCTCCCAAGATCGGCCTCCTGGGTAATCTCCCCGGCAGCAAGGACAAGATCCCTGGGAGACTGCGCGTCCTGGAGGTCAGCGGCAATAGATTCCGTGTCCCGAGACTAGTGGTTGTGGAAAAGGGCACCGAGGCTGTCTTGAAGGATCTAAGGAGGATGGTCAAGGCCGAGGAAGTGACGGATGAGTGGAGGGAAGTGTTGTGATGGCACGTTGACCTCTTCCAGTCCGGCTAGCAAGCGTAGTTGGCCGTTGACTTTATCCTCTGCCCTTCGGAGAGTGCCTTCTTTCTTCGGGGGACAGTATCCTCCTCGATGCGATTGGAGGTGTTGTTATTCCTACACTTCAGTGCTCCAGCTATTGGGAGAGATGCATTGATCACTGAAAGGGCCGCCAAGAGGATTGCGTGGGGTTAATACTGTAGATGTAGCCTAGGGTTTCTTGCATGTAAATAACTTTTCTACCATTCACCTAATTGATTGATGTCAACAACCAGTTTCCCATTCTCGTTGTGCTTAGATGGCTGGTTCGCAACGAAGACGGGACATGTAGCTAGTGAGATGCCGTTTTGCAGACAAACTCCAGATGAACGCATAACAGACAATACACGCGATCCTCTAGTATAGCACATCGCTTTCCACGCCAAATGCTCTGAACTTGGACGAGTAGTCGCCATTCTGGAACGACGTGCTAGTCATTCTATTTATTGGAGTTGGGTCGTTGCGAAATGAAACTTCAGGAATCCTATCATTATCGAGGAAAGGGGTTCTGGGGTGCCTCAAAGCAAGATTGGCTGGGTCCCAGATGCGTTTACGAAAACCTGATCATTGACAATATCAGATGCGATCCGAAAGTTGCTGCTCTATTGGAAAACGTTCTATCAGGCAGCCTCGGCAGGTAGTGAGTAAGTCGAGCCTGGTAGGGAAATGCGGGGCGAGGCTGAGAAGACAAGGCTGCAGGCGGTGAAGAGTGGCAGAACTCTGTTACTCGTGTACGATTCGTTGACTCGATGTTTTGTTCTCGCCCACTATTAGTGACATACTGAGTACTCGTACGGCCTTGAATTCCCTCCAACAAAGGTTTCTTCGTCCCACATTCATAGTTCTGTGGTGCCGCCGCCCAAACATCGCGACAATGGCAGGTATGTGCCTGGCCGTCCTGCGGCTGGCTGGTGTACTCACAGGTGATGGCAGGTCAATTCCCCGTGTCCGACTTGCCAACAGACGCGATTTCCGCTCTCCGGTTCTCACCACACCCGAACTCGGGACGCTTCGCGGTCGCTTCGTGGGACAAGCACGCGTACATCTACGAGGTCTTGGATGGGAAGACCTGCAATCAGGTGGCCAAGTTCGAGCATCCTGCACCTGTCCTGGACGTTTGTTTTGGGAAGGATGACAATGAGGTGTACACGGCGTGCTTGGACCAGGATGTGAGGAGGTACAACTGCTGATGAATATTCGGAGAGAGCATCTTTACTGATATGTGGGACAGGATCGACGCCACGTCTGGCTCGCAAAGCATTCTCAGCACTCATGACAATGGAGTCCGCTCGGTTGTCTACAGCCACGAGCACTCTCTTGTTGTCTCAGCTGCCTGGGACTCGACCGTGCATATCCACCCTAGTGGAGATGCCGAATGGTCGACCGCCACCATAAATCTACCCTCGAAGCCATTCTCACTCGCTGTTTCCGCATCAAAGTTGGTCGTGGCAATGGCGAATCGTGCGTTGCACATCTACGAATTGAAAGCGTTGGCCAGCGAGTGTAAAAGTTCGGCGAACTCGTTACAGAACAGACTTGACATCGAGCCATGGCAGAGAAGAGAGAGCAGTCTCAAGTACATGACGAGGGCAGTGGACTGCATGCCGAATGATGAGGGCTACGCTTCGTCCAGCATTGAAGGACGCGTTGCTGTCGAATGGTTCGATCCTTCGACCGAGTCGCAATCCCGCAAATATGCCTTCAAATGCCATCGTCAGCCTGTCGACGATGTAGATGTCGTCTACCCTGTCAACGCAATCACATTTCACCCAATCCATGGCACATTCGCAACGGGCGGTGGCGATGGAGTGGTTGCTATCTGGGATGCTGTTGCCAAACGAAGAATCCGGATCTATCCCAAGCTGGCCTCGAGCGTTGCTGCGCTTTCTTTCAGCTCGAACGGCAAATACTTGGCCACGGCCATTTCTCCCGGATTCGAAGACGGCAAAGACGATGTTCCCGAAGGGACAATCGGAATCTTCATTCGCGAACTGGGTGAAAATGAGGTGAAGAGGAAGGCCAAATGAGAATCTCCAGAGGCACCCGTAAGCCGATCCATTGCTATCCCATGGCCAGTACCGGCAAGTCTATCATGGGGATGCTACAGCATCCTGAAGCTCCGAACTGTGCACGGGGATCAGAGGCGGGTATTTTGCGATGACAGAATTCCGCTTGTGCCGAGCCTTCTGTACCGATACCGTGCCGTCGGCCATTCCAAAATAACAGGCGATGGGTCTTTGTCCGCCGATCACGCCTGCTGCCATGGCTTCAGGACCGGTTGGACCACAGAAAAGACCCACGGCCAATACGCCGTTGATGTCTTTGATGGCTCTGGCGAGCTGCTCGACCTCCCAATAGCCATCCTCGCCGTCCCCCCTCCTATCAGGAGTCAGGTCTTCGGCGATTAACAAAGGATGCGGGAAAGGCGCGTCAACTATGAAGAAGTCCTGATCCGTCTTCACGGGACCAGCTTTGGCCATATGTCCCTCGCGAATCATGGGTCCTGCACCTGTTGTGCTGATGCTGCCAAGCATGCGCAATCTCTTCATGACTTGTCGCGCTGCCTTCGGCTCGACCTCTATGGGGATCGTGGGCCACTTGGTGACCAGTCGTTTCTGGAGCTTTCGGTAGTCTGCCCATGGATTAGCAGGAAACTGGCAAAGACAGCCGAAACAACCTACCCGCAACACAAACAAATTGTTTTGCCCTCATTGCGACAAGTTTCTCTTGATATAAACATGCACCTCCCCCCTTGATGCAGTTCAATTCCTCATCCACCTCATCGGCGCCGTCAAATGCGATGTCAATCAGAACATCATCCGGAAGGGCATCGAACTCGATAGGTACCAATCCGGCGTTTATGATGAGCTGCTTCGACTGGTACCCTGTAGGCACAAACCCAACTCTCGAGACGTCGACGCCGCAAGTCTTGATCGCTTCCACCACGTAGACAATGGTTGTACCCGACCCGATGCCGACAAAACGAGGATTTAGGGGAAAGTGATTCTTGACGGCTTCAATAGCAGCTGCCTGTTTAGCTGCTTCGATTTCGGCGGCCATCTTGTCACTACGCCGAGCAGAAGTGGTGTGGAAGAATTTGCGGCGGCGGAAGGTAGGGACTGGTCTGTGAAGCTGAAGGGTCACAGAAGGTCTATATTGAAATGAAGAGTGTAGAGGTCTAGATTGGTAGTCTGGAAAACATCAGTCCCGTCCCGAAAACAGCATATCTTGCAATGCTGAGCGAGACTGGTCTTAAGCCAGTTTCCACTTACATGCACGACACAGAAAGGTGACACTGCTTCTCCAGACCATGTATCGGAAAGCGATCTATTCTGATTACGTACACCACGTTGGCTGACTTATCTCAACATGGATGCTGCCGCCTGTGCCGCAATTGGATGGAGGTCGCAGAAAAGCAGCGTCTTGAAAATGTTGACCGAAACTGCTTCTCTGGTGCGCGGGGCAGGAACAAAAGGAAATCGTCAAGTAAATGGCGGGGTGGTAAAGATCCCCTGATGGGCTTGTCAGGGCGCCCCTCAGGGTGCATGGGTGCCAATATTGACTGCTGTCGGTGACCAGAGACCGGAAGCTCGGTGACGTAACTGAGTACTGTACCATAGATCGGAAGAGTGCTTTAGGCTGGCTTACCCGAAGATCTACCTGGACCATTGAGATCCATCCGGAGATTCCCTCACTGCATGCTCAGTAGACACTCAGTAGACACTCTGTAAACACTTTCCAAGGCCCTCTCAACTGCCTTGGCCTATCACCTATGTCGCGCTCCCTTACATCCTTCAGTCTACCGCAACAATGACCGAAGTTGCTCCTCGAGAGGTCACGCCGCCTCCCCTCCAGACCCCAAGCGCCAAAGAAAAGAAGTATGACCGACAACTCAGACTGTGGGCTGCCTCCGGTCAACGCGCCTTAGAGGAGTCACACGTTCTCTTGATCGTTGGAGATGAAGGCTATGGCTCCAACAGCAGCGTTGCCGGAGCTGAGACCCTCAAGAACCTCATTCTGCCTTCGATTGGGAGCTTTACAATTGCCGACTCGGGCAAAGTCACGCATCAAGACTTGGGAGTCAACTTCTTCCTCGACTCTGATAGTCTGGGAAAGCCAAGAGCAGATGAGATGAGAAGGCTTCTACAAGAGCTTAACCCGGACGTCACAGGTCATGCCATCACAGCTCCCCTTGCACAATGGCTACCGGTCGAAGGCTCTCTCACGCCTTACAATCTCATCTTGCTCTGCGCCCCTATCACTCGAGAATTCCTCCAGAGGATATGTGCCTATGCGTCGGCCAGTTCGATCCCAGTCGCCTACATCCAATCAGCAGGCTTTTTCGCTTCCCTCTCCATTCAGCTGCCATCTGAATTTCCCATAATGGACACGCACCCGGACCCTGAATCCACCCAAGATCTCCGCCTGCTTGCACCTTGGCCCGAACTAGAAGTAGCTGTGGATGAACTCGGGGACATCAAATCACTGTCGGATCATGATCATGGCCACATCCCTTACCTCTTGCTGCTGCTACACTACCTAAGAGAATGGAAGAAGACACACGACAACAGATATCCCTCTACCTTCAAAGAAAAGACCGAGTTCCGTGAATTAGTCGGCTCTGGAGCCAGGAGGAACAACCCAGAAGGGGGTGAAGAGAACTACGATGAAGCCTGTGCCGCCGTGCTCAAGAGCATTGCTCCTCCGGTGATCGGCAGCGGATGCAGAGAGATGATGAGCATGGCTTCGTGTAGCAACCTCAACAAGGACTCAGCAAATTTCTGGATCATCGCAAGCGCGGTCAAGAAGTTCTATGACAGTCACGGCCTACTGCCTCTGCCTGGCTCGCTGCCGGACATGAAAGCCCAGAGCGCGGACTACATCAAACTTCAGACCATTTACAAGTCCAAAGCACGAGCCGATGTGGCCGAGGTCACCAAGACAGTTCGAGAAACCGAGGCTGCTTTGTCAAGAGAACACTCTCTTATACCTGATTCCGAGATCGAAGCGTTCTGCAAGAATGCCTCCCACCTCCGTGTTTTGACGAATCCGAATAACGAACCACTGGCCTCATTGCGCCTGATGACTTCGGATTCCAAGACCCTCTCCCGCCTCTCATCCGTCATTGAAAACGATTGGGAAGGCCTCTCTCCCGTTTTCATTGCTTTGAACGCCAGCATCTTTCCCTCAAACAACCCCCTCGACGTAACCGGACTCTCTTCGGATCCCGAGGTCCAGGAGAATATCACAAAAGCCATCAAGGAGGTGGAGCGGGTTCAGGGCGGCGAACTGCATAACATCTCAAGCGTCTTGGGAGGTATGATGGCACAGGAGGCAATCAAGCTGCTTACAAGACAATACGTCCCGGTGGACGGGACATGTGTCTTTGACGGTGTAAAAAGCAAATCGATGGTCTTCAAGTTTTAGGAAGACGAGCATGACGAGCAAAACACGGAAGACGAGCAAGAGTATCTCTACAAAGAGAGCAAAAGTGGCAGCACGGCCTCCACCGTCCACTCCAAGATATCATTAAAGGCCAAGACCAAAGGCTGGTGGACCACTTATATCTCCGCGACCGTTCCAGCCTCCGACTCCCTGCAGCACCTGGAGAACGAAAGCACATTTTGGGCATGGTACAGCGCAGCCTGGGCCATGTTCATGTTGGCCATCGCATGCATCCCGGCGCATGCTTCCATCCCGTACACGGAGGAGGAGAAACGGGTGTGGCTGGTCCTTACGCTGTGTCTTTACGCCTTGTCCATCCTCGTGACGGCCGTGGGGATGTGCCGGTATCTCCGACAGCAGTACGCGCTCAGGCAGGGACGGGTGTTGATTGGCGGGGTGGAGATTTACATTGTCTGTCTGGCGGTGCTGGTGGCTGTGGTTGCCGTTGGAGCGGCCGCGTGGAAGTATTATGAGACGTGGTAGGGAAGGCATGCGCATGCGTGTGAGTATGTATGTCTGACTTGGACGCTCAAGGCGGAGCTGCTAGGGATGGCAACCCCCATTCAGGTCCCATGAGTTTATAAACGAGTCATGAGAAATGAGACATGAGAATGTGCCGTATCCCGCAAATACAGTAGCACGACGACGCATTCCGGGATAGAAGCCAGGAGGAAAGTAACAAAAGAAGAAGGTATCGATCAGACTGCCCAACCAAGGGCGACAATGCCTCTTTCAACATCTTCAGCTACCATCAAGCAATGTTGAACTCGCCGGCACCACCCCCACCCATCATCATCTTCCTATTCATCTTGATCTTCTCTCTCATCTTCCGGGCCGCCTCGTCGACATCGCCCGTCTCATCGACCCCTCCTCCGTCGTCTCTTTTTCGCTTCCGCTTCTCACCTCCACCCGCACGCGTCCCTTCGCCGGTCGTCGCCGTCGTCATCGTCACCGCCCTTCTTCCGCCCTTTCCCGCGCCTTTTCCGCGTCCCACGCCCATGCCGGACGGCGTGTCCCTCAGCCCGAACGCCTTGCACAGATGGCCCAGGTGCAAGTCCTTGATGTCAAAGTATTTCCGCTCGCTCGCCGTGTGGGTGGCGTAGGCGCGAACGTGGCTCTGGAACGCCCTGCGCGCGAGGTCCCTGGTCGCCGGCGTGGCGAGGACGAAGCGCTCGAGCGCGAGTTGCAGGTTCGTGGCGCGGGTGCGCCAGTCCGCGCCGTCAAGGTCGACACCGCCATCGCCAGCTGCCTTCTCGGGATCCCGCCCCCGGGGCTGCTTTTTCGCGTCCCGCCGGGTCTTCTTGGTCGAAATCACCCCGGACGAGGGGGTGAAACCTTTTTTCAACACGTCGTCTGCGTCCATGCTCGACACGTTGGTCACGCTCTCGTCGCTGGGTTTGTACGATGCCTTGAGCACCCCCGAGGCGTAGCCCTCCTCCTTGCCGGGGAGGAGGAAACTCACGGCGCGGCCGTCGCGGCCGAGTCTCGCGGTGCGGCCGATTCGGTGGAGATGGTCTTCGGCGCTGAAGGCCGGGTCGTACTCGATCACGAGATCCAGGTTGGGCAGGTCGAGGCCGCGGGAGGCGACGTCCGTGGCGAGGAGGAGGGAGGGCGTGGAAGCGTGGGTGAAGGCGTTGATTGTCGCGGTGCGGGTCTGTTGCGGGAGTGAGCCGTGCAGCTTGTAGAGTGTCAGGGGGTTTGATTTCGACGACAAGGTCGGCGACGGGGCGGAAGGGTCTGATGGAGGAGGTGGTTCTTGAGTAGAAGGTTTCGCTGGATGGGCGGCTTTGACGGCTTTGGTGGCTTGCGGGACTTTGATAGTGGAGTTGGCGTCGGAGTCGGAGTCGTCTGGAGTCGCTTTCGGTCCTGCATCGTCGCCACCTTCGAGTGCCGTGGTGAAGGCTTTGAAGTGGAACTCGACCGAGTCTGCGCACGACAGGAACACAATCGCTTTCATCACTGAGCCTTTCCGCGCGAAGGTGCGTTTGAGCAATGCTGTGAGAGTGACGAAGCGTAGTTTGGCGGCAACAACAATGTAGGACTGCTTGAGCTGTGCTGGCGCCAGGAAGGCCGAATTCACGTCCACGGTCCCGTTGCCGTTGACTTTTGCCTCCTTCGTCTCGGTATTGTCTGCTGTCCCACTATCACCGCCGTCCCCTTTGATCAGTATCGCGTCCTTCAAACTGATCTCTCCCAACTTCTGCACATTCATCTTCAACGTCGCCGAACACAGCACCGTAGTCCTCTTGGGAGGCAAGCCCGGCCAGTGGAGGGTCCCCCTGGTCTCTCGTGCCTGCTTCCTTTGGTCTAGCATCTTCACAATCTTCGTGATATCCTCTTCAAACCCCAAGTCCATGAGTCTGTCTCCTTCATCCAAGACAAGCCAGCGGACATTACTCACGTCCAGGGCCTTTGTGTTTTCCAGATGGTCGACCAGCCGGCCGGGTGTGGCGACCAGGATGTTGAGCCCTTTTCGCAGGCGAGCCTTTTCCGACTTCTTCTTCTCCCCGCCCAGGACGTGACCAGCGACGATATACCTCGCACAGCCGAGCAGGCGTTCCAACACGACCGAGATCTGTTTGCACAGCTCGCGCGTAGGGGCGAGGATGATGGCAAAGAGTCCCGAGTCGCGGTGTAGCAGCAGTGAGTCTTCGGCGTGTTCTTTCTGCTCTGCGCTTACTGTCATTATGCGTTGGACAAGTGGGAGGAGGTATGCGAGGGTCTTTCCCGAGCCTGTCTCGGACTGTATGAAAGCGTCACTCGGGTCTTTGAGCATTTGTGATATGGCGGCCTTTTGGATGGCGGTGGGTGTCTTCAGGTTCATCTTCGTGAGCAGGTGGGCTGCTATTGTTGGAGTGAGACCGAGGGAGGTGAATGTGTCCATGCCGTCAATGAGAGGCGCGTTAGACGGAGCGGTGGGCTTCTCTTCTCCACTCGTTGGCTGGAGCTCCTCGGTCGTGGTCGATGGTTTCGGGTTGTATGTGAATAGTGAGGATATGACCTCGCGGGGCCCTGATGTGCCCTGTCTGTGCTCATTTCGTCTTGAGTCTATCGCTTGTCCATTCTCGCGCCGTCTCTTTGTCGGTCGAGGGTCCGGAAAGTCCTCAGACTGAACACGTCGCTGTGACACAGGCAGGCTATTCGGATCGTTTGTTCTTCTCTGCCCTTCTCCGCCCTCACCCCGTCCAGCTCTTTGCGCCGACCTCTTCGCCTTCAGGCGGTCTCGCCATGACCCACCTTTGAACTTCGGGCCGGCATGGACTGATGGTGCGCTGGTCTCGTCGACGGAGAAGTTGAGGAACATGCCATCGTCGGCCATTGCATATACGACCGATCAGCACATCAGTGCCTTGGCCCACGCGAATGTGAGACTCAACAGTGGCAGTCTCCCTGCAGTCACTCTGAAGGCCGAAAGACGCAGATCTCGAACTTTTTGATGCCGGTGGAGAAATTGCGGAGTAAGCTCTGCTCCGATTGGCCGGACGTGGCTGCGGGGCGTCGGTGACGGAGCTGCTATCAAAGTCACCTCAAACACGCTGCTACGCCGCCCACATAATCTACGCTGCACTTTGTATCATGCGTTCTTCGACTCACCTCTGGTGCGCGGCGAGTTTCCAGGCGTCAAGATGAAGCTGCTGTTTGAGACCACGACACATACAGCCCCCTTTCCTAGCATTCAGCCACATCCTGCGAACCAGAAACCATGCAGAGAGCAGCATTGAGAGGGTCCGCACTTCGACCGATCCAACGGTTAACATGGCACCGAGGACGCCCTTGTCGACGGTACGAAAGCTCTTCGGTGCTTGCGAGAACGCATGGCTCTGCGTCTCCGTCTAGTGATGCGAGCCCATTCCCTGTCTTCCGAAACACCAACGAGTTACGTGCCGTGCGCAGGCGGCTTCTCTGCAATGGGAGTACGGTGGGCTTTGTCCCCACCATGGGAGCCCTACACGAAGGACACCTTTCTCTCGTTCGACGCGCCCTGAAGGAAAATAGCCACGTGTTTGTATCCATTTTCGTCAACCCGACCCAATTCGCCGCACACGAAGATTTGGACTCTTATCCTGTCACGTGGGAAGAAGACCTGGCCAAGTTGAAGAAGTTGGAAGAAGAATACCTCGAGGGCGCCGAGGCTATGAGTCCCCGGAGGCCCTCTTCGATACGTGGGATCTTCGCCCCGACGGTGAAGACCATGTACCCTACTCTACCTCCCACCTCGGACATTGCGGGCCATGGTTCGTTCGTCACAATTACTCCTCTAGGATCCGAGCTCGAAGGAGCATCGAGGCCCATCTTCTTCCGCGGCGTCGCGACTGTCTGCATGAAGCTGTTCAACATCGTACAGCCCGACCGAGTCTATTTTGGGCAGAAGGATATCCAGCAGTCCGTCCTGATCAAACGCCTGGTCAGGGACTTTCACATACCCACGGAGGTCCGCGTTGTGGCTACGGTAAGAGAACCGGACGGGCTGGCCATGAGTAGCCGAAATGTATACCTGGGTGACAAGCGCAGGGAGGATGCCACCGTTTTGTCACGAGCGTTGTTCGCCGCGCAGGACCTGTACAAATCCGGCGTTTTGCAAGTGAAACGCCTCCGTGCGGCGGCCTTTGACGTCTTCAAAGAGGACGCGACTCGGTCTCGAAGTGACGGCCGAGTAGGACCCAGTGGTCAGATTGATGTCGACTACATCGCCATGTCCCATCCGGATACCATGGGCTCCATCCAGGACGACGAAGAACTGAACCCCAACATTGGCGGGATCTTGAGCGCGGCCATGATCGTATCTCCTGTGGACAGTCCCAAAACGCAGCAGGAGCTGAATCAGAGAAGCGTCAGATTGATCGACAACGTCATCTTGGAGCCGAAAGTTGATGTGAAATTGAGGAGGGAACGAAGACAGCAGGCAGCGGCACGCCATGCGGCAAGTGAAGGGGTGGCGGATGAAGCCACGGAACCGCAGGACGCGGACCAGCAGGCCACCCAACCCCGGACGGCGAGTCCACAGACGTTTCGAAAGGTCAAATCATTAAGGATCAAAGCATATCCCACTCATATGTTGAACAAAAAGAGACTAAAACAAAAGTCGGTGCCTGTTCTCCAGGAGGGATCACCCAAGGTCGAGGAGGAGACGACAGTCAAGCCCGAAGACTCGAAAGCATGAACACGCGTTGTTCAATAGATATCCCACAATGATATTTTGCCATCTTTGCCACCCGCAGCCAGCCAGTGAATCCGTCGGGCTTTGTCTTCTCGTTTTTGTTTGATAAGGTCGAGGGCGCTCATGGGTCTTGAGATGCCAGGAGCAGGGGTTGGTGGTGTAGACTTGGGAGAAGACGTGAGCTCCTCGGATCCATTGCTCACGTCGACATCGTCCTCCGAGCTGACGTCGGCAAACGCTGTCGAGTAGACTCCCACTTTATGCCACTTCAGCACTGCCAGTTCTTTCATCGTCCTGTACGAGTAGACCCGGACACGTCCGTCCCAGCCGGCCGTCGCAAAGATCCTGCCATCAGAGCGAATGCTGAGGCCTTGTTGGCCGGCATGTTTCGTGTTGACGGCCTTGTCGGGCCGCGTCTCGTGGACCGCTGTCTCCGAGAGCGTGGGCACAGAGAACTTGGCAATGCTGGCATCGGCGCTCGAGGTCAGAAACTGTGATTGAGTAGGGAGAATCTTGACGGAGAGCACAGGTTGTATATGTGGTTTGGCGATCAAGACTCTTTTCCACGTTTGACCTGCTGCCCGCGCGGAACCGTCCAGATCGCCCTGATGCACATGCACCGTGACTCGGCCGTCTTCATAGCCCGCAGCGAGGACGAGTCTCGATGAAGGCTCGTCTCGCTGGTGCCAGAGTGAGACCGCCATAACCATCCCTGTCGGGTCATTCTTGTCGGACCCGATCTGCGACACCCTCTTTTCGGATGGAAGCTGGAAGATGTCAATGCCGCCTGAGTCGAGCCCATTGGGTGAAGCGATCAATTGCGAAGGCACCTCTCCTGCTGCTTCTCCCGCCGTGTCTTCATTGCACGTGGAGAAGGCGCAGAAGTTGAGCGCGCTGACGGAAAATGAATGGAGGAGCCATGGCTGAGGTAGATCTGACGCTGAGATGGCTGCTTCAGCAGGCAGTTTTCTGCTCAAGCTGGCGAGGGTTTCAGGACGGACTTGCCATACGCGGAGCTTATGATCCCTGCCATGACTGTGCCAGCCGTCGTGATTTCTCTTAGTTGCCATGCTGCGGGATGAGAGCGAGAGTGAGAGCGAGAGAGAGAGATGTTGCTTACCTGATCAGTCTGTCCTTTGTCCAGTGTTGGATCTGTAGGATACCTGCCTCGTGCGCTTTCCACACTGCAACCGGTCGCTTGGACGAGAGACTCCATAGAACCATCCATCCGTCGCTGTCACCCGACGCCAGGAATGAATTGTCGGCATAGAAATGGAGAGCGTGGACGGGGGCCTCGTGGCCTCGCAAAATGTAGGCTGGGACTGCGGGCCCTTGCTCCATGAGTTGTTCAACGAGGATTCCACACGTAGGAAATTCAAGCCAGTGCTGGTGGCGCGGAATCTTTGCCTCTCAAGGCGACTTTGTATGTCGTTATTGCGACCGCTCTGTCTCATACTCCATCCGGAACACGTCGATTCGGGCGTGTATCTGGTTCTACATCGGCGGGAACAGTCCAGGTGCGTGCTGTCAAGCGAATTGAATAGTATGTACTTTGAGCGTTTGGTCCTGCTCCAACGTCTCGTACGGACATTTTCTGCCGTTAGAATTTTCTATCGCAACCAACAAAGGAACTCGCCACGGCTGGTGTCAGTGCAAGCTCATAATCCCTAGAGTTGCGGCAAGCACGTCATTCATGATCGAGGGCACATTCTTTCATGGTCGTAGAGTGACAAACCGTGGAGAGGGACCACGAGACTAGTTTTATTGCTGTGAGCAGCCACTCATCCAAGGAGCAGTTGCCGACACAGCCAAGAGGAAGTGACATGGTCTCATTTGCTCAACATCATCTGTATAGAGCTGCTCGGCCTGTGCGTACCATTGATCATAGCATATACCGAAATGCCTTCCCAGGGACCTTCCTCGAACCCCCTATCAAACTCTGTTCAGCGTCCTCATCTCCTCTTTCACCTCCCTCCTCCTCTTTACTCATCAACTCATACTCCCCATCCAACCCATGCTCCCGCCCACTTACAAAACCATTCTTGCCATTCTTGTTATTCTCCTTCCAGAGCAATAACCTCAGCACCCAAGCCAAGCCTGCCACACCAACCGCCATGAAGCCTGCACAAACAGCCATGCCAGGGACGTAAAAGGGCCCGTGTCTCTCCGGGAACAAGTGAACACCAATCAGCGGACCGCACTGTCCAACGATATTCAAGATGGTCAGTCCTGTCCCTTTGCCTGTGGTTGTGGATTGGTTGTTCAGAGTCCACGTAATGATAAGGGTGACCGAGGAAAATAACCCCATAGCAGCGCCGAATACAGCGACATAGCGGACCGTTATACTTCCTGTCTCGCCTAACTCTTCATGTAGGTAGCCGGCGAGGGCAATCCCGGCGTACGAGAAGGCGCTGAGAAGTGCCACGCCGATAAGGAACAAAGACCTTGAGTCGGCCATCTTGTCGCTGTATCGACCGATGAGCAGCACGAAAACGAAGGCGAATAGGTAGGGTGGAGCGGCAAGGGCTTGTGATGCCAGCGGAGAGAAGGACATGCTGTTGATGATGGTGGGCAGGAAGACCGGCAACGAGCTGAACGAGACGTTCACACTCAGAAACATCAGAGCCGTGAGGTAGGATTTGGGGTCGAGGACTGTGGCCAGAATCTCTTTAACCTGGAGCCGTTGAGCCAATGTGGCAACCGCGCTCGAGGACGAGCTGTCGTGGGAGAGTGTTGTCGACTGTTCAGCCTGCAGCCTCATGACCGCGACCTTTCTTTCCCTGGCGCTCAGGTATCTGGCTTTGGCAGGGGCATCTGGGATCCAGTACCACGCTGCCACGGCGGTGAAGATACTTGGGAACCCTTCCACCAGAAATAATGCCCTCCACGGCGCGACGGGCCCATTCTGGCTCAGTTTGACGATCACCCAAGCCAGCGAACTTGCGAAACTGGTCGCCAGTGGTGCAGCGGAGATCTGCAGTCCGACGCGATAGGCCAGTTCCGAGCGCTTATAAAAGAATGTCATATAGAACGGCACGCCAGGGCCGAATGCTGCCTCGGTGATTCCAAGAAAGCCTCGTAGGATGAGGAGTTGGCCGAATGAGGTTGTCAAGCTCTGTAGACTGGCTACAAGACCCCAGGATAGCACACAGAGAGAGATGTAGATATGTGCCGGCAGTATGCGGTATAGCAAAATCATCCATTCAAAGCCAATATACGTGATGTAGAACGCGGTCAAAAGCCAGTCGTACTGTGAAGACGACAACGACAAGTCCTTTTCGAGTCCTGCGATTCGTGCGTTCCCTATATTTGAGCGGTCAAGGAAACTCAGCATGTACAAGAAGCCTAGAAATATCACGAGTTTGCGGTCCAGCTTGCGTACAACAGCCGCTTCTTCCTCGTCCGTGTAGTCTTTGGATTGTGTGGCGGTGCGCTTTAGCCGACGTCTCTTATACAACTCGTCCTCTTCGCCTTCGCTGCCAGTGTCTGAAAATTCGTCTTCTGATGGTAGAAGCCCGCCATGGGGGGAGTGGGGGTACAGCTTCCGCAACTCGACCGTATCGCCGTCGACTTCGCGAGATGTTCGCATCCGTGCGACAGGAGGGTCGTTGCCGTCCAGGTCTTGGCTCGCCCTGCTGGGTACGACACGACGCGAAGTTGAAGGTGCTTCATTGGCTTTTGCAACGGGAGGTGAAGACGACATGGTGGCGTTCTAGCTGGATGGAAGCCGTTGCCGGATCGGCACTTCCATAAAAGTTGGCAGGGTGACCGAAGCGACCTGAATCAGCCCATTTGAACAGAGATGTGATGAAACCGAATCATGCTGACCGTCAGGCCAGTATTCGAAGACTTGTCAACGTGGTGTACTCATCGATAAAAGCTCCGGTGTTGGTGAGCGGGACGCAGACGAGTTCCATCGATCTGGCGACGTCGTGGCAGTGAACGGGGATTGTGCGGGGAGGAAGGTTTGACGAGCTTCTGCAACACTCGGACTTCAAGCAAGTTGGTCTCCAGCTCCTGTGTTGTGATGGATGAGGTAAAGTGAAGGCCTCTACGGAGTAAAGAAGGTGGCTTTCGACGAAGGTCAGTGCATTGCATGGCACTGAAGAGGCCTGTGGGTATTTTGGACGATTCCAGCGTCCCTACTTATCTTACCACTCAATGATTCGAGTTCATCCATACCCAGGCTCAAGGACAGCTTGGGCTTACAGGGTCGAGATTGGGGTGCCAGCTCACTGGAATAGTTCTGGCTAGAGTCAAGAACACAAGCAAGTCAAGAATGTTGTCTGCACTCTCAACGGTACCATCGTTGTTCAGGCAGTATTGGCTCCCTGTCGAGAATCCGGGCCACGTTATACTGTGTAGACTGTGCCCAGCAACGTCCACCACCCAAAGCACGGCTGGTTCACACGAACTGGTACATGACCGCGCCAAAGCTAGAGGCTGATATCCGTTACTCATTGTGCAGTCAGTCACTAATGGCCGAACACGTCGAGACTCTTCAATGGCGAAAGCATCTTTCAGCCAAGCAATACGAGCACCAATATACGAAATCGCCCCCAATTCCTTTACCTGTGCCCTGACGCCACGGTGCCTGAGATGACGCGCCCCGACAGACATGCCCCTTACTTAACCCTAGGTACGAGGTCCCTCGTGGGTGCTTCGTCCTCTGGCTTCGGCAGCTCTCTTGCTCCACCCCCACATCCACTGCTTACTGGTAACCGGTACTCGTACTCCGTACTCGTACAGCAATGGCCCGAGCGAGATCGTCAATCTTGCGGAACTCGGGAGGTCAAGCATGCAAGGCACCACACCACACCTTCACTGCCAGCTCCAACGTCAGCATCGACATCAATTTCGACCTACACCAGGTTTTCTGGCTACCGACTCTATCCACGTTCGTAGTAATGCCTATCACTCCCCGGGCGATTAATGCTAGACCAAGACTGGAGGGCGTCTTTCGCTCGGATCGCTTTCTCCTGGTTTCACCTCCTGTTCCATCACCGCCTAATGAGCCCATCGCGCGGAAAGGTTCAGCTCTTGCAGTACGAGTAATTACTTACGAGGACCACACCACGCGAGGAATGTCACCTTTCCTCTTGCTTCCATCGTTCACGAGGATCCGTGCTAGGCCAGTCGGCTGCTCTGCCAGAGATGACCTACGTATGATGAAATCTTCTGCCGGCGATCTCATTTCACTGCTGACTGGGCTCCTCGTCCAGGGGTTCCGACACGCGAGCAGCCAATTTCCCGATCCGATGAAACACGGGGTTGTAGCGGAGGCTGAGCAAGTCAACGACGTCCAGCGGTCCACATTGAGAGTCTTGACTTGAATTTCACGGTTTCGTTCATAAGTTCAACCCTGAGGGCTTGCTTGCTTGCTTGCTTGCGTGCCTGTCTTCGTCCGCTCCCTTTGCCGGTTCTTCGTCTTTCAGCAATCCTCAGCTGGTCTGTCGTTCTATACACTTTTGCTGCTTCTCAGTCACTCATTTGAACCCCAACGTTGAACTCCCATCCCACGCTCATTACATCGCAAGGTACTCTGTACTTGTGTGCAAATCGGCCTCTCCGAGTCAGGCCATTATCCTCGCTGCAAGACACGAACCCTCGAGCCTATTAACTGGCCGACGACAAAACAACCGACAGCCAACATGCAGTCATTCATCCTTCTCGCCGCCGGGTTGGCGACCGCGGCCCACGCCTTCACCCAACCCAAAGATCAGACATGGGGCGCGCTGCTGACTCCAGACACGTCCAACGTACGTAGACTCCCTATCGGAAACCGCTCTGTCTCCCAAAACTGACGACCAATACCCTCCAGTCCGTCACCCAGGGCAAAGACTTCAGCGTGACCTGGGACCCGTCGAGCCATGCAACCGACGGCGTGACAGTCAGTCTCGTGCTCTGCCACGGGCCCGGCTCCAACTGCGTCCTCTCCGACAGTGCCATTGCCGAAGGGCTCCCCGCGTCGCAAAAGTCCTTTGACTGGAAAGTCCCCTGCGACCTTGCGCCCGGCAAGCAGTCGACCAGCACGGGCTACGGCATGCTGATCATTGTCGACGGCACGGGTGAATTCCAATGTAAGTCGGCCCGCCACTCTGCCCCGACCAGCGCAACCACGCCATATTGTGGGTGGGGGAGGGGGGGGCAAAAATGGAGTGAATGGGTCGATGAAAATAGTATACTAACAACCAAAAACCCAGACTCGACTCAATTCTCGGTGCTCGAGAACGACGAGTGCGCGAGCTCCGACTCCCCGTCGTCGCCTCCTACCTCACTTCCCATCTCGGGCTCTGCCTCTGCCTCTCTTTCCGCCACCACGACCGTCCCCGTGAGCGGAGGCGGCTCGATCGTGCTCGGACCCCCGGCATATCAAACCGGCTCGTACACCTGGGCCACGTCTGGCAACTGGACCACCACCACCGCGAGCCCGACGGCCAGCACCTGGGCCGAGTTGCCGGGGACGACGGTCATCGTCTCCACCTCCGGTTCCGTGGTCTACACCTATGACGGCAATTCGTGGGCCGCGGGCGCCACCACCACCGCGGCTGTGACGGCGAGCACCCTCAGCACGGTGGCTGCAGAAACGACCGGTGTCTCTGCGACTGCCACGGGTCCAGCTGCAAGTACGTCCCCCTTCGCTGGCGGCGCCGCTCAGCTGGGATCCAGCCTTGCCGGTATGGTGATTGCGGGCGCTGTTGCCGTGTTTGCGTTGTGAAGAAGAGGAGGGCTGAAATCAATGCCGAGTGGGGAAGGCAGGTAATGCTGGAGCGGCAGCATATTCGCGCGATTAATGTCCCATGCTTGTGGGTTGCAACATACTCTAAAAATGTACTCAATGCCACGAGTTTGCAACAAGGACACATTGACCTACGAGGCCAGCTCGCGGTCGATGCTCCGATATCTCATTATTCTCACAGATTCTCTCCCTAAAATTTCATCATCCCATGTGTCTCGTTACCAGTCTCATATTTCTAGATCTCGACAGCAGCTCGGAGATCAAAAGCGTCAATGCCAGGGTGGTCGTATGCTTCCAATCCGAAGCCAATGGCAACCGACATCGGGAAGTGATTCCCATTCACTCCCGATACGCTGGCGGCGGCGACCTCAGATCCATATCCTCGTCGCCATACCGCCTGGAAAAGGAGTTAGATTTCCCCCTTCCGGCCTTGTCATCCCCGTACGGCCTGTACCGCCCCGGCGTCTCAGAATCCAACTCCGCATACCCTTGCGGAATCGTCGGCGTTGGATGACTCGAAGGCGCGACGTTGATCTGCGGCTGGGAGTACCTGTGCGGACCCTGCTCTCCGCCATAAGGCTGAGGGTACTGCGGCCTCGGCTGTTGTTGCTGCGAAGTCGTTGAATTCTCGCGTTGCCGCTCGTACGATCCTTGTCGGCCGCCTTCGTAGTATTCTCTCGCTTCACCGCCTTTCTTTGCATCACGGGGCATTTCTGGAGGGAGCATGTCGTGTTGGATTTTGCCTGTTTTCATATCGATGTGAACGCCTGGTGGGGGATAAAAGGAGTTCGTCTGTGGTCGTTGCAAAGGCGGTGGGACGAAGTTAGATTGGCCATTTGGAGGAGGGCTGTTTTGCCATTGTGGCTGCGGCTGAGGCGGTCGCTGCTGCATCATCGGTTGCTGGTGAGGCGGACCTTGTGGCCACGTTGGATAGCTCTGCGGCGGCCGTGGTTGGGGCGGCTGCGGACCTTGTTGAGGACGAGGCCACATTGACGCAGCAGTAGCTGCCATGGCTACCGGTAACATTTGCGGTCTGTTCTGCGGTGGGGGTGCACTATACGGTCGCGCGGGACCCTGTTGGGGGGGAAGGAGTTGTTGCTGCGGCGGCCGGCTCGGGCGGCTTGGAGGCGAGTCATCGTGGCGATGGGGTCGATGATGGTCGTCGCGAGAATGATGTCTCCGTCTCCTTCGCCGCTCACGCTCCCTCTCTTCCTCCTCTTTGCTGTCATTGTGCAGTTCTTTCAGCAGGTAACCTGCTGCGACGAGTTCGAGACCGCCTAGGATGACCATGCCGGGAGTGATGCGCTGACGGTGTTCCGAAGTGGACGATGGTAGATGAGCGCAGCGTATGCTGTATAATGGTCAGATCTGTCCAAGAGAAGTTGCGCAGTCAGATGAAGAGACCAGGCTTCGGCGCACCCTGTGACTAACAACTGATGACTACTCTTGTCACCGCCGATATGGCTAGCTGAGTGGCCTTGTCCAGAATGCTCCAAGCGTTCAGCTGCGGCTGACTCGGCGGCTCTGGATTTGACACAGTCACGTGAACGGACGGCTTGGACTTGCCTCATTCAGGCCTATCATGTCGCCTAAGCTTGGATCTTGCAAGGTAACCGATATATTTCGCCAGTCGAATACCTTTCTCTCTGCAGTTTATGGGCCACGATTGGAAAGGACGGAAAGGCACAGGCCAGGAAGACTCGGGGATGAAACGGGATGGCTTGCTGGAACAAGGATACTTAACTCACAATGCCGGAGACGTTGAGCCAGCGTCACGATTGACAGTGACGCTATGCTCCATAGAGTACCGCGAAATACTGGGCTGCTTGAAGGTGTCATGTGGACTCTCAAAGAATACTTCCTATTCTGTATCGAGGGCTGCTTCTTGCGGAAGTCCGCTGTCACAAACTGTGGGGCTCGGACAAAGCATATAGAAGTTAAACAGGTCTGAAATCCGGTTCGAGGTATGAAATGCTCGGATTCTCAGTCTCTGGGCGACCCCCGTGGGACCGTGGACCTCTTTCTGACGTCCGTCTGGATTTTCATCCTCAGCAGACCCGGAATGTTGCTGGATATATCAAGGCCTCTCTCGTCACTTCGGTCGGAATTCTACTATGCCCAGAATGTTAGCAACCACTTCAAGCCTTCGTTCTTGTGGTTCCTCGACAGAATGCTCACAGACGTGCTGATGGCACCAAGACTGCGACCATCGCGGACGTGATCAACTCATCCTGACTTCTGGCATTTGAAGTTGGCAGGAAGGATAAGCCTTCGATAAGTCGTCAGCTGACCTTCACCTTGTTCCGAGCTAGACAGTGAGCTTCTGCTCGGGTGCCAGGGACGGAGACGATGATCAGACGATTAGCGAGAGACCCAAGGCAAGGAATAGACGCGACTCTGACTGTGCTCGTGACGCAATGCGGAAACACTATGTCCTAGGCCTTCGGAAAGATAAAAGGGTGAGGAGTTGATCTCCGCCCTCTGTTGCACAGTTGTGGTCATCGCCTATCGAAGGCTGGCAGCCATGCTCAGAGCCACAGGATGAAGATATGAGATAACAAGTAGCTGTCGGCGTCTCCAAGTAGAAATATCGAGAAGAGCGATCTGTGGAAACTTGACACCAGGAGGGCTGTCACAGAACCCTGGTGGACAAAGGTAAACACTTCAGATGTATCGAATTGTGGGCAGACTCTGTTACCGACCCATGTCGAGAAGGGGAATGTCTGGTCTCGGAGTTCTCTAATGTCATTAGAGTAATCGCTCACCCAGTGCAAATTGCGGTTACAGAGACTGTGTGAGCGCCCTGCGCAAAGGGTTGTCACAACAGCGCCACATAATCGAGCGCCACATGTGGAACGGCGTTCTTGAGGGTGCCCAGAAATTACAGGCAGTTGTGGTCATGGAGGCGCGCGTCTCCAGTTGTCGGCGACGGCGCAAAGCGATGGACACGAGGTAGGCGAGGCAGTAACCGTTGTGGCCAGAAGTCACCATCTCGAGAAGTACCGTTCTGGGCAGGCTCGCAGCGGGAGCTCGACGATCATGGTCTTGGCACACAGCTCTGACGCACGAGTGCAAGCCACAAGACACAAAAAGTCCAACATAATTCGAACCAGCCAAAGAATAGACATACACCGCTGGAACGAAAAACAAAAAGTCGATCACCCACATCGAGCCTAAAACTTCGCATATCTTGCCAGTGTGTAATCTCACGCCGCCAACTCCGGGTGGAAATGTCTCTGCAGAATCGCTTCCCTCAAGTGTAATTTCCATTGCTTAACGCTCCCTAGCATCATGGTTTACACACACGAGTAGAAGAACGACCCGAAATTCCGAGCAAGGCACAACTGGACAAGTGGGAGTGTGAAGCGACGTTCACAAGCTCAAGGCAACCTCCTAACTTTTCGACCATGACAGTCAGCCAAATTTTGGCTCTTGTAAATTATATCAATTGCTTTTTCCGCACGTGACCTTTTATACCGCGGCACTACTCGGACAATTGTGCACCGAGATACACCGAACTCCATACATTCAGGAATGCTGCTTCGGTGCTTCTACTCGTACACTTAACGGCCATGACGACTCAGCGAGCTCAACAGCCTTGTTTAGTCATTCGCGATAATCATGGCTCCCACTAATGGTAGACCGACTTCATCCGCACTGTATTACTTTCTGTATTCATCATCCGACCGTGCCAGCATCATCGAAGTGGGGTGGCCTGGTATCACCAGCGAACCAGGGTATTTCTCAGAGGTGTGTCGAGGTCAGTCCAAGGACGAGGATCAGAGCAGAGCCTTAGGAGCTCGCTCCCCTCTTTCTCTTGCCGGAAACCTATCCGCTGCCTTGGATTCCCTGCAGCGGAATTATGGACGTCAAGCCCCCATTTTCAGATCAGTCTAGGAGATATGGACAAGTTTCATTGGCCGAGTTGGCTCTGGGCTGCGGCGTTTTGACGCCACAGGCAGACAGCCCCGCGTTCTTGCGCGTGCCTGCCCCTCATTTTCGTTTGTTGTTGTTTTGCCCCTCCATGGCTTGCTTTTCTCCTGAGAAGACAATCACCTCAACCCTGGTCGAGGCGAGTTACCGCTCATACTGACGCTTATGCTGACCCTCAAGTGTGAAGTAGAGAATATGTAATCACAAGTGCCTTGGTTATCCGGAGGAATATCTCCCCGCTTCTATAGGGAAGGTCCGGGAGAGATCGCGTCGAGCTACATTTCGCTACATTGTCCTCACAAACCTATCCGTGCCTATCCTTTATCCGCAGCACTAGCCTCGAGTCCTCAAGCCCGAACCGCTCCCGCACGATCACCAAAATCGCGTTCCTCATCAACAAGGGATGAGAAAACCTTCTTGATATTCCGGACACCTTTCAATTATCGTCTCGGGCCGGCATTGGGACTCTCCTCGACATCGGGCCCAGAGCATGTATTTATCGAGGCGTGTTCTGTGTTTGCGACATATGGAAAGTTCATGTCGCAGCCCATCTGCGATTCTCCGCAATGTACACAGTGATTAGTGCTCGGCTAGGCTGGTCCGGTCAGATCTGGCCCAAGAAAGGATACATTACGTGCGCTGCTCCAGCGCGATCCTTCCAGCCAGCACCGTCCACGACAAGCCGAAACATATGCGGCATACTACACGTAAACAGAATCTCGACGTCCAAACCCCTCTTTCGGGGTGTTGCCACAGCTGCTTCTCCGGCCTAGTCTTGCCGTGCAGCCAATCGCTTTGCCCGATCGTGAAGCAACAGAGTCGCTTTCGACCTTCAGACCTCCATCTCTAACCGTCAGGATCTCCTTTGATCCAGTGAGAGTCGCCGGCCCGTTGTCAGACCCTGATCGTAAACCCCGCAGTTAGGCTCCCTGACGGAACTCGAGCGCCTTCCAACCACTCCTCTCACCTTCGGTCGGACGAGCTCTGGATCAGTGGATCATGACTCCAATCCTAGCGGCGACTGACTCGGTCTATAGGAAAGCGAAAAAGCTCTGTTGTGGATATGACTTCCCTGCGCAGAGCTGAGCCTTCCCCGCGCCTGAGTATTTCAAATACAGTCTTCGCTGTCCTCGGTTGATCGCCTGCTCTCTTTTCCTTCTTGTTAAAGTCTGTGACTTCTCTGCTTTTGTGATACCCCATTCTAGCCTTCCAAAACTTACCTCAGAAAACACGACAAGATGTCTTTGACACAGAAGATCGAGACCCCCAGCATCACCTACGAGCAACCGCTTGGCTTGTACATTGACGGCAAGTGGGTGAAGGGTGTTGAGGGCAAGACCTTCGAGACCATCAATCCCACAAACGAGAAGCCTATTGTCGCTGTCCACGAGGCCGGTCCCGAGGGTGAGTTGTCCTCGAGAACGCGCGTCCTGTTCGTAAGCTCGTACTGATCTTGTACTCCCCAGATGTCGACATTGCCGTGAAGGCCGCCCGCAAAGCCTTCAATGGCGTCTGGGCTCAGACCCTCCCTTCAGTCCGAGGTCAGATGCTGACGAAGCTCGCCGACCTCTTCGACGAATACTCGGATACCCTCGCTGCTATCGAGTCCCTGGACAATGGCAAGGCCCTCTCAATGGCCAAGGTTGATGTTCAGCTCTCCTCCGGCTGCCTCAGATATTACGGTGGATGGGCAGACAAGATCCACGGCAAGACCATCGACACAGACCCAGAGAGCTTCAACTACACGAGACACGAAGCCGTTGGTGTCTGCGGTCAGATCATCCCCTGGAACTTCCCTCTTCTTATGTGGTCATGGAAGATCGGACCTGCCTTGGCTACCGGCAACACCGTCGTCTTGAAGACCGCTGAGCAGACTCCTCTGTCCGGTCTGTTCGCTGCAACCCTCGTCGAGAAGGCCGGTTTCCCAGCTGGTGTCGTCAACATCCTCTCTGGCTTTGGCAAGACCGCTGGTGCCGCCATTGCCTCGCACATGGACATCGACAAGGTCGCCTTCACTGGCTCGACCGTCGTCGGCCGAACCATTCTCCAAGCCGCTGCCAAGTCCAATTTGAAGAAGGTCACCCTCGAGCTCGGCGGCAAGTCACCCAACATCGTCTTCAACGACGCAAACATTGAGGACGCCATTTCGTGGGTCAACTTCGGCATCTTCTTCAACCACGGCCAGTGCTGC
This sequence comes from Cladophialophora carrionii CBS 160.54, assembly GCF_000365165.1. Classification (NCBI taxonomy): domain Eukaryota; kingdom Fungi; phylum Ascomycota; class Eurotiomycetes; order Chaetothyriales; family Herpotrichiellaceae; genus Cladophialophora; species Cladophialophora carrionii. The sequence goes on from NW_008481831.1 coordinate 2,147,297, forward strand.
TGCGCCGGCTCGCGCATCTACGTCCAATCTGGCATCTACGACAAGTTCATCCAGGCGTTCAAGGAGCGAACATCCAAGAACGTCGTCGGCGACCCGTTCAAGGCCGACACCTTCCAAGGTCCTCAAGTCAGCAAACTTCAATTCGACAGAATCATGAACTACATCCAGTCCGGCAAGGAGGCTGGCGCCAAGGTCGAGACCGGCGGCGAGCGCCACGGCAACGAAGGCTATTTCATCCAGCCGACCATCTTCTCGAACGTCAGCGAGGACATGAAGATCATGCAAGAGGAGATCTTCGGACCTGTCTGCTCGATCAGCAAGTTCGAGACCGAGGAGGAGGTCATCAAGGCTGGTAACGAGACCACCTACGGTCTTGCTGCTGCCGTGCACACCCAGAACCTCAACACTGCCATCCGTGTTGCCAACTCCCTCAAGGCTGGTACCGTCTGGGTCAACAACTACAACATGATCAGCTACCAGGTGCCCTTCGGCGGCTTCAAAGAGTCCGGTATTGGCCGTGAACTCGGCAAGTATGCTCTCGCCAACTACACCCAGATTAAGTCCGTCCGTGTCCGGCTCGGCGGTGCTCTCTTTGGATAAATGATACAGAGCGTTGGTGGTGGTAATGGTCCAAAATGAAAGCACGAAAACGCAGAGCATGGAAATCAGTTATGCTGGGATGATCAAAAGCCTTTGCAGTGTTCTGCCTCGATGATCATCTGGGCTACGCAGGACACTGGCGCTGCCGGATAATACCATGCATATTGTTAGGTAGTGCGCGCGTGTAAATGACAAATGAGAAATGATTAGTGCAACAGCAAGTGCCCTGTCCCATCAGCTTGATGCAATCTACCGTTTATGACTCGGACTCGGACTCGAATGAGTTGAAGAGACGCCCACACAGATGCTCCCAGTGCCGTGACTCTGACGACGGCAAAAGGTCTCGCCCGAGAAATGCCGGAGATCACATGACACGCGAGGCGACTTTCATCTGCGATTGGCTCGGGCCGGGCGTATCCGTGAATAGCTCGTCGCTCATTGGCTCCCTGGCTTCGCTGCATCTCAATCTTCGCTCGATACAAATGTCGGATGGCAAACGTGTAGACTTGATATCATTATCTTCCCTGCTTTTTTTTGCGGCCTGTCATTCCCTACTCTTTGCCTGATCCTATTCAGACACAACTCGCCCCGTCTCCCTTCCAGACTCATCATGCTTGCTATACAATGCTGAAGGGCGACTTTTGTGCGGGATCCCACGCTCAAATTCGCCTTGGACGGTTGCCATCTGATACGCCAACATCCACATAAGGGCCCATAGGGAGCGGGAAGTCTTGCTCTGGACCTCGGAGGAGACGACTTGATTGACGCATTAGGAGTCACTCATATGAGACGTTGGACATTGCCATTCTTTAGTACCTTGATGCTAGCGATAGCGATAGCGATTGCCTTGACCCTGTCAACACCAGACGCACGTCGGAACGCCACCAAGAGACTTCAGTCGTTGAAGATAAAACTCCCCGTCCGGACTTTCAGTACGGTGCTCTTTCAACGGGGGAATCGTATCCAAGAGACCCCGCCATTCTCGACCTCGACTTCATCACCCGACCGACATCAGTCGTTATACTCCATAAACGGAGCTTCTCAGTCAAACATCGTCCAAGCAAAGCACATCTCCTCGGTCGCCACCTCCACCGACATGGCGTCAACATCTCCCGTCCCAGAAGACGCCGCCGCCGCCGCCGAACAAAAGGCATCTGCATCATCATGTGAAGCCGAATCTGCATCAGCCGCAGCAGCTGAGACGCTGGCCGAGAAATCCAACGCCGAACCCGCGCTGCCCAAATTGTCCACCCAGGACTTCAGGACGTACAACAGGCTGGCTGTCATGATGGAAGCCTACCACAACCATTTCCGCTACACCTGGAACATTCTGTACAAGACCTGCGAGACTGGCTCCCGCCCTGCGGGCATGTCCCTGCGTGCCTTTATCTCGCAGGGCCTGCACTTCTGCCGTGCTCTGACGGTCCACCACACCATTGAGGAGCAGCACGTTTTCCCCGAGCTGGCCGAGCGGATGCCCGGGTTCGCTCCCAAGGACCACTTAATATCGCAGCATGAGGCCATCCACGAAGGGCTGGAGAAGATGGAGGAGTACCTGGACAGCTGTAGGAGTGGCGAGAAGGAATTGCGATTGCCCGAGTTGAAGGCCGTCATGGATACGTTTGGAGAGGTTCTTTGGGCGCATTTGGACGACGAAGTCAGGATGCTGGGCGCAGAGAACATGCGCAAGTATTGGTCCAAGCAGGAGATCCTGTCGATGAATTGGTAATGGGTCCCGGCCCCCGAGCCTACGCGTGATTGAGTTTGCTTGGCCTTGTTCGGTCAAGTCATCGTCAGCCAGGCTCCCAAGAGACTGTACTGGCACCAACTAGCATACAAGGTACATACAGTAGAAGGTGTGCATCCTCTGGGCGTCCGTGGTGGGGACGGTGACCGCTGTCGAGAGGCGGGTTGTACCTGGCCGCAGGTCGCTGTGCGGAAGTTCTGTACTTGTTGATTGCGGCGTTGCCTTTGTCTGGGCGATACTGCTGGTTCCCTTGTAACAACAACAACCACGTCCATATCTCTGTCCGGCCGACCGACCTTTCTCAGCTTTGCCTTGACAGCCACGTCTGTAGCCACGTGCAGTGGAATCAAAATATGTTGCTCCTTTGGCTCCTAGCCGTCGCAATCGCATACTCAATCACGTTCACATTTCACATACACATACACATGTACACGTTCGGAAGCGATACATTCAACCCTAGCCCCCCTTGCCCCCTTGCCCCATGTTTTTCACTCCTCGTCCCTCTCCAAAAAGCCCGGATCGTTCTGCACCTTCCTCTCAAACTTGGCCCACCAGTCCTGGAAACTCTTCAACGGCACGACTTCGATCCCGTTGGCCGTGTTCCCGGCAAAACTGGCGAGGAAGTTGAACGCATTCTTGATGATTCGTTGCGCCAGCACTCTCGTATCCGGAGGCGGTCGTTTGGGTAGTGCTGCGTCGTTGTTGTTGGAAGTTGGCGACAGTGGCGACAGCGGCTGCTGCTGCTGCTGCTGAAGTTGGGCCATCTGCGCCTGGATGTTCTGCACCGGCTCGACCGAGACGCCTAGGTTGACGTCCCCGACGGCGGCGGCGGCGGTGGTGGTAGGCAAATTGACGCGGAACAAGGCCGAGGGTTTCTCGTTGGCGAGGGCGCCGAGGAAGCGGAACCCCGGCGCGCCGGGCAGTTGCATGTACACTCCCGCTGCGGTGTCCGGGGGGAGAGGACTATTCGGGTGTAAGAAGACGCCGACGTTGTGGAAGGGAGGTGTCGCCGGGAAGGAGACGGCGAATTGATTGGGGCCGACGGTCGCCATCTCTGGGATGACCGGTCGGGTTGGAACGAACACGCCGAACATGGTTGCTGGTCGGGTCTATACTGTAGTGGGACGTGACGCCGACGGTCCTAATTACTTGAAAAAAATCTGGTGGGACGGAGAGGGGTGGCCACCAGGAGGGATATTGCAATTAGCTGTACTTAGACAGTCGTGGGATGAATGGCTTGCTTGCTGATGTTGTGAACGGGTCGCAAATGTACAAAGACAAAGGCATGATCAGGAAAATGGAGCAGAGATCATCAGGTTGAGTTCATGGTCGGTCGGTCAGTGCATTGTCCGCACGCTCAATTCGTGCCGCACGCCAGTGAGACCTGCTCGAAGACCCAGAACCGCGGGGTGGTGACCTTGGAAAACGACGAGATCATGCTGGGAAGGTGTTTTAAGGCGGGTCCCTCGACGGTCACAGGTTTGCGGCTGAACGCAGGGACTGATTGACTGACGTGCGCTATGAGGCAAATGGTCGGCGGTAATTTAATTAGTACATAATTACTGAGAGAGGAAAAGTATCGACAACCTCGGACGCAGAGACAAATCTGCCCTTTCGAGCTTCGAGCAGCCGGCGAGATTTCCATTCACCACGCTACAGCAAAGACAGTGGTCAGGCGTAAGGCATCACTGAACTTCCTTGGCTAAAGATGTCCCACAAGTCGAATCTGGACCTGGCCAACGAATGCGACAAGTGAGTCAAATTCAAACATCTGGTCTGCTGTGCTCTCGAGACTGACCGCGCAGCTTTCCATACCATGCACAGGATCCTGAAAAGTTCAAGGCCGTCTGGAATGACTACTACCACTTCTACCTAGAAGGCTGTGACGCCTGTCTGGGGTACATGACCTCGGCTGTCGCTGAGAAATTCCCGCTCACTCAACACTGGAGGCTCGATGAATTGAACAAACGCTTGATCTTCCAGCCACGAGATGAAACCGCAGCACCCGTGACGGATTTCGACAAGCGCAATGCCATTCTAGCGGAATATCTGCAACACGTCCGAGAACAGCGCATCTTTGCTGTCCTGGCTGGTTGGCGGAACGAGCGATACCCGATATATGGTCCAAACAGAGAACTCCTGCTGAGCATGGAACGGTCGGCAACGCCGCTCTTCGGCGTCGTGACTTATGGCGTGCACATGACAGGGTATGTGGAGACTGACGACGGTCTCAAGATTTGGGCGCCTCGGCGGGCTTTGACCAAACAGACCTATCCCGGAATGATGGACAACACAGTCGCGGGAGGTCTGAGCACTGGAGAGGAGCCATTCGAGTGTCTGGTCAGAGAGTGTGAGGAGGAAGCATCACTGCCGGAAGATCTTGTGCGCACTGCGCAGGCTTGCGGGACGTTGACATATTTCCATGTTCGAGACTCGAGAGCTGGTGGAGAGACAGGGCTCTGTCAACCGGAGTGCCAATACATCTATGACTTAAAGATGCCTCCAGATGCGATACCGAAGCCCGGCGACGATGAAGCGATCGATTTCCAGCTGCTGACAGTAAAACAGGTTCAGAGAGCCATGGCCGAAGGTCGATTCAAGCCAAACTGTGCTCACCTGCTGCTGGAATTCTTCGTACGACACGGGATCCTGACGGCGGCCAACGAGCCCGACTATATCGAGATCGTTACAAGACTGCATAGAAAGTTGGAATTCCCGACGGCCTGATTTTGGTGTAAGAAAGCAGGATCCTCCAACGCCTTCGCTCAATGGACTTTTTGTGCTTTCCAGTCGACCAGGCAAGACATTTGCCGCAAGCTCAATACCAAGCCCACTTATTTCTTCATGAGTAGATAGACATGGTCGATCCTCAGCGCGTTGAGAAGGGTGTAAGGACCGTCCATATACAGAAGTAGGCCGCCGAAGGAGACGTAAACCTTGCTACACAGAGTCAGTCTTTTTGCCACTGTAACAGTGATTCCATGCCACCCACATATTGTCTCCGCTGCCTTCTTCGAACCTGTAGATCTTCCCATGGCAGACATAGTCAAACTCGTCGGCCAGAGTCTGCTCGCCTCTGCCCACTTCTCTCCACCCTTTCCCGTCGTCTTTGCTTCCGTCGAGGTTTAGAGAAACGGCTAACGCGACTGTCATGCGGTCGTCGACGTTCAGAGGGTAGAGTTCGGTGTTGACATCGAGAGTAAGAAGAATATCCTGGGAGCCTTCGCTGTAGGCCTTGATGCGGGAGACTCTGTCATACTTTGCGCTATTGATGTCTGTGATCTTGAAGCTGTTTTCGAAGAGTATGTTTTCAGACATCTTGGCGATGAGTTCGACACTGGCGTGCTAGATGAGCAGATCGTAGGAGAGTTGGCGCAAAGCAGCAGGACTTCAAGGTCGCGTCCTTCGAAAGAATTTCCTGGTTGAAAATATGTACGGTGAAGTATGTACGGTGAAGTATGTACGGTGAAGTATGTACGGTGAAGTATGTACGGCAGAACTTGCGGCAATTCTGCGCAAACGAAAAATGAATTTTGTCTTTTGAGACCACTGTCTTCTCTCTGCTATCAGGACTGCGTACATCACCCACACGATCCGAATGTAGCATTAATGTCGTTCCGGAAGCGCAATGTAGGCCTCTCAGGCTCAACACGGTCGGATGCCTCTCCGCAAGTCCTCAGCAAAGCCCTGGTTCAACTGCCCGGAGTACGGCCTTCACCTGTTGATGGACGGTTAACGACGTCGACCGGCACCGCCAGCCTCGATGCACTGTTAGCAGGACATTCCGGACTTGCTCTCGGGTGCTCAATGTTGATTGAGGAAAGCGGCACGACGGACTATGCCGGCGCGCTGTTGAGATTCTATGCTGCTGAAGGTCTACTGCAGGGTCACCATGTTCACGTCGTTGCGTTACCAGAGCACTGGGGTCGAGAATTGCCGGGCGTGGTGGGCGAGAGCGAAATGAGAGAGACACCGGCGGAGACCGAGAAGATGAAGATCGCATGGAGATACGAAAGCTTGGGCCAATTTGGGGCAAACCCGTCATCAAGAGGTGGGCATATTTGTCCTCGTAGCATAGCTAGACCCCCAATCCAATTCGATCTGAACCCATCTCATCCATATTCTTTACCAACACTGACCATTTCTCTTCTTCCTGCAGAACGATCGCAGGCCCCGGGAAGCCCACAGGGCGGGACAACCGGGCAGGGAGCATCCGTTACATTCTGCCATACCTTCGATCTTACCAAGAGGCTTATCCACCCAGCTTCGGCCAAATTGGCCTTCATTCCATTAGGTGCCAACCCGACACAGTCACCGTTGACGGCCGTCCTCGCACAGCTGAAAGCGTCTGTTTCAAGCTCGGCGCCGAATACAGTCCACCGCATCGTCATTCCTTCGATGCTATCTCCAGCCATTTATCCCCCATGGTCAAGTCAACCACAGTACATCCTCCAATTCATGCATGGCATCCGTGCCCTGTTCGCCGCATTTCCAGACCGCCTGACCATGATGATGTCACTCCCACTATCACTGTATCCTAGGTCTTCTGGACTCGTCAGATGGATGGAACTCCTGCACGATGGCATTCTTGAGCTTGCCCCGTTTCCCCACTCCGCCGAGGGTGATAGCAACGCCACTCGTGGTCCCTCCGGCACATCAGAAGAGCCGCCGCAAGGACTGCTGCAAGTTCATCGTCTGCCAATGCTGCACGACCGTGGCAGTGGGGTTGGCACGTCTGAGAATGACTGGACCTTCACTCTCAGCCGGAGAAAGTTCACCATCAAGCCATTCAACCTGCCCCCCATCGAAGGTGACACAGATGCTCAACAGAGAGCAGACTCGGACAAATCAACGAAGAAATCTGACGTGGAATTTTGAGGCTCTCATGAGGAGTCATCAGATCTCGTCCTCAGAGTGCCATCCGTGTTTGTTGAGCATAGTCTCCATCTCGATGTGCTCGGAGGAGGAAGGTCCCGGATTGGTCATGGTCCGGAAGTACGTAGAGTCGTAAGATCCATGGCGGACAGCAGAGCCAGAGATTCGCCCACGAAATCTGTCACCCAAACAGGATGACAGAGCAAGGAAAGCTATTGTGCCTCATCAGTACCCAGCACAAGCGGGCCTCCACCAAGACTTACCAAGAAAGAAGAATAGTGGGATAAAGAAGAGTAAGGACAGAAGTAGAAGAATGCCCATGGTGGAGTGGCAGCCCGTCCGAAGTACGAGGACACGAGAAAACGGACGAGGCTGAATGTCAGAGACGAGGTTGAGCTTTGGCTTTGGCCTGGTTCTGTGTCTGACAGAATATGACTTTGCCTGACCGCGCTTGCTCGGCAGGTGGACCATTTCTGTCAGGCACGCCGATTTGAATTTTGCGTTCTCCCCTTCCACTCACTCTCTTCTTCACCCTCCAACAGAGACAAATCATGTAGACCCCATTCCACCGCTTGAAGCTGGCCTTCGAGCTCCCACCTCATCAATCGCACGTCTACGGAAGCGTAAGGATTATGCTATAGCATCCTCGCTACCCTCAAGACGGACCCTCAGCCCAATTGGTGAGTCAATCCTTCCACGTCTACCACCCACTGTGCCTTGCATGATTAGAACAACTTTTCATAATCTGTCAATCCCCTGAGAGCCTCTTCGGAAGCCACGTGATTGAAACGAAATTCATGTCAACATATGATCCCTCAAACTCGCCGTCAATTTGACCACTCAGCCCAACCAGTCGAAAAGGTCGCTGACTGCAAACATTCCAGGCCAACCACGCAGGGCTGGGGCGATGAACGCTTCTTCAGATCTGAGCTTCGATTTCTCGCCGGACTTGCCAGTGGCCATTTCACTGGTAGGAGGCAGATACCTCCTTTTCGATGTCAAAATAGTAACTTGGCTTCGCCGAGAGCATCGAATATGTGGCACCGCTCTCGGCACCCTCCCCATAGCTCCATCTCAGAATTTGTTCCTCGGTGTGCCCATCGAGATCATGCCAGAAGAGGCCGAGCTACTTGTTGAACGGAACATAGCAGTTATTGCGGACGACGCTCGAGCTCACGCCCAAGCTGTGCGGTCGGGGGATCAAGCTCGAAGGGCGGATTATCTCGCACGAATTGAGAAGCAATCTAATCAAGTTAAGCAAGCTAAAGACCAGGAAAAAATGGAGTCCAAAAGGCGTGGTCTTGAGAAACAATCTAAGAAATCAGCCCATCCGTCACGATCTACTCAAGTTGACCCAGCAAATGACCTGCTTGATTTTGACGAAGCTGTCACACCACACGGCGGCGCGGAAGAAGTCCAAGCAGCAGACGAAGAAGTAGTCGTTCAAGACGTCTCTCCCGTCAAAGTGTTGCCTCTCACCGCAACATCTAGTTCCTATCGAGTCACTCCTGCGACCTCCCGATTGCTTCTCCCTCACCCTCTCTCTGCACCTCAGTCGACGATCGAGGACCTTCCTCCAAGCTACCCTCTGTACAGACATCTCCATGACAAGGGCTTCTTCATGACGCCGGGCCTTCGCTTTGGGTGTCAATACACCGTCTATCCGGGCGACCCCCTCCGCTTTCACTCTCACTTCCTCGCCATCGGCACGGAATGGGATGAAGAGATCGATCTCATGGATATCGTCGGCGGGGGTAGGCTGGGTACCGGTGTGAAGAAAGGTTTCTTGCTAGGTGGCGCCAACCCAACCGGAGGTGGTGTCAGGACTTTTAGTGTCGAATGGGCGGCCATGTAACGAGCTGCTGAGCCAGCGAGCAGGGTACTGCATATTCGACCTCGGACATGGCTGCCAACAGCCCACGGGCTGTAATAAGGATTGGGTTGTGGAGTCCAGCAATCGAACTCCCCTTCACAAGTAGTCCGTCACCTTCCATTTGAATTTTCGATTCGCCCTGTCCGCAGGCCTGAACTCGAACTGGTTCCCGTGTAATTCAAACACCAAGCTTCGCCCCTGCCTCTCGCCCTCATCTCCCTGCTGCCCTCCGTCAGCACCACTTTCAGGCAAAGGAATCTCGTATCGAAACACTGTATTCTTCTTGGGCACCACCCTCACCTCGTCCTTCGGCGTAACAAGCACAAACGTGAACTTGGTATCCCGAATTACAATCCCCTTGGTGCCCACCCTCCCCGCATCTGAACACCGGACCACCTCCAGGTCTGCGCCATGAAAGTCCGCGCTCGCCAACAGTGGACCGTGGCCCTGCGGTGTGACTGTCTTCGCGAAACTCTGCACAACCTGTCCGTCTTTCACATACCCCAGCACCTCGAGCATATAGTCCACCCACATCCGATGTAGGCCCTTGTAAATCTCATACCTCATTTCCTCCTTCTTCAGCTCGAACACGCCTAGCTCTCTCTTTTCTTTCGCGCTTAGCGGCCGTGGCTTCCTCTTGCGCAGGTAATATTCCCGTTTGCGCAGTCGGACGTGGCGTCGAAGGGCACGCTTGTCTCTGTCGGCCGAGGCCGTCGGGTTGAGGAGCAGGGGCTTGTTCTTGATCTTGTCGCCAAAGATGCGGCTCGCGGCATCGGGCGAGTGTGCGCGGGCGACGAGCGTGTGTGCGGGATGGGAGGGAGTGGTTGGGGAATTGGCCGCGCGATGTGAAGAGGTCATCATGTCAGTTGTTGAAGGCGCTGCTGTCGTCGTAGTACACGTTGTTTGTGTGTAGTATATGAGTGAGTAAGGTACCTACTCTGCGCGTGGCTAGCCTTGTGAACTTAGGTAGCGGATAATGCGAGGACGACCCGTGCTACAGAGGTGCAGCCAGTGCGTCGTGCCAATATATGACATAGTGCGCAATGTTCATCCGGATGTCGTGTATGACTACCCTGCGAACGGGTCGCAAAGATGAAATATTGGATCTTGCTTCAAGAGCACCAGAACGAAGGTTTATACTACTTTTTCTCTTGGGCACAACGGCGTGGTGCCTAAACGCAGACGACGTCACTCTTGGCATTGAAAGAGACGAGGTTCACTGCGTACATGTAGATACCTGAGTAGGCACATGTCTCTGAATGAAGGATAGTCATCCTGAATTTCGTTCGCATGAACTTAACGTATTTGGACCTATTTTTCTACTTGCATGTTGTATCGAAGTGCGACCGTAAAAGGTTTCCGCGCTGAAATTGGAGATACAAGATCCTGACGTTCCCCAGGGCCTAGAAATGTTCTCTACCGAGCCATGGAAGACGAAGCGAGATGAGCATTCAAGGCCCGATTGGTTCGGTCGCTTGTGAGATCAGAACGACTGGCGACGATTACATACCTCACTCATACAAAATTCAGGTCTTCCACTCCTCGACATCATGCGCGGCATTCTTTTCCTCCCTACGGTCTCGACCAAGACGCCGTGCAGATGCTCGTGCCCTGCATACAGTGGCAAGCGAAGGGCAATACACTTCTATGCATACAGCTGAAGGTCGAGAACTGGCCTTTCGTGCCAAATCGCCGAGTATGGCTCTCATCACCACGAGTCCCACCGCTACTTCCTCAGCCGCAGCCTGTGCAAGCATGCACATACATAGAGTTGTTCTACCAGACGCCGCATTCTTGTCATGCAACGCCGATACTATCATCAAGTCCCTAAGTTGAGATGGCTAAAAATCTACAGTTTTGCTGGCAGCCGCTTCCGCATCCGACGAAGAACATCAGACTCATCGAACTCTTGTCAGCTAAGTCCAAAGACGCCCCTATCCAACTCAAGCTCGCCACCTATTCCATCAATGGGTATTGCCCGAGCTATGAGGCAATCTCGTACACATGGGGCGACGCAGTCGACGAAGAAGAAATTATCATGGGTGGGGAAGACGGGCAATCTTCACGGAAGCTCCGTGTCCGCAAAAACCTCTACGACTGCCTCAAACGACTCCGCCAGACCACCAGTGCTCGATACTTGTGGGTCGACGCCATATGCATCGATCAGAGAAACAACGACGAAAAAGGTGCCCAGGTGTCCATCATGGGCAAGATCTTCTCGGGCGCAGAGCGCGTTCTCGTCTGGCTCGGCGAAGTCGACGACGGCAGCGACACGATCTTGGCGAAAGCTACCAAAAGAAAATGGTGGGCGTTCGGCGCCAGTTTCTGCATTCCAACCACGTCAAAGAAGAGAGCAGCGCATCAGATGTCGGAAAGTCCTACTGGTCACGAACGTGGATTGTTCAAGAGATCGTCAGTGCCCAAGCCATCTCTGTTCACTACGGTGAAGCCGTCATCGACTGGGGTGCTCTCCGACTCTTCGCGGAGTTGTGCGGCCACGACGGAGACTTTTCATGGAAATTCGACCTCTTCGATGAGCCACGGCGAGCGTGGCACCTGTCGGCAAACATTCGTCAGATCAACACAACCTTGATGGACCACATCGAGCAATTCAGCGGTTTGCAATGCCAGGACGTCAGAGATAAGGTGTACGCCATGCTCTCCATTTCCGCGCCACTCATAAGTGGAAAGGAGCTCTTCCCGGACTACACGATCGGTTCTGCCGAGCTCGTGTGCAGAGTTTGTGAACACTATCCGCCCATGATCAAGGATGGAGTCGAGATGCGGTCCAGGCTGGCCAAGATACTTGCCGTTTCTCAGGACGAACTCGACAAGTGTATCCGTGACCGAGGTGGCGTGCGTTTGAATCGTCCTCTGCATAGGAGAGTCTACGTTGCCGGCAAGACGGCAATGAGCATTACCAAACATGCCTACCGCAACTTCATCCGGAAACGTTGTATAACTTGACCTATTTCTTCCGGCGCAATTAGCCAGGGCACTACGAGCGCTTCATGTCAACCAGTCTATCCCTGAAGGCTGCAAAGGAGCTTCTCTGACTTCTCCTCTGCTGCGAAGCTGAATCCAGGCTTGCTCCCAAGGCGGCATTCGCCAGCAATGGATGTGATAGCTCTTGGCTTCCATGACGTCCTACCTGGACACGACCGCTCGACACTGCCTGAGTAGCTGCCGTGGTGGCTAACCTGATAATCTTCAGCGACGGTTTCCGGAGGTCTTTGCTTCGTCTGAACCGGTGGAGATAAGCCTTGTCCAGCCGCAACTCGACGTTACAACCTGGCTTTACAAGCGAGTCCCACTCATGCGCGAGGACCATCCTAGCGGGCGCGGAGGTCCGGGTCTCGCCAAAGACGACTGTGAACTGACCTAGGCGTGTGGCCGTTTTCATTTCTGCCAACATGGTCCTGAAGTCGCTCTCGCCGAATTTGAGATCCACCGAGACTGACAAATCCGTCCAAGTGACCTCGTCGTAGTCGGCAGCTATGAACGCATGCATCGCCTCCAGAAATTTAGCAAGGATCGCGGGAGAGTGTCTTGGGCACGGTGGGGGCACTTACCTGCCAGGTGCGGACGAGATTATAAGGTATCTCGAAACTTGAACCTAGGGTGTCGGTGAAATAGATGACTTGATTCAAGTCTCGAGTACTCGGTGCTTCCCCTGTGCCTGCAGGTTCTCGCGGTTGCTCGGGGTCGTCACTCTTCTGCCGAGTCTGGCTGACGGTTGGACTGCTCTGGGCCGATGTTCTGGTTGATTGTTTGGAGAGTGAGTCGTCTTCCATGCTCCCGGACTCGCTGCTCTCTAGGACATTTCTTGTCTGGCCAGGAGTCGTGGCGGCAGTTGTTGCTTCGTCTGCCAATCTGATGACCTTCTTCTGCACCGCACGGATCGCAGCGTATGCTTCAAGTTGCTCCTCACGTTCTTCTTGCTCTTGCTCGGCACTTCCCGGCCCATCGGCGTCCAGCAGCGTCACCTCGCTCAGACTCTCGGCGACCTCGTCTGGGTCGGTAACAAGGACGACCGCCAGGTCGGTGGACAGCTGGATGCTATCTTGAGATGCAGACTTTGGCCGCCGAGGACCACTCGGACCGATCCCTGCCTGCTGCGATACTGGTCCTTGCTCCGGGTTGGGTACGAGTAGTAGACGCCCATCTCGGTTTGCCTCGTTCCCCGACAACAGCTCTGGAGCTCTGTTGCGAGAAGTCCCCTGCAAAGCCGATTTGGTGTCGGCGATCGACCTGCACAAAATACTAAAAATTACCGTTAGAAAATGCTACCCAAGGGCCGTTCGGAAGATTTGAGTCTCTCGGGCCTTACAAGTGAACGTGCGGTGGATTGGGGGTATTCTGAAGCGACAACGCCTGCAGCAGAAGCGACACATTGCCCTTGAGCGCGTTGAGCGCGGCGTGGTAGAACAGGATCTTGCTCTTGCAGCTAAAGGCCCACTGGATGCGCAGGCCCAGCTGTCTCATCCGACTGGGACTGTCCCTCCACCGGACGAGAAGCGGCTCCAATTCGCGAAGGAGGGTCTCGAACGGTTTGACGACTTGGTCCATCGCGACGTCGAGCAATTCCTCGGTCGTCGACTCGGTCCGCCTCGACGCCGCCACCGACGACGGTAGACTGTCGAGCAGGTCGCCTAGCACCTTTGTGGTTTCGACAAACAGCCAGAAATCGTTGGCGAAGACGCGCACGGCGTCGCCGGCGCTGCCTATCTCGTCGGCAAGGTTGTACAGACCTTTCGCCACCGTCCAAGCTGTCTGAGCGAGGCCCAGCACACTGGCAGCCAGTCCTACCGGATCGCCCATGATGCCAATGCCGATATTTTGACCTTGTCAGGGGATAGATGGAGAGTCGGGAGTGAAGGCGCCGTCGAGGGCCATGGCGGACCATGAAATAGAGCCAGTGTGCTGCCCCGCGGAATGTGGCTTGAGGCTGAGAATCTAGACTCTGGTAGGCACACCTCGCAGGTCGGTTTCAGCGCCAGCGACTCCACAGTGCTGGTGTTGAGGAGTGTACGGAGTACACAGTGATGTACCCAGTAGTACGGAGGGCCAGACCCTTTGCAGGGTAAGTTCTGGGCATGTGTATTACTTGTGTACTTCTGCGCTCCTCGGCGAAACTCGAAAATGGACCTGCTAATGCGGTTTCAACGAGATTTTCCGCTTGACGTCTTGCACTGATGATTACGACAAAAGCATCATGTACGAGGTACCATGTTTGATCAGACTCAGGTGTGTATAGACGTCGATCGAGTAGGGGAAAGCTGAGGCATCCTTTAAGCGGCATGTGGACAGGATCCCTCCTTCAAGACATGTTCGCTGTGGCTACGTATCTTCCTCACGGTGGCGAGACTAAGGAGTAATTAAAGCAGATGGAATCGTGGCCGGCCGATAAGATGGCGATGGACTCACTTAGGTGCGACTGGTGCCCGGTGAGGACGATTGTTATGTATTCCGAAGCTGGTTTGGAAGGGCCATCTGGTCAGGACTGTGAGACTCTGCTTATCAAGCTTCCTTCGCAAGGTCACGGTCCCGGGACGCTCACTCATCAACTCGACGCGTACCTGTCGGCTCCGGTGCGTCTGCACCTCCGCTGATCGTCCTAGAGCCAGACAATGCCGAAGTCTGAGCTCTAAACCTCTACGCACAAAAGATCTCAATTAGGCCTTGTCGTTCGTGGAGCCGAGTCCTCGGGCGCTTCCCTGCCGCCGCGGAGCCTGGGTTCGGGCCGACGAGTGAGTGCTTGGTAAATCCTGCCTTCTTGTGTACAGTACTCTTCGGGGAACGGGCTGGCCTAAATTACTTGACCCATTCCATATTACAGTTCAAGGCTGTGAGTGGGAAGGAGAGAGGGAAGGACATATCTATTTACACGGTCATTTACCACGGAAGAGCCTGTCATCGTTGATAAGTACATATATACATATATGGGATACCTGGTAAGGAATGCCACGACTTGAGGCGCCCCCTTGTCACCAGCGCACCTGTGCCGGCATCTAATGTTACACCACAAAGAGGCCAAGCCTGCTACGCGTAGGCGACATCGAGTCACACAAACTCGTGTTGCCGTTGAAGGCAGAACCTGAGGAGTCTGGTAGAACAGGCACTCCCAGGATCGCCAGCCTCTCGTTCATGACGTGATGTTTTGGCCATCGGGGCTCGCCAAGGAGTCCGTCCACGGTTTGCACTGTCTGAAGGACTCTGCTTCGCATGGTGGCGCCGTGCCTCGATGCCTTCACCAGTACTGGATCGCTGGCGTGGGCCTCCAAACTACTGTACCTGCTGGTCGGTCCGCTAGCTGATTCTCGTGGCCCTAGCCGGTACTGTATCATATTGGCTATAGTTGCGGTCGACGCACCCTTCCTGCAGCGAGCGTCGTCGACTCAAAGTGCGCAAGTTTCTTCCACAACGTCTCTGAGTATGGCCAGCGGCGATAATTGCAGGTTGTTGAGCGAGTGCCCTGGTAATCGTCGGCGTGGGAATACTCATGACTGAGATTTTCTTTGACGGCCTAATATAAGTACTTTCAGTCTTATTTAAGGAGAGAGTCGTGGAAGTAAAATCAGTCTCATGACGGCAGCTTTGATGTGGCGCTGAGTAGGACCGATACCGCAATACAGGCACATACTGTGTACTCCGTACTCTGTAGGGTTCCATGTTAAGTGAACGGGCTGATGCTTGATAGGAAGCGAGTTCCGGGTAAGGAGAGTCTGCGGTCTCGTGCCGATAGCCGTAACTGCCACAGCACAATAGTGCGCGTTCGCAAGGGTTGGAGATTGTTAGGCGCGGCGCCGCCCCCGCCATCGCGTTCTCTTGGCGCCTTGGCAGTGGCTAGGGTCGTCTTTTAAGCCTCTGACGCGCCATCATCCGCAACGGCTGAGGCGAGGTTCCAAGCCAACTGACGCCGAAGCGTCCTCTCGTCCAAACCCTACTGTGTGCTATCTCGACCGTGGAGACGGTGCCGTTCGTCAGGTTCCTCGATTATGCCGCCCTGCGGTAGGCCGCCCGGGGCGAGCGACATTGTACTGGACATTGCCCTGAGCTTGACATCTGGCACGCGACATCCGAGTCCACGGTGCGTACCCAGTACCCCAGTTCTGGGTGGTGGGCGCTAATAAGCGGGAGATGTCCAACGAGTACCGTTCCTGTGTACGGAGTACCAGTGTGAGCCCGGAAGGCCCGGGCACTGAAGCAGGGGGACCAAAACTCAAAAGAGTTGTGTCTGCATACGTAGGTATGTACCTCGTTCTCAGGAACACATGGAGGATCCATCTCTCCTATTCTTGCTCTTGCGGGTGTGGTGCGTGTTCTTTTGTCCTTGATTCAATTTACCGTTGCAGTCAGTAGTTTCCTGTCATATTCCAATCAGCATCTTCATTCGCTCTCTGGGTTCTTCTTTTTAGGTGATAGACAGCCAAGATCCCTCTGACAGTGGGGATTATGCGCGGCAGGCGAACAGCGTCTTCGGTATACCATGCGACAAGCCCATGAGCAGCTTACCCAGAATTCCGCCAGGCAAGGGAAGGGAAGGACGATAGCAGGAGGCGTCATTCGACATTCTGCAGGACGGCAATTACCGGATAGACACTCCTTTGCCTCTAGATCAACGTATGAGAGGCAGTGCTCAAGAGGAGGGCGAAAGAGGTAGATTCCAGACGAACAAAGGGCAACGATGAAGTTTTCATGCCTTGTCGCCGTCACCGCAACCCTCGTCCTCAGTGCAACACCAGTCCTGTCGCAGGATGAATTCACGACCTTGGATGTCGACCCAGGTGCGGAACCCGTGCCAACACAATACGACGAACCCGTCCCGGAGGAAGGCAGTGAATATGAATACACAGGAGACGAAGATTACTGGCACGGGCATCCACACCTTCCCGAAGACTGCAACGACATCCGCATCTTCAGTGCGCGCGGGTCGGACGAGCCTTACCCGGGCCGCGGAGGGACGATGCTAGGGGTCATGTGTTACCTGTTCGAGTCGGTCGGCCTGTCGTGCGACTACGAGGACGTCGTCTACCCGGCCAACATCTCGTACTCGGGACTCTTCTGCCAGTCGGCAAACATTGGCGCTTCCAGGGGCCAGACTCAGATGGCCGCCTACGTCGAACGATGTCCAAACTCCCGGTTGGTCCTGACGGGCTATTCTCAAGGCGGCAGTGTCGTCGGTGATATCTTGGGAGGCGGAGGTGGGCCAATCTTCGGGTGTGACCAGCCGTGGAACCCATCGATGCCCAGGTCCACGGCGCCGGGGTCAAGCAGTAAGTACACCATAGTTACTGAGTACCCCCTGTCCAGCTTACTTGTTTATCCGTCCTCCCTTTGCCAGCCCGCACTCCCCTTGGTTGTTTCCTCCTAGCTCACATTCTCACTGACGCCCTCCAGTCGTCGCAGTCGTGACGTTCGGCGATCCTCGCTTCACCGTCAACCAAGCGTACAACATCGGCCGTGGATCGGGGTACAGTGGTGTTCTGGCGCGTGAGGGCCAACAGCTCGCCGATCTCAACCAGTACGACGACATCCTCGCCATGTGGTGCAACGCAGGCGACCCCGTGTGCGCCGTCGGCAGCGAACCCGTCAACATCACGGCCCATTGGTCCTACTACGACGAATACACCGACGTGGCGTCCCGGTGGGTCGTGGCCACGGCGCTCGGCCAGTCCGACGTCCGCCTCGACTTGGATCTCGACGGGCAGAACGAGAGCGTCGTCTTGATGGGGAGGAATTCGTCGAGGAATGGTAATGATAGCGAAAGTGGAAGTGGTGGCGGGGATGAGGATGGAGGCGTGAGCTTGCGAGGTTCTCCCTCCGGCGGCATAGGTGTGGTCGGGCTCGTGGCGTTGATTACAGCGGGGTTGGTCTGTATGTTGTAGAATATCAATAATGACGGAGTGCCCGGAGTGTAGTATACGGGGTATACGGAATATACGAGAACATATCACAGCATATGAGAGTACAGCTGCAGTACAGTACTCCCTCGCAGAAGAGGCTCTCGTGCCCACCCCTACTAAAGACCAGGGAAGGAGAGTGCGTGGTGGGCTATCGATGGTCTTGACGACCGCCAGAGTAGCAGTAGCAGTAGTAATAGCAGAGGCAGTGTCAGAGACAGAAGTAAGTCAGAGGCACAGCAGCAGCATAATGAATGCCCAGATTCCAGCTCGGTTCGGACGGTTCGGACCAGTTTACGTACTTCGCATGGCAAAGCACGCACTCGTCGTCAGCTACTGCTAGGCCTACGGCATATGTCTCGGGCACTGTATAGCACTCACTCACTCACTTACTTAACTGCACCCAGCCTCATGATCCGTAGCCCAACGCCCCGGAGCTCTCAAGCATGATTCGAAACAATCAATGCCCGTTCCTCACGTCGGCCGCCGCCGCCACCACGACCACCCCATTCTCCATGACTTGGCCATCACCACCGCCGTGGCAAGTCGCCTCCCCGTCGACCAAGACACTCCGATTCGCCTCCTGCGTACTGGGCACCACATCCATGGCCGGGTTGCGCGTGAAGAAATTGACGGGCTTGAGCCCCACGGCCATCTTCTCGCACGGCATGACGGGCCAGTCCTCGACGCGCGGGTTGTGCGTCGACCCGAAAGTATGCCAGACGACGATGTCCTCGTTCCTGACGTTTGACGAGGACGAGGAGCTATTCCTGCGCCTGTCGATCCAGCTGGCGATCCCCTCCCCACCCAGCGATTGCATCGTATGGTTGCCGCTTGCGAAGAGTTCGTCGTCGTGGTACCGCGTGAGCCAGACGGCGTGGGCGGCGAATTCCGACCTCTTCGCGTGGTACGAGGACGCGTCGGCCAGGAGAAGCTGGCTGTAATAGGGGCTCAGCTTGTAGCCGACCGGGGTCCCGGTGATCGGGTTGAGCACTTCTTCGTTGACGATCTTGAACACCCTGTTGACGGTGTGGTCGAGGTCGAGGCCGCATTCTTGATCGATGATCTTGTGTCGCGTCGTGTATCCTATGCGGAATGGATTCGGAATGGTCGTGTGGCCGCCCTGCGCGTCGTCGTCGTCGTCGTCGTCGTCGTCGTCGTCGTCGTCGACGACTGGTAAGGGGTGACTTTCTTCCACGACGAGTGAATTTCGCCACCCGGCCACCGCGGGGTCGATCCGCAGGCAGAACAGATGCTGGTGATACGGCGCCATTACCCCGGGGGCGACGGTGGTCCCAAAGGGCACGGACTCGCCCACGGGGATGGGCACGGTCGACACGATGCCCGTGGCGCGCACCTCGTACTGCAGGCTGGCGTCCATGCCAAAGTAGAAGGCGAAGATGTACTCGTAGTTGCTGACGGTGATGATGGTCTGCAGGACGAGCACGCGGCTGCGGACGACGACGGCGTGGCCCGTGCGGAAGTTGGTGTGTTTCCACAGGATGCCGTCGTCGATCTCGTGGCAGCACACGGCGTTGGGGATCTTGATCGCGTCGCCGCCGGACGTGACGTGCCAGCCGTCAAAGTATTTGATATGCCCTAAACAGTCGCAGCCGAGCTGCAGGTTATTGGCGTTACAGCCCGCGCCGTCGTTGCCCAGGTCGAACGCCGCCTTCCGTGCGTACGGCGTGCGCGGGTCCCCGTACGGCACGAACATCTCGGACAGGCTGAGCCGGTAGAAGAGCGAGTGGCCGTCGTAACGCACGTCGTGCAGCGTCAGACCCTCGCGGTAGTTGAACCCCACGCGGATGTGCCATTTCTCCCACCGAATCAGATTGCCACGGGTGGTGAAGGAGGGCCCGTCTGGTTGCGAGACGTGGTAAGGCTTTGTCGTGGTGCGGCGCGGCGGCGCGACGTCGGGATGGTATTCGATGTCGGCACCGAAGATCTTGGACCGGTCGTAGGGAGTGGCCTTTGTGGTCGTCCCACCCAACGTCGAGGCCGGGAGGTAGTAGATCTTGAGCACCTCGACGGCGCCGGACATCTCGACGCACAGGTCCAAGGGGTAGGCGTAGTGGTTTGCATCTGGGTGGTCCAGGAGGCGCATGTAGAAGTAGCACTGCAGCCGATGAAGGGAATCCTGTTTAGTATGATTTGCTTACTCTGTTCGAGGGTCCAAGGCAGAACTCGGAACGTACCATTGTGATCTTCTGGCTCATGTCGTTCATCCCGTCCGTTGCGTACGTCCAGGGCTCGATCTTGACGACAGCACCGTCAGGGAGCTGCATGTCCTTGATCGCAGCTTGCACTCGCGGGTCATTGAGGCATGCCGCTTCGGTCTTGACCATATCATTGCCGTCCACATGCGGGTGTCGACCGACAAGTTGCTCCTTGTGGACGATCTCCCCAGAGTCCACGTTGACCTTGAGCTCGTAGAAGTGCTCGCTGTCTCGCTTTGCGCCAAAAAACACCTGGACGGTCGCCAGCCGAGCGGGCCTCTTGCCTGCCGGTTGTCCCTTGTGTTCGGCGTCTAGGAACACCGTCATTTCCTCCTTTGGCGGTTCTGCAAGGGTGATGACCCGGAAGTATGCCTCGCTGTCAGGGAATGCTTCACGGACATGTTTCGCCGTCTGAAGAGTCAATTCGGGGTTCTCAAAAAAATGCCGAGCCTCTTCTTACTTCAGATATCTCCTGAGGAGCCAAAGGATCCAGCGGATGAGGAGTTGATATTGCCATCTTGCCGGATGACTTCAATGCTACGTGTCTGCGTCCGACTGAAGACCAGTCTGGAATAGAGGTCGATCTGCTATTTCTCTAAGGCTCTCGGCCTTTTGACGACGCTTCTGGCGGGGCGGATGATCCGTGATGTGTATGAGACTGGAGGAGGTGCTGCATGCTGTGGGAGGAATTTATCGGGGGTAATGGCCCACGCCTTCTGATGAGACTTGTACTCCAAAGGAAAGTATATACTGCCAGGGCCGGGTCCTCTAAAGGTAGCTTGAGACGAGGCCATGGACTCCCTGCCGATATACGGAGCTATCCGCTCCTAGGCGTGCGGCGGTTAAGCGACGGTCGGAAATACGCGACAACCAAACTTGCTAACCAACCTAGGGAAAAGGTGAGCAAGTGGTCGCCATCACAAGAATCGATGTGGTGAAGCAGGTGTCGATTCGGAACGCGAAAGAGAGTAGTCACCCATGGCATAGCAACGACCGGGAGGATGTCTGGGCAGCAGATGAAGTGCTTGAGATGGACGTGGAACGGGATTCGTCTCGCCGAATCAACTCGAGGAGACTGTGTCACACCAGCTGTGGCACTTCAGCTGTTTCGCGAGCATGACAGCCACGAACTCCGATGTCAGACCTCGTGGAGGGCAAATGGCTGGAGAAGCTCTGCGAAGCGTAGAAGGGACAAAGATGCGAGAGGGCTTGCAATGCTCAGTAAGGAATTCGACCCAAGACTTTCAGTAAAACAACCGAGCAAAAGGCCCGATGATGGAATTATGTCCAAGTGGATACTGCTTCCCATATCGGAGCATGCCCTCAACTGGACCTGGTATACATGCCGCTTTCTCTTTCGTACACAGAGGCGAGAGTCGTCAAAAGGGGGGGGGGGGGGCCCTATTCTTCAAATCTCCATGCGACCGCCGGTAGAAGCCATTCGGACTAGTTCACCAAGAAGGGATCCCGGAGATAGGAGAGCCACCACTTCTGGTTGTGGGCCACCCCGCAAGGAAAGTCTTTTGCTGGTAGTACAATTGCGTTCGGGTCATCAACTTGTCGAAGAATCTATTCAACGCCGGGGCCGCTGTCCGATGTTTCGCTGCTCGCCCCGAAGTTGCCGACTTTGAGGTTCTTGTCTTGGGCGACCATAACGGCGAGGATCTCGAGGATGTCTTTGGGGACGGTATTATCGTAGATGCCGATCAGTGATTGCGGTTCGGGGTAGACTTTCAAGCCCTTGTAGAAGCAGAGAGCTGCACCGATAGTATCGGAGCCTGGGATGAATAATTAGTCTAGGAAAAGATGGGAGGAGAGAAGTGAGGCGCACCATCACCTGCGAGCGCTTCGCCCTGAGCGATTTGTTGCATGAAGAAGGCCTCCTTCTCCTCGATATCCGTAGGAAATCCCTCTTCAATGGCTTCTTGTACAGCGGCCTTGATGTCTTCGCGCTTTTGTTTTCCCTGCACCTCAGCCTCCTCCTTTGCTAATCTCGCTTGCCTGCGCGATTCTCTCTTGAGAGCCTTGCGAAACTCAGGGTCATTTCTCCGCCTGTAGTCGAAATATACAGCATACGCTGTCGTGTTGTTAGCCTCATCATCCCAGTCCGGAAGGTAGCCACGAACCGATGAGCCCCGTCACCACGGTGCCTACTGATATCGACACGATTGTTGAGGTCTTCATGATGAGAACGAGGTTGAGGTGCGACCTGGCCAGAGATGGCGTGCACTCCCTCTGCCGACGCAAGTCTGCTGCGTAGATGAGTCAATATGACCAGTGAGAAAGCCGCAACTAGATGAAGATTACTAGGAAATGCGAATATCTATTCTGTGGTGAACAGCGTGTTGAACAATTTGCAGGTGACTTGACTTGCACGGAGAAGCTTTGCCAAAAGTTTGGGGACGAGAGAGACAACGCAGCCGCTAGAACTTCGGCTGGCGTCTAAGTGCTTAATGATCGACCGTAAGCCACGTGCCTCAGCCACACTCAGCCACGACTCAGCCTCAAAGCCTGTTCATTGGCCACATGGACTCAGGAGACGCGAGTTTGACCTTCGACACATCACACGATCGGGCCAACGTGCTCGGAATTCGCCTGGGTGTTGCTCACAAGACGCCTATTGCATCCTGTTGGGTATCTATTAGGAGACAAAAACATTGAGCGACGCGCTCAGGTTTGACCGCTACTAATAGCGCTTCCTCCCGCCGAGTAATTCCCCGTGAGATTGCGGTCTAGAGATATCTGATCCTCAACTGCCAGGCTCCATCGTTGGTATGTATACACAGCCACCCAATCAATATGTCAGGACGGTACTGACAACATGTCTAAAGGGTCCAGCTCAATGACCAGAAAACAGACAGCGCTGCTTCAGTCTATGATAGCTCGCCGTGTCGCTAAGTAACCACCGTATAGGACAATCCGAATCTCGATCTCACGTTACTCCTTCAACGGCAAGTCTGCAGCTTTGCCTCACATTCTCTCCGGTCTTCACTCGGCTCTGCTCAGCCTCTTTGTACAATACATATCATCTGCACAGTAGATGACGAACTGTACATCAGCATGAATTCAACCGGTGGCAACATGATTCAACTCTCAGTTGGGAGCCTGCTCCAAGGGTTACCAGCCAAACGGCGGATAGAGGAAAAGATACCACGATCCTGTGATTGAGGCGATGTGCATGGACCGGGAGAACGGTATTCTCGCTATTCATGCAGCATGGCAGCCAACGACTTTCCACATTCATAAAAGCCCGCATGGTGCCGGGCCTTTCTGCACTGGGAATTTTCAAGGTAGGCGGGAATTCGCTTGCACTTTTGACTTTCTGTCGGCTTTGGGCTGCCGTCAAAGGCTAAGCAGTCTACCGTTCAGAGACACCTCATTACGTGGTAGGAAAGCCTGGCTCTTCGTACGGGATGTCATGCCCCCAGAAGGCGTCTGACGGTCTATCTTGCGCACAGGCTGCCCATGCGTCATTGATCTGAGAGCCGATGGTGCTGGGGCCGGCGCTGCAGCCTGCTATTCGGTTGTTCAGGATGCCTCTTGTGCCGAAGATTCCAGGTGTCTGATCCTTCACGACCGCCACGTTGCCAAAGCGAGCACTCTTTCCACATCTACACTATTGTCGGCCGATAGACAGCCACGCGATTAGCGATGCGGAAATCAAGCTCCTCAGAGCTGGTATTCCCCCGCTGCGCAAGTTCAACTGGTTCATCGGATGAAGCCATGAGACTCTCGTAAAGAGACCATTGGCTGCGCTGATTAACGATCTCAAATACACCTCCTACGCGCGTAGTCACCTTGAAAGCGGACCTGTGATATGGGCTGTAGGGCCAATCGCAGACCTTCGAGGTAGGTTACCAGCCAGATTGGGCATAGTCATGCTGTCAGGGTGGGAACACTTACTCATCGACGGCTTCCCGTTGCGCACGGCCAACAAGTCGCGGCCGACATGAGGTGCATGCTCGACCACAAGCTCTGCAGCGGATGATGGCGACATTCTGGTGAGGGATCATTGTGTGCCGCATCAGAATGGCCCGCTGGAGTGCCCCAGCTCAAAGCCTACATTGATGACTGTTTGGAGTCGACGACATATTCTCGCGCTCTCTTTCTGGTCGTCTCTGCTACATCTGATGCAAACCGACAGAAAGATAGGTGCTCAGATGGGCTCTAGAAAGACGAGCCCCAAAGCGAAAGGAGGCTCTGAGATTTTGAAGCCCGAGGATCAGACATCTGTGCCAAGCACGCGCGGAGGTCAGGCTCTTCTTCATGGCCGCGTCCGCTTCACAATGACTCGCCCACCTTATCTGCGAGGTTACCGTCGCATGCTGGGGAGCCTGCATGGGGAAACTCGGGGACGACAAGGTGCATGAAGGCATCCTTCGTCCGCTCTTCGTCCGACATCCACAGGAGATATCGACCGCCGGCAAGACGGAACGGATCGTGCTCTGCTCGGGTGCATCCACGCCCGCGGTCACGCTGGTCGACCATCACTCAAAAGCAGCCGGAGGATATCATCCCCATTAAAGCAGCAGTGTCAGTGGGAAGAAAAGGTTCTCTTCCTCGGGTCTCTGATTGGTGGTTGGAAATAGGCACTGAGTAAACCACTACGTAAGCAGGCATAGGACAGGGGGGGCGAAGGGGTTACCGAATCGTTCAGCCAATGTTTGCCCATATGAGCTTCAAATTGGATACAGATACTTTCCAAGTCGGTTCGGATGCACGATCGCTCCCCAAAAGCTCGATTTGCAGTCCAAACAGGTTAGGTATTCGAAGACCATAATTGGTTGCGCCGCCACAGAAGGTCGTGGCTTTTCCGGCTTTGCATGAAAGGGCGGTTGACGGAGAGTACAACTAGAAAGTGGTCCCGCTAGCTGAGATCTTCCTCACCGTGTCATAACCGAGCGAATATGGGCGGTTGACGGAGAGTACAACTAGAAAGTGGTCCCGCTAGCTGAGTTCTTCCTCACCGTGCCATAACCGAGCGAATATGGGCGGCGGTAAAGCTCCTCAGCAGCAGACTCTGAGAAAGCGAAGGTCCCAGCCGGTAAGTTTATCGTCCTCCCCGTAAAGCAAACCGAGCCGCTCACGCTCGAGGATATAGGAGTGTGAAAGGAAGCCTTCCGTTTGCCAGCTTCGTGAGCCCGCTGGTGTCGACGATGACATTCGACGACTTGAGAACCAAGTAAACCAACTGAAAACCGAGTGCAAGATTCTGCAGCGGGCCCGTGACGAGTCCGTGGTTGTCGCATCCCAGATGATCAAGGAAATCGAACGTTTGGAAGATCTTCTGAAATCTCAACGCAAGGCGAAAGAGCAAGGGTCGAAAACCACCTCACCTTGAGATTACGGACGCCCTTGAACCAAGGACGAAAGTACATGCAACCAGACGTCGCCTTTGGATATAGCATTGCATGAATGCAAGGCTCTCTTTTGGACGTCAGCGGTTTCGGCTTGACGTCCACTGGATGCCTCAAAATCTTTTAATGCTTCATCGGAGCTTTAGGAGGAATATTCACTTCTCCCAGAGGTGGCAACAGCGGGTTTGGCTTGACGACTCTCGGTGATCTGATTTGGATCTGGTCGTTGACGGTGGAGTATTGGCTCGTAGGCACATTTTCGGACCCATTACCGAGGATTGAGAGTTGTATTGAACAGGAGCTGTCCGAAGATTGTGGCGGTGGGTCGTCACTAGCTTGCACAGGCGGAGGGGAGAATGGTGCGTGCGGAGGAGCGCCAGAGCAAGCTGGTGCCACGTGTGCCCGAGTTGCTTGTCGAGCCAAAGACATGCCTCAACAATGAGCCTGGCCATTGACAAAGCCAGCGACTGCCATATTGAGGACTGCAAGTCCGTCTGTATGCCAGCTGAGTAATATGTCGTTTGTCGCAGGTAGTGGGTGGATAGGCCATGCTCGTGCAGGAATGCTAGCGATCGACACTTGATGAACTTATCTTTCACAACCGATGATGAAGTCGTACGGATGACCATGCTCTTATCATAGGATGAAGACGAGGGTCGACTGCCGTCAGGCGCAAGGACTCGAACCAGATATTCCCGTGGCGACCTACCAGGTTATTGCAAGTGTCCGCTTTGGGTGGCGCCTCAGAGTCGGGTGTCACGCCTGACCAATGCAGTCATTTGACATGGACGCGATCTCCAGCATTGTGAGAATTTGACGTCGATGAGGCAATGATCAGTAGAGGCCATATGAGACAGCTGCATTCCAGCCGTATCGCAACGGAACACGACATGGATCCCTTTCAGCCTGATACCATGTGTTCATTGACGCCAGTTCGTCGCGGCGACAAGGCGCACCTGGCAAATGGCCTCCAGGGGAGTACATGAGCATGAAAATGGTGTCTCGCCAAATCTGGCGTGTGGATTTGAAGAATTTTCTGCTGGCTGGTGGCATGACTTCCACAAGGCAAGCATGTACACCTCATTCCAAAAGACTGGGATCGCCGCAACCAAGATGCGGTGTAAGAAGAACTCTGACCGCCAAATTCAGGCCAGATTCAAAGTCTCCTGATGTGCAAAGTACGAAGCATGCCTAGTTGTCGCGACCAGTGTGACGAGGAAATCGCTCAGCCCTGTGAAAGGTCCGGCACCTGGGCACGGGCATGCCTACTCCGTACCTTCCACATGGCTCCAATTTGGCAAGAATAACATTTCCTTTCTTTGAGATAGAGCAGTTGCGAGACTGGTCCTTGGCCCGTGCATGATCCGAAAGCAGAAGTCGAAGTGGCTGGGAATAAAGCTCCGTAAGCCACGCAAGCCATCGCTGTGACACCTTCTGGAACAGCCTTTTCTGACACGAGGCTGCTGCAGTGTACCAAACTTCCAGAGAGAAACCTTGTGCAGAGCTGCCCTTGCTCCCACCAGTCAAGATTTGCAGGAGGGTCGCTACTCCCAGTAACTGGCTTGTGCCTTGCAGCTGGCGCAGGAACATGCGCAAAGGGGCGTTCAAGGGCAGAGGCAGCAGCAGTCAGAGGGCTCTGATCGACCGGTAGCAAGAGCTGTACTCCGTCGAGTCAGTGGTACTTGGCAGAAAAGCCAATCCGCTGCTTGAGGATGTCTCAACTTAGTTTTGCTCGCGACGAGGTGTCGTTGCAGACTCTTATTGACGACACCTACCCAACAGTGAAAGACTACAACTGCTCAAAACAGCCAAGTTCGTAGAGACGGGAGAGACTAGGAGGGCTCAGGCGAGCCGCAACGTGCTAGGAGCCACGGCGATCGGCCATGGTGACAATCGAGGATGGCGAAAGGCATTTCCTAGGCTGATCAATTCAGAGGCCTTTTTCGCTGGAAGAGTCGAAAATCAGGTCGGCGCTGGAGCGAATCGGCAGGTCGCCGCATTCAAAAGCCACCGACAAGCCTCTGTTAGCGCGGGCGCGTAGATGCAGAAGCGTCGTTGGTAGCGTGACGCCCAAGTGAAGCTGAACCGGGATGGCCCTTGGCCGCACACATGAAGCTTATCGATCCGACCTTTTGGCTTGGGGGCTGGACGCAGTTCCAGGCCATGCATCGCGACATGCCAGGTGACAGCAATGACGATACTGTTGTGATGCCCTAGCTGACGAAGAACAGTGGCTGCACGCCTTCTCGAGTATCGCAGGTGTCACAGTGAAAGACCGACAACCCTCACACCGCCGCCAGTGACCGTCCCAGTGTCACACACCATTCCACCTTTCTCCGCACGCTTCGCTCAGGACCAGGAGACTGGGTGACTGGATCGCTCCGAGGCTGGAGGCGCATCTCCATAGCGATTGACGTAAATTTTCCGGCGCATCCAACGTGGTTGCCATACTCTAAAAGCACGGTGTACATGTATATTGGAAGCAGGGAATCAAGGATCTACTGGCACAAGGGCTCGAACTGTGGCCGAGAAGGTCCTCGGGCGCCACTGCATGTCATGTTCACCGTCGTCCGGGAGGCTGCTGTCTTCCGTGCAGTAGTCAGACCTGTCACTCAAACTTCACGAAGCGAGAGCCCTGCAGAATCGCGGGGCGGTCGAGCCGCTAACACCACAAAAATAGCCAGCGCAGTCGTCAGAGAAATCGTCAGAAGAACTGGTGCGTAGTGTCGTAGAGGTGCTCTCGAGGGGCCACGATGTATGGGCCATGGCTAAGAGTCTATGAAGGAGGCGGCACATACTATAGACGCCTCCCTTGCTCTCTATCGAGCCTCGTGCAATGTGAATATCCACTGTCTCTGTGGCCGTGTGCTGTATCACTCACACGGTATTCATCGTCCCCTCGGACGAACACCAACGGTGTTACTCCGTCCTTGGCCCTCCGACAACCACCGCAGCGTCGAGGACCCCAGCCGAGAGACATTCCACGCAGTGATATAAAGGGTCTTCCAATGCTCTGAACCAGATAGCCGCTGGACCCGCGGGCCAGGAGATTGCAGATGCAGACGGGCGTCCAGGCGTCAAGGCATCCAGCGCGCTACCTGACACCCGACCGTGGACATCTTTCGTCCAGGTGCCCGCAAGCGTTGCGCACGGGTGGTCATTGCAGGGTGCAGGTGAGGGTCCGTTAGCTCTAGGCATCCCTGTATCCCGCATCGTGGTGGGGTCGATGCCCGACGGTCCAAGTGAGGGAATCGGTGTGCTGGGGCTTGTCATTGGCGCCCGTTTCCAACGTCGCTTGACGTTGGGTGTGTGACGGCGGGCGCGGTGCAGCCAATCGAGCCTCTCTAAGCGCTGAAGGCCGTGCAGCTGCCTTGTCCCTCAATCCTGGCTCACTTCTTCACCAACGACACGATGCATCCCACCTCCATCAAATCGTCCCATTTGCCCCGTCCAGATTCAACCTGCATGGGAGCTAGACAAGAGCTGCCATGATTCGGCCACGCCAGACAATCTCGGCGGGCTCACCTGCGTGGGCGGGGCTGCAATCAACACGCCGGCCATAGAGCTTGCACAGCCGTGTTTCCATCATGTCGTTGGTACCTCGAGAGATGACCGCCATCTTCTCGAACCGTTCCGCTCGCTCTCAGTCTGCGTATACTTGCTCTGCTGCGCCCCTCTTGCGCTTCGAGTGGAACCTCAGCAGAGCCTGAGAGAGAGATTTTGTTTCACCGATTCATTTACTGGCAGGACTATCTCGGTGACGATCAGGTCAGGTGTCCGGTACCTGTGCCCGCTGCGATCTTGCCGACATCTCCTGTTCTCCTGACCTGGTCACGACATCTTCTGATCGGTGCGGTGATCCCTATAAGCCCATCTGCAAGACAAGAGCCCTCCGCGGTTACGTTGCCGCCCGCCCGCGAGAGTCGTCAGCCTTCCACAGTCGCCCGCGAGAAAAAGAACATATCCTGCCGCTAGCCACTTGCCTGGTTCCACGACCGAACCTCCAGTCCAGATTCCAATAACCGACGCCCTGGAAATCCCCCGTTGAACTTGGCTGTGGTCATGTTCCCGTCGCGGACCCTATAGCGGAAGAGGTACACAGCGCACTATCGTCCTAGATGCCACCTTTTATACAGTACTGATACCCGGGCAGTGGCATCTCCGTCCAGCGGACTCCTGAACATGTCGGCAGGGCCCGGTCTGTCCCGGCAGAGATCCATCTCGAGCAAGTCGAAGGGAGTAATACTACCACCGGGTCCCAAGCCACGGGCCCCGAGTGAAGATGTCCCCTTCGAGCCGTGCGCTTCGACCGCGTCCCTTCTCCTCATCTCGCACGGATCGACCGTCTTGTGCCTGCACCATGATACGCTCGCGGTGGAGCGCCGGTTCGAGAAACACTCAAAGGACATTCAACTGATATCGGCCGATAATGTCAGTGAGACCGGGGCTGGGAGACTGGTGGTCACCTACGATATCGGACAGACGGCCATCGTGTGGGATTTGTTCACTGGCGAGCAGTTGTCTCGCTTCGTCTCGTACGAATCTCTACGGGTGGCGCATTGGATGAGAAACGGTAATGTAGCTTTCGGTAAGCCGAGTCCGTCCCGTTGTGTTGGCCGTCTTCTGAGAATGTGCAAGGAAATGCAAAGGGTGAGGTGATATTGTTCGAGCCTGCAACAAGCGACCACATCTCAGCTCGGACGATATTTGATCCTATAACGGCGATAGCTCCCTCGTCGGATTGCAAAACATATGCTATCGGGTGAGTTCGTGTGGTATCGCGAGGCTGAGTTATGCATCCTGACCTGTGCCAGCTATAACAACGGTTCCATCCTTCTAGCAGCACTGCAGCCTTCGTTCACCATTTTGCACACCTTGACAACTTCCAGAGCGCCCTCACCAATTGTTTCGTTGACGTGGCACGCCTCATCCTCAAAGCAGAAGTCCGATATGCTGGCAACACAGACAGCCGATGGCGATCTGAGAGTCTGGAGTGTGTCCAAACCTGCAACTGTCGATGCCCCGAAGGTTATCCGTGTTCTGAAGCGGTCTGACACTTATGTCCCCAGCAGGAACTGGATATCGTGGTCTAAGAATGGTCGTATTGTTCAATTCTCCGAAGGCAAGACCTGGGCTTGGGATGTTCGGACAAAGCATGTCACCTACGAGCCTGTCCCCACAGTCGAGGGAGTCAGGGCTATTGCTTGCCATGGACCAACGGGTACCCTGTTTACCTTGGGACCGGACTATACCGTACAGCAGTACGATGTCGAAAGGGCGCTCCTGGTGGCGAACGTGCGACACATGCCTCTGAGCGTACCTCCAACGCCTCCCGAAGATTCAAGGGCTCCAGTCTGGACCACCTCCGAGAGTGAAGAAGAGGTAGCATCCCCCCTTGTTCGTGCAAGAGGGGAACTTCGTGCATCTGAAGCGGCTAGGACTGGGCGAAATAATATACCGAGCCCGCGGTCGGGTATGAGCTCTCAGAAAGGGGCTTTCAAGAACGGAATCAATGAGATCATTTCACCCGCTGGCAGGACTGAGTACACGACAACTTCGTTCGACACGGGTATACAATCGAATTCGACATTCAACCAATTACCTGTGCCGTTGCCTAGTCAAGCCTACCAGCCTCAGTCTCCTGTGGCGGCTAGGACGGCCAGGAAAGGTTCTCGATTAAAACAGGAGGTTGTCATGAGCCCGGAAGAGAGGCCCGTGACAGAGCTATTCCCCTACACCAGGGCCCGATTGCATGACGTCCCGTATCGGGCACCTAGAATGCTCGACGAGACGCATATGACTCCCGACGACCTGCGGAGGCAGATGCTGAGCGTCGTCTTCGGCTGGGAGGAAGACATTCAAGACCTCATTCGCGACGAGCTGAGCCGACACCCGAGCGAGAGCCAGAATGCCATTTTCCTGGCCAAGTGGCTCGACGAGGACCCAGACTACCTGGCCGAGATCATGGGGTCGACCGGACTCATCTCCAACCTTGACTGGATGCTGCTTGCCCTGGGCACGATCAGCAATCAAGTGGCGGCAAAGAAGATCACCCAAGTGTTCATTGAGAAGATGCTGAGCAAGGGTGATATCCACGCTGCAGCTACTCTCATGATCGCCCTTGGTGACCGGAGTGACGCTATCGAAGTCTACGTCTCCAGACATCAGTACATGGAAGCGGTCCTGTTGACCTGCCTTGTCACGCCTGACGATTGGCAGAGGCAGTCCTATCTTGTGCGCCGATGGGGCGAGCACGTTGTCGAAAACTCACAACAGTCACTGGCCATCCGGTGCTTTTCGTGTACAGGCGTCGAGCCATCTGACCCTTGGACCTCTCCACACGCTCAACAGGCAGCCAACACGTTTGTGGATACGGTCTCTAGCCCTCGAAGCGCGCCCCAGGTGCAGACTTTGGAACCAATGGAATACCCAGCCATTTTCCAGAAAACACTCGAGCGACGACGAACTCTTGACGCCCCAACTCCTGTGGCGATGCCTCCACCTCACATAATGCAGACTATGCAACCCCCTACACCCTTCCGCACCGCCGCGGCGCTCGGAACAAGAATCACTCCTCAGACGTCAGCCCTCAAACTTGTCACCTCGTTCGGCGCGACACCCAACAATAACTACAAATTCCCCGGCCTGAAGCCAGAGGACCGCACCCCCACAGTTGCTGCTGCCGTCACTCCTATTGCGGAATCCGCCATCGACAGGTCTGCTTTGTCGCCGGGAGGTCTGGGCTCGTACCGGTTGAATAACATACGCAGTATCAACAGTGCTCTTTCCGCCAAAACCGCTACTCCAGGTGGTTTCCAGCCCAGCAGATTGGCGGCAATTGGGGAAACTCCAGTCGATGTCGAGGCACCGCAGTTCCCTACTTCGATCCCTCAGAGATCGATCTCTGTGCCTGCCGAATTAGCATCTCCCAAGCTGGGCGAGGCCAGCGACGCAGCTGCCGCCAACGAGTCACAGCGTGCCAAACAGCCTTCCTTGACTCTTCTTACCTCTGCGCGTTATGAGCCATCCATGACAACGCCTGTCAGACAAACCCCACAGACCGCTGTTGGCCCTCAGACGGCCATCAAGTTCCCATCCTCGACTTACAACGTGCTGGGCCACGACGAGCCTCACACCGACGTGCCGCGTTCCAAGATCGGCTCCCGAAGTCGCAAGCCTGATGGACTTTCCATTCAGACAAGCCACGTCTCTACTCAGGAGTTCTTACCAGCTGAAAGCTACGGTGAATCGATAAGCCGACCTGCAACCACCGGGTCATACTCAAATACCCAACTTGACACCACCGGTGACTTGACCAGCCCCCCAACGACCGGCCAAAGTTATCGAAGTGCAAAAAGTCCCATGGTAACGGGTCGCAGTATTGACCAATATATCAGCAGCCTAGAGCAGGCTCAGTACTATTCCAAACATGCTCGAGCCCGTGGGTACAGCAGTACAAGCAAGCAATCTAGAGATGACGTGTCTGAGCGGAAGAAAGGCAGAGAGGAGGAGAGAGACACTCGACGAGCGATTCCAGCTGCCAAACGATCGCCCTCTTCGCCCGTCCCCATGTCCCCCGAGGACCTTCGCATGTACAGCACCAGCGTCGAGAGTTTCGACACATTGTACAGCTCCAACTACTCTGGCATCGACAGATCAGGCACACCTGCGAGCTTATCCAAGCTGAGCCGCCGCGGCTCTCAGTCGACGGCGAAAGGCGCAAAGACTCGCAAAAGATCACAATCCAGACAAGCTGGCGCACGAAGCAAGACAGCCAGCAGGCAACACAGTCCTGATGCCGCATTGTTCTCTCCCAGAGGCCGCAGCGCTTCCCGCAAGGAGAACCTAGGACATCGGTCTCCCTCATCCCCCAGACCAATGGTACCGTCTGAAGAAGACCGGCAGAGCCGATTCGATCAAGATTCGGCGTTGAGGCTTGTTTCTCGGGACCGCCACCGGCTGCACCGGAGCACTAGTCGCCAACCTGCACGCAGTACAAGTGCACGACGGGACCGCTCACCCGATCGACGGAGGGTGCGTGCTCGATCTCGCAGTCGTCAAACAGAAGAAGCGGCAACCACTTTGAGTCGCAAGCCAAGCCGAAGTGAACGTCATCGTCGCAATCGGCGACCTAGCGATGCAACGTATGATCGAAGTGCCCATCCGGACGACCCTGAAGACAGCATGCCCAGCGATGTCCTCCCGGCTTTCGACATGATTTCTAGGTCTGCCAGTCAACCTCATGTCGCTTTTGAGCGGAGCAGAGCTCAGACGCCTGCAGAACAGCTTGAAGCCCGCCGGCTGTCGCTGACCCGCCGTCCCTCTGTCCCTAATGTGCCGCTACCTGTCCAGACGACGGCACACGGTAAGTCTGCTTCGACAGGCAATGCAGCGCCACATTCCACAACGTCGTACGCAGATGATGGACCGATGCCTACCTCGCCGGCGAATGAAAACCCTCCGGCATCAGAAATCGTGACTGGCCTAGGAGTTGCCACTGGGAGACCCACGACACCCCGAGCAATGCAGGTCGAATCCGCCATACCGGAAGACAAAACTGGATCTGGAGATGGGTCAAACGCGGCACAACTGCTCACAAGTGATGTGTACCGTCCACCTACACGAGGAGAAGACGTAAGTCGACCAGGCTCCACACGGCCCCCAGCATCCCTCGAATTCCTGACCCAAATCCCCAAGCACCCGGCCTATGATCGTCGCATCGCAGGCAGCAGGTCGAGTAGCAAGGGAGCTGAAGCTCGCGCCAGTTCACGTAGTAGAGCCACCTCCCGAGATCGTACCGCTCGGGTCTCTCCACGAGAGATCCCCCAGGCGTCTCCGCCCATCAGCGAGAATGAGGCAGTGGTCTATGCCAGTCCGGCGCCGACGCAGCGACCCAATCCACCTATCCTGCCTGAATTGCAGCACCTCGCCGAACCACTTCCTCCGCCTCCACCACCACCACCTCCGCCGCCTCCAGCTGCACCTACAGCAAAGATGCCCGTGTTCATGGCAAGTCCCAACATGTCCAACGTTCGCAACTTCGATCAAGCTGAGGCGGCCAACGTCGCCCTACCTATGTCTGCCGTCGTCACGAAAACCACCTTCGCAAGAGATGACGGTCCAAACACCGCCAACAGCATCCCACTTTCCGCTAGCTCGCTGTCTGCAATGGGCCACCGGCGCGGCCGAAGCGGGAATGACAATCAAAGCGGTGGAGCGAGCTCAGGCGGGCAGTTGTTCAGCAAATTGAGAAACTTCACGGGACGCAATAGAAGCCCTTCTCGAGGAAGGAGAGGTGGGGATGATAATCAGGCAATGAGCCCGCGAATGGGAGGGATTGGGGAGAACGTGCAGCCCGCGCCATATGAGAGCATCCCGAGCGCTATGATGGGGAATGCGTGAGTGTGGAGAAGTGGTGATTAATGTTGTTATAGTTGTTGTTGTCGTTACTGCTGCTGCTGTTGACTGCATTGTGAAATGACGTGATGGTTTTGACGCGAGAAAACTGAAAAGAGCAAAGACTGATGGATTGGCTCGCGAGGGCTCAAAAGCAAGCATGCACTGTCTCAACGACATGTATTCAATTCTCGACGATCCTTGCTGACGAGCAAAGTGTACGTTTTGGAGCGATGGTTGAGCGGTGTTTCACCGATTTTGGGAATTGATGGGGGACTGTTGTTGGACTTGGGACTCTGGATAATAGTGATGGGGGGAGATACCGTCCGGTGGAGGATGCCAGGCACACGAGTGAGTCAAAGTACTGTACCTAGCTTTACGGCTCAATCCAAGGGTCCTGCCACTTGCGATCTGTTCCTGCAATCTTTCGTGTTTTCTCAGTTCGTGCACCATGTGTTATTAATCGGATGGATAGGATGGGATGGCATGGGATGGGTGGATGTGATATGTGAGGTGTGAGGGATGTGATGCGATGAGTATATATTTACTGTACTCCGTACAACATTTTCAAATGGCCTCACCTTGGTAGGCATGAATACAGGGGACCACTGCTGGGAAGGGGTCTATCTTCCCACCAGTTCTCGAGAGGAGAGAAGAGCAGAAGAGAGGAGAGGAGGAGAGATGTTGGTGTTCCGTATGGGAGGGGTATAAGGTGTAGCGAACCATGGTACAAGTACTGTACAGTATAGTACGGCATTGAATATCTATATCCATTCCACATCCATATCCACATCCAGTCTATAGCCTCATGATATGCATGAACTGCCTTTCCCTGTTTGTTGCCGGAGTGGAGTTGAGCGGACGTCTTCAGATACTCGTAGTCTCTGTTATGGTCTGATGGCTAAGGTGGTATACACAGTACAGTACAGTACAATGCAGTATTTTGCACCTGACTACGTACCTGGCTGGGTACCTGGGTAGGGGTAGGGCAGAGTCCACGGCGGCACGTGCCATGTCTTCGTCGCCCTGGATGCGCACGAGGCAGGATTGGCTTGAGGACTCGGTATGTAGGTGTAGGTGTAGGTGTAGGTGTAGGTGTAGATGTAGATGTAGGTGTAGGTGGTACTGATCTGCTGTCGGTTGGCTCACTGGGTTGAGTATGTTGCTGTGACTGTGGTTGATCTGCTGTCGACTTTTGTACTGGGTTGAGTATGTAGCGGTAGCGGTAGCTGCAGCTCATCTGCGGTCCATTGTTGCACCGGATTTGGGCTGGACTAGTCTGATCTGGTCTGCTTCGGTCTGGTCTGTTTGGTGGTGTCGCTGCTCGCAGCATTGGCGCAGGCGCAGCACGTCCTGAATTCTCAAGTCCTGTGGTAATATGTCCTGCGTATGTTCGGGTCGCCGTGCCCAGTCCAGCCCTGCTAGATAAACACGCTTGCGGATCGGATCTTTGACGTGGATGCGGGTCGGGTGGTATGTTGTCGCGTCCATTGAAAGGCCATGCTCTCTGCCTCTCTCTCTCTCCTGCTCTTGCCAGCTAGTGGTCCTTGCTTCCCTGGACAATCACCTCATGTCTGTGATTACAGCTCTCGACTCTCGGTCCTCGACTCACAGCGCACTTGTACCCACTACCGGTACCGCTCATTCTCTGGGAAATGCATACTCCGAATTTTGAACTCTCCTGCACCGCGCCTGGCATGTGTTGCACCTGATCCGTTACCCGTACCGAATGCATGATTTCGAAGTAGATGCCTCGTCCGTTGCCCGTATTCAATGCATAAATTCGCAGCAGACGCCCCATCCGTTCCCTTGTTAGACCCGTGCAGTTCGAGTGAACGCCTCACCCATGCTCTCTTTCAATGCGTGCAATCCCGGTAGACGCCTCATCCCGATCGACATTGAGTATCGATATTTCCAGCTCCCTCTCGCCCGTGATAGCTGGCCGCGGATCGGACTTAAACCCCCCCGCCACTCCGTCCCACAGCGACGCTGAGATCGCGGTCCTTCCTCATCGCAATATACCGCTGCTTTTCCTTCTCGGCCTGGATCCAACTCCTACGTCCTTCCTCTTCCAAAAGTCTCGTCCGTTCACGCGAGTTGGACTCCAGCCGCCGCAGCCACAGGTACGATGTCAAGGGGATGAAGAATATGGCGGTGAGGAGGAGGGTGCGGGAGCGGCTGCGACACATCAAGTCAGAGGAGAAGACGACAAGGCGCGGCACTGTATGGGTTTGGAGTGGGCTTCCGCTGGCATAGGGCCCCGCGTTCGGCGCTCAGCGCTCCATTTGGTTATACATACGTCAAGTAAGGACCTGGGCGATAGCCCGGGATAGAGCTCTGAGGGTGAGGGTGAGGGTGAGGGTTGGGACGTGGGTCGGGCATCGGGAGAGAGGGTGTCGTGTCGATCCTGTCGTAGGGTACGAGGAGGTAGGAATGCGAGTCTTGCTCGGTTATGGTGCACTCGACTGCTTTGGAAGGTCGTCGATCAGGTCAAGTGGCGTGGCGTTCTGGACAAAAAGCTTGCGAGGCAGTCTTCTTCCAAGCTCCCGCATATACCGTTCTGTACTGCGGAGGGGGAGCAATGAATGACGGAGTGATGAGCTAGTCTTACCGCAAGGGCAGAAGCGGAACAATTTGGCTGGTGCCGGTTCACAGAGAGTTTGTCACTGTCACTGCAGAGGAAGACGCGAAATAGACCGACTACACTCTAGTATGTTCCTTCTTGCGATCTCATCACTCATGGCTCGTCATGCAGATGGTGCCGTTTTGAGCAACGCCTCGGTACGAGTAACTTTACTGAGGCCGGGCAAATCGCCATGAGCACAAGCGAAGGATAGGCCAGATTGATTGGCGATGAGGGGCGGCGGAGAGTTTGGAAGGTCGAGATATAGGCGAGACAAGCTCTTTTCGACATCCTTGAGCCGTTCTGCGGGGGCCGAGAACAGTCGCCGAGTCTACAGCCGATGTCCAGAGGTTGCAGTGGACTTGATTGACTCTCGATCTGATGTATGTTGCCCACTGGCTGCAATAATACCATCTCATCGTAAACTGTCCAAACCAAGTGGCTCGGCTCATGTCGTAACCACTGCGCTACAGCATAGTCACGGTCTGTTCGCTGAAACGCAACAACCCAAATCAACGACCACAGACCCTCAGGTGCCATCCTTCGTTCCACTACTCTCTCCGTTAGTCCCGCTCGAACCTACTCCATTGTCATCGTCGCTGCCGTCGGCATCGTCTCCGCCTTCTTGACTCTCGGCGTCGTTACTGTCGGTATCATCGTTCCGATCTGATACCGGTTCGCCATTCGCCTTGGCTAACCGCTCTTCCTCCTTCATCTGTCGTATCCTCTCAGTCTCTTTGCGCATGGCTTCGAGGTTCCATGCTCCCTGGTCTTCATCATCGTCGTTGTCGTCATCATCGTCCTCGCTATCCTCGTCCTCGGAATCCTTCCAGTTGCCACTCTCGAACATGGCTCGGCCTGTTGCTTCTCTGGCTTTCAATGCTTCCGCTTCGGCGGCCTTCTTGTCCAAGCGTTCCTTCTTCCACTTGGCAAATGTTTCCGGATTGACTGGCGTTAGAGTGCCGGTCAATTTGTGTCGTTCGGATTCGAGGAAGTCTTCCAGTGTTAATGTGTTCAGCGGGGACTTATCCATCAGAGCCTTTTCGGCTTTCCGCTGTTCCTTTGTCTTTAGTACGAATCTGGGCAGACTTGTTAGCAACGCCTTCAAAAAAGGCAATGGATTGAAAGCATCATACCCAGGCGGCAGGCTGTGCCTGTACATGCACTTGTCGCCCCCATTCGGACATGTCCAGAACCAGCCGTACTTCCCGTCCTCGACGGCTGAAATAAAGTACTTGCAGACCTTGTCGGTTGTCGTCCGCGGATTGCCATGTTTGCTCAGAACGACTTTTCGTAGTTTTTCTTCGTCCCAGTCGTCCATATTGTCCTTCTCCTTCTCCTCCTTCTCTTGTTCCCGCGTGTCTTGGTATAGGTCTTTCTTGGCCACCTTCTTCCCGACCTCGAGGTCATGGCTAAACTTGCATTTCTTGCCCTTGTCGCAGTGACCTTGCTTGAAGAACTGGCAGAGCACGGTTTTCGGATCGACTCCGAACGGCACCTTCTGCACCTGAATCGGCTTGAAGAGTTCTGCGGCCTCGGCCTTTGCCTTCTCGGCGGCCGCCTTCTCTTTCAGCCGTTGCTCCTTCTCG
The DNA here is from genome assembly GCF_000365165.1 of Cladophialophora carrionii CBS 160.54. Lineage (NCBI taxonomy): Eukaryota > Fungi > Ascomycota > Eurotiomycetes > Chaetothyriales > Herpotrichiellaceae > Cladophialophora > Cladophialophora carrionii. The sequence continues at coordinate 2,186,479 of NW_008481831.1, forward strand.
GCCTCTTTTCGTTTCTCTTCGGGCGACTTGTTGGACTTTGCTTGGGCTTGGAGCTGGGCGATCTGTTTCTTCGCGCTGCCGCCCTTTTTGTTCTTCATGCCAAAGGTCTTGTCATCGACCGTGGCTTTGGCCTTTTTGGGCTCTTGTTGCTTGCCCTTTGGCGCCATGTTGGCGGTGAAAGTCCCACAGATGCTCGAGCTGCTTTATGTGGGCTGGAGAGGCTGAAGTGGCGTCCGCTTTGCAAATCCGGTGAAGACTAATTGATGCTGTGAGGTCCGATTTGGGTCGAACTACCAACGGAGGACAGGAGGCGGAGAGGCTACGGGCGGAGACTGGTTCGAGGTGTGCATCTAGTGGGCTTCAAGAGGCCATAGCTGGTGTTGAGTCGTTGGTGGTGCGTGAACAGTGGGCAAAGTGGGCTGCGGATCTTTTCTTGGTGAGTCTCTGCGCCTCTGCGTTTTGTGGGGAAATCACTGACATCAGTCGCTCGACATGCACAAGTCGCATGAGCTAGAAGCTCTGTCCAAAGTCCTCCTACGTCCTTGATCATCTCTAGCCGTTCTATCGGCCCCAGCGATTCAGTCGTGGCTCGGTCGATAGTCCTAATACCATGGCATCATAGGCTAAACCATCACAAACAACGTGCATCCGCGCAGCACTCACCATGGCGAGTGACCCGCGCGTTCCTCCCTCGAACTACCCTCCCTCGATGGGACCCGGTGCTCGACTAACGAACCCAGCTGGCGATGGGCCCGACACAAGAACAAAATTGATGCAGATCATACAGGCCAGATCCAAGTATCAAGTCTCGGTAGAACCAGAAACCCTGTCGCTGAGCTACGAACTGAACGATGCGCCTCGCCTCTACCGACTCTCCTTCGACGCCATGCCCTTGCAGGGCTTTTCCAGGTGGTGGCTGTTCGGAGGGCCTCAGCGCGCACGGCGAGCGGGCATTCTAGCCATTGACATCATCCGCGGCTCTGAAAATGTAGCCAAGAGACCCGTCACACAACAAGAAGCCGAAGCACTTACATACTGGACCTCGAAGAGGCTGTTATACAGCTCCTACGTCACGGCAGCTAGCGTCGTGCTGGGCGCTTTCATCGCTCGCAGAGGTCACGCCCGGATGAAGTTCCCCATCCTACCAGCAAAACCGTTGGAACAATACAACCATTTCCCCTTGAAGCAGGTACCAATTTTGACGGGGCGAACTGCACAGTCAGCATGGCAGTTTACGAGGTACGGCATTTGGATACAGCTCACGTTTCTGGTTGCTTCTCCGACCATTGGAACCGCCGCTTCAATCTTCATCGCAAACGCAATGTCAAGGGATTCGCGGACTCAAGAACTCGTTCACGCCTTGGACCCCAAGCGTGCATGGGAGGATCGTGGTCAAAGTGATTCCGCTAGACAGATGTCGCCCGAACAACAACATCAACTGTCCTCTGGGTTCGAGACGCCAAATCAAGGTCAAGATCTCGAGGCTGACTTCCAGCGGAATTCCAGGGACCTGGAACGGAATGGTCGTGTCGACCAGGGCATGGCGCACGGCTACAATAGTGGAGACAGTATTGAGCGAGGCACAGCAGATGGCGCAGGTACATTGAGTGACTCAGCGGTGAGAGCTCGTGAAAACACACAGCAATATGAGAGATATCCTTCATCATCGCAGCAACAACCACAACCACATGGCCAGTCCGCCAGCCCACCCGCCTCCGCAGACTCTGACCCTTTCTTCTACGACGACGCATCACCTACCACAGGCAACGATCGAGACAACGCATCACCTGTTGCGTACACTCAGCCCTCAGGAGGCAGTGTATGGGAGCGTATCCGACGCGGCGGCAACGCCTCCTCGCCATCACGACCGCCGCCCTACGGTGCTCGCGCCCAACCCGGCGCAGGCCAATCCACCCGTCTTGCCGAGCAAGAAGCAGAATTCAGTGAACGCGATGCATACAGCAGCGAAAGTAAATTCGGGTCAGCAGCAACGTTACGGGACGGCCGTGATCGCGAACGGGCGCAACGAGAATTCGACGAGATGCTGGAACGGGAGAGACAACACAGTGGGAGCGATGAATACAGCCGGGGTATGAGAGCCGTGGAACAAGGCGAGGAGAGCGGCAATGCAGCCCCAGGTGTAAGTGGAGGCGGAGGTTCAGCATGGGAGAGAAGGCGCCGAGCATGATCCACCGTCATGGTCAATATCAGTTGGACGCGCCAATACCGTCCCACGAAGGAGATGCCGGTCAAGAAAGATGAATCTCCCTGACTCGGTGGGCTGAATCACACTTCGCAGAGCCTCATACTGAGCGAGACATCGTTCCCGTATCATCGCCACATCGGCTCGACATTGTACTGTATACTAACAATAATACTGCTACCTACTCCCTCAATGGCAGGTCTGGGCAGACGGGACAAAAGTGACTTTAGCTGTTCGGAGTACTGTAAACTTGATCCGAACTGATACCACGACCAAATCGCAACGGAGGCTCAGTTTCGCAATCTGGATCTATCTACTGTAACTATCTCTGACTCTGAAGTTGGCATCCTGGTCTTCCCTGTGCGCTGCACCTGCACTGTCCTATCCCAAGGCATGAAACACAGTAGGCAAAGTAGGTAGGTATGTGCATACCAACTACTGTAGTGCAGTAGACTCGCAGAGGATTCACAGAAGAGGGAGGACTCAGCTAATTACAACATGACCGCGAATGTAAGTCTGATGATAGGCATTGCCGTCGACCTCTCCGCAGAGATAGATGGCAGTGTACGGAGTATAAATACTGTCTTGAGTGCATCTGGTACGGGCTGCGGAGGAGGAGTGTAAGTGTCCCTACCTTAGTGTGAAGATAGCCATACCTACGTGCCTACACATGTCTACCCAGGTACCTACTGAGTAGGTATTGTTGAGAGCGGTGCGTAGAGCATACTCACACAGAAGTAAGAAGTCCTGGATCGGGACATTTAAACCTACACACCCAAGTGCAACCCACTAGGTACCTACTGTACGGAGTAGGTTACCTAGTACGTTGTGGCGCTAGTGCTCGGGCCGTTATGTAAGCACCAGGCACCAGGACACCCACTCGACACCCAAACGCGAAGCACCTAACCAAGACTGCCTACCCCAGTAGAGTGTAGTGATAGGTAGGTAGGTAGGGGCCTAACTTCCAGTGGTACAAGTAGTGATGGAAGGACAAAACACCCAAGACCGCGCCAGGCATGTCCTATGACTCAGCAAACGTATCTACTGTACCTAGGTAGGTGGCCTCGGTACAGGACAGTAGGTGCTCAGACGAGGTGAACGTGACCGCATAATCGGTGAAGCCTACATGTGCTATCAAGATTTTCAATATTGGACGCCTGAAAGGAAGGCGCGGTGTACTGCACAGCCAGTACAACGGAACTGCAATACGTCCTGGCGAGTCAAATAGCAGGTGTGGATGTGCGGAAAGGGGAGCTAGGGCTTTCAGAGACGTGGAAAATGGACAAAAGGACGGACGAACGGCCGGACACTTGCTTCGGTCTCACGTTAGATGCCCGGGTGAGAGATCATTCTTGATTTGAACGGGTGTACTGTGTATTTCCGACGGCCCAGCAATGGGACGGATGGATGTGCTCCTCTCCAAAAACTCGATACCAGAATGACCCTGTCTGGGGACTCCCTGTCACAATCGATCCAGCCTGGAGATGAGAATTAAGATAGCGGTGCGATTGATTTTGGAAAGACCGTCTCTTCCATCACCCCCGGTCGCAAACCATACTCCGTGCTTTTCAACGGGAAAGGGAGGGTTCTAGAGGTAGTGGTGACAGCGCAGGAACAGTGAGCTAGGGGTGGATTTTGGTGGCACGGAGTCGTAGAAAGGAAAGGCCCGACTGGACTGGGATCTTCTGTCGTCGTCTTCGAGTGCCTTGATGGGGCGGGCAAGAAGCGCAACCTGTGCAGGTGGGTATCGTCTTGGGTTGCTTGCTTCAGGAGCTCGCACCGAGGTGTCGCATGACTGACGCCTCTACGCCGCCTCCTTGGCCTTTCCCTTGCCTTTTTCACCTGCATCCTCGTCTTCTTCGAGGTCGGGCATGTCATCATCGTCGTCATCCCCCTCTTCGTCATCGTCGTCCGCGCCCTCGGCGTCGGCAGGGCTGTCTCCGCCGAGACCAGCGCCACCACCAAGTTTGGAGAAGTCAATGCCACCGAACCCGCCGTCTTCGCCGAGCCCGCCACCGAACTGGTTCATGTAGTCATCCTCGGGAGCCTCGTTCTGTTCGTCCTCATCGACCCACTGAGATTGAGTTTAGTATTGGCTGCAAAGACAATTGGATTGTGGGCAACATACCTTGTCGAAGTCTGTGCGCAAGTAGTGAACCTTTGCCGAGTCCTTGAGCAGGCGCGGCCAGTATTCTTCCTTCATCTCCTTCTTTCTCAGAATCAGTTGGATGTTGGCCGGCGTGTGGTGCGTCTTTGAATTTTCCACGTCAATCTCGGAGAAGAATTCCATCTCGAGGTGGTATGTGGTCTTCTTGGTTTCGGATGTGCCGGTGAAGGTGAGGCCGGTCGGCTTCAGGTCAAGTTTGAGAGACTTGGGGGGAACATCAGGCACACTGATGGTCAGGTAGACGTAGTTCTTCTCAGCCTCGGTGGCGGATGAGCGCTGAGCCCACAGGACTGCAATGCCAATGTCAGTATTTCGTCAGGTACCAGAGGGGACTTGACAGTGGCAATATCACTGTTCCATGTACGGGAAGCGGGCGATCGGGGGACTTTACCTTCGGGAGTAGCTTGAGAAGACATTTTGGGGATTGAGAATTAGAGGGTTTACTGGTCTCAGAAGATACAAAGTTGGGAGTGATGGATGTAGGGACAAGTGCTGAGTTGAGAAGGTATGACTGCTGCACAGAGACACGGGAAGAATGTTCTGCTCGCTTTAATGCGCCTGACTGCGGAAGATTCGTTGTGTGCGTGGGCTGTAGGTTCTAGAGACTGAATGGAAAAGGACGATGCCAGCAACGAATAGAATGACATCGAACTGGGCCAGAAGCTACAGTATCCCACCTTGCGCGAACAGTAGCCGCCCCATCCCCCACTCCTCCCTCACCAAGCACGCAAGGCAGCACCTCGGAGCAGCCCTACCAACTCGACTTCGGGCAACTTGCTCCGGGGAGACAAATGCATGCGCCCTCTACCGCTGTCATCTATCAAGACTGTACACTCTCACTGTGAGCCTCCTGACGGCGGTACTTTGTTCACGTCCGCCATGGCTCAGTAATTGGTCGCAACCAGGCTGCGACAAATCCCAGCCAAAGGACCAGTATCCCTCAGGACTACCTATCGCGCCAGCATGCAGTCATTCAAGGCGGTTTTCTTCAAGCCGGATCCGCAGGAACAAGTGCGTTGTCGGGCTCTGGCTATATGGCAACGCAGGCTGACCTCTGTCTGTAGAAACGGAAATGTGACAACATCATTCGCAAGAATGTGCGGGGGCTCGACCGCGACATTACCAATCTCAAAGTCACCGAGCAAAAGACCCGCGCTCTCATTCTGAACGCTGCCAAACGAGGACAGAAGAACCCGTCACAAGCCAAACAAGGAGCCAACGAGGCCCGGATCTTTGCGCGAGAGCTGATCAAAGTGCGGAAACAGTCGGCAAGACTACACACCAGTAAGGCACAACTACAGAGCGTGCAGATGCAGGTGAACGAGGCTTTCTCAGTTCGCAAGATCGAAGGGAGCCTCAAGGCAAGCACCCGCATCATGAAGGATGTTAACACGTTAATCCGACTGCCGGAATTGACGGGGACAATGCAGGAACTGAGTCAGGAATTGATGAAGGCCGGCATCATTGACGAAATGGTGGGCGACGCTCTGCCAAACGATGAGCTGCTGGAAGGAGAGGACGAGGAGGCTGAGACGGAAGTCGACAAGGTCCTGGGAGAAGTGCTGAAAGGCAAACTCGGGACGCAGGAACAGCAACTGCCACAGCTCCCTGTCGAGCAGGAAGAAGACGAGGAAGAAGACAGAGAAGCGGAACTAGAACAAATGCGAGGCAGACTAGAGGAACTGAAGAGTTGATCTGGCTATGATGAAGGCGAGGATTGATGGGACATGGACTGGCGTTGCTGGACACAGGAGTGCTGTCTCGCTGTCATTCAGATGCCCGGGCGATCGCTTTGAATAGGCTCGTGACATGTTATTGGCGAGCAACCCGAAACGGATCTAGCTATGTAGCCTTGTTTTAGCGGCTTCTCGCGGCTGTTGCCTCCGATTCCCCCCTAGGCTACGGAGGACGAGGTACGCTCACAGGAGCAGCCACCTCCTTCCTTTCACTTTCACTTCACTGCAGTGTCACTGCCACCACTTTATTCGAGCGCATATCTAATTCTTCTTGCGCCTTCATCACCCGTTTGTTTCAACATCTATCTCCTCTGTAAATTCTTTCAAGCTTGCAACTTGACGAGCTGCGACAAGCCAATCACTTGCTTATCCTGTGGCGCAAATCGATTGCAGAAAGGCTCTCGGACGACCACCACAACACTCATTATCCTTCTCTACTTTCCTCCACCTTCACAACCTCTTCCTTGAACCTTCAAGTCACACGTTCAAGATGTCTGGCAGGCTAGATCAATCTCTCGACACCATCATTGATAGCCAGAAGAAGGCAAAACGCGAGACTCGTCGTCGCAAGGTCGGAAAGCCTTCCGGAACAACTGCTCCTGTCGGTGGTGTCAAGAAGGCAACGAGACCCGTCAAGTCGGCCATCAAGCCCGCAACTGGCGCTGCAGCTCAAGCTCGCTCCAGCAAGATCGTCGTCAGTGGCTTGGTATGTCTCGACCGTCGTCAATGCTCACCTCGTCGCCGCTAACAGATATCCCAGCCACTCGATGTCAACGAAGCCCAGATCAAGGTATGTTGATTACGAGGCTTATCGACCTTGGATTTCCATCGCCGCCCGTCCACCGCCTGTTATTCTTTCGCGCTCTTTACGCGACCGTGTCCGAGGAGAGATGTCGAAGACGTCGAGAAAGAACATTGAAGAAGTGGCAAGACCGGAGAGGCTACACCCATGGATCATATCGCCATGCTGAAAAAGCTGGCTTGATATAGGGCGGGCGCTGTTGTCCATTGCACTCTCATGCTCGCATTTGTTTGTTGCGATGCAGCTTATTGAGAACATGGATTGCCTACGATCTCGCAACATCATTCCCGGCGGCTAGCCACCGCGCAGGGTCTGAAGCAGATCTGCCCAGAGAACTTCTCGTCATGCTGAGACGCATTTGAGATTCTCACAACCTTGACCACATGGAGCATCAGCAAGTTGCATCAGAGTTGAAGAAAGCACAGCACATCAGCAGAGCGCATCCAGCAGACGAGCCCACTGGCACTCCAGCGACCATCCTATCGCCATCTGGGAAAGAAGCAGGCGAGAGACTAGGGAACAGGAGTCAGCTTGCCAGGCCTATTCATCAATGCCGCGCGCAGTACACCCGACGTCCCACCGGAGCCTACATCAATACAGCGACATCTCCAACTCATCGCTACTGTGACGCCGGTTGATGATTCTCAACAGCCGGTTTACACACGATCAACTCGTCGGTTCCTCTTGCACGACATTAGCAACATCGGTTGGTTGGCAGGCAGGAGTACCAGCCTTCATCGAGCACACGTGTGCCACACCATCTCGCTGCTGACATGCTATCGCTCTGGCCTATGCACTTGCTGATGCTTCTCTGCAAGAATATGTACCTGGACTGGACTCTACGGTGGAAGCATGTCTTATCAATTTCTTGCTTGGGGACGAACGAAGCGGAGATATGCTATCACTATCCATCCACAGCACCTTACTGATCACTCTCGGCCGAATAGGAATATTTCGGCAAATCCGTAGGCAACGTCAAGAAGGTTTCCCTGCAATATAACCAGACCGGTCAGAGCCGTGGTATTGCAGACATCATCTTCTCCAAGCCAGATTCTGCGGCCAAAGCAGCAAAAGACCTGAATGGAATGCTGGTGGACAAGCGACCAATGAAGGCAAGCACGACACCGTCCACTGCATGCCTGGATTTTTTTTCCCTGACCTCAGCTAGATCGAAGTGGTGGTAGACGCAAGCCATGTTCCAACACCGGCTCCAGCCAAGTCACTTGCGGAACGTGTTGCGTACGCAAACCCAAAACACTCGGGGAAGTCGGGGCCACTGACCAAGACCAGCGCCAACCCGAAGGCTCAACCCAAGTCAGCTACTGCGACCAAGAAAGTCGTCGGAAAAGATAGTGCCAAGGGGCGACCTGCTGGTAAAGCCGGAAAGCCAAAGCGTGGCCGGAACTCGCGACCAAAGGCCAAGACCGCTGAAGAACTCGACGCCGAAATGACCGACTATTGGGGAGGCAACAATCCGTCCGCCGCCGGTACGAACACCGATGCTACCGCTACGAATGGTGCTGCTCCCGCAGCCACCACTGGCGAGGACGCCATGGAGGAGATTTCAGTGAGCGACATCGAATTCATCTGCTGAACCCCCTTGGAGACTGACACCCGTATCAGTGAAAGCCCATGATTGGATATCCCGAACAAATTGAGACCAAAGCTCGCGCGAGAGCGGAACAAGACGACCGGCGACTCTCGAGCTTTCTCTTTTCGCCAGATGACTGTACTACATAGCGCCCTGTACCCCCACCCCTGCTTTCATTCATCCGACAAATGTGTTGCTAGCTTTGCGAGAGAGAGGGCAGAAGACCATGGCAGGAGGCATATTGCGGGCTGACAGGGTTGGTGCACGAGAGCCCTAATTGGAATTGCACGGAAGGGAACGCATCGCCGATAGATCGTCCTTCGATCCAGCGAACCTGTATGCAAGGTGCAGGCACTTTTTAGCAGAAATACGTGCACAGAAACAAGCCCAATTCCAGGTTCCCATTCCCAAATTATCAGTGTCACATTCTTTTAACGAGAGTTTCATCTCAAGTACAGCCTCGTGGAATCTGAGTAGACACTCGGTTCTTCCCAATCTTTCTGTAATCAAATACGTTGCTCGAAATAGAAGCTTTCATCATACCCTTCTCGGTCGTGAAGTGACTGTTTTTAACCCACCGCCCACCGCCCAACGCGGGCTTGTATATGACGGAAAGCATTGGCCCCAGTTCTCGACCTGTCGCGATCCGGTCTCAATGTGGCAGCTCTGTAGAACCCCTTAGATCTGGTATTGTGTACGCTGGAGGAACTTAATCCGCGCATCACGCGTTGGCAGTGGGTTTCAAAGAAATTCGTACTCGTCCTCGTCTTCATCCTGGGGGTGCGGCATGGCGCCATGTCGGACGTCGGAAGTCAGTTGGGCGGACTGGGCGGAGTGAGCGGTCTGAATCTGCGCGTGATGTTGGATTTCGTCGTCTTCGTGCCGATTCGGCGGTAGGAACGGGTGATTCTGCGCTTTTGCTCTCCCAGTCTCTTTCCCTTCTCCAGTTCCTTCCGCTTTCACTTCGGCCGCCTCCTCCTCCTCCTCCTCCTCCTCCTCCTCCTCCTCCTCCGCCGCCGCCGCCGCCGCCGCAGTGTGGAGGAATGCAGGGTGAGCAGCAGGCTTGATATCGAGCGCGTCTGGATCGCTTGTATTATTACCCTCGTATGGCTCGTTGGAGGCAGACTCGGCATCATCGCCGCCAGCGACGAAGGCCCGCAGGCTCGCCGTCATTTCCCTTTCAAGCGGGTCGTCCCCGTTGATGGTATCGACGTCGGCTTCGTTGGCGTCATCGCCGGTTTCGCAGGTCCTAAGTTCGGTGTCTGGATCTGTCATTTCTGAGCCGTCCGCGGTATTTCGACTTGGAACACCTTCGCCGAAATCGACATCGACCCCGCCCCAGGGATCGCGTGCCGGATCAACAACTACGACGTCCGCATCCGCGCTGCCGCCATCGGCGCTGGAAGTGTCAGAGGACAAACTCGTCACCGTATGTGTCCCGTCGGTGGCTAGTTTGCTCGCCTTGCCGACTGTCGAGATGCCCTGACTGCTGCTGATCTCTTCAATGTCGCTGTCACTGTTGCTGATCGGCGAATCGGCTTGATCATAGGGTCTTCTGATTCGCCCTGGGCCGAAAGACTCGAAGGTGACTCTGGCGGGATCTATGTTTGGCACCGGTGTCTCATCAAACACACCACCGCTTCCGTCATCGTTGCCGTCCGGCACCCAGAGCGGTAAGTACCGGAATTCATCCTCACCGAGATTGAGCACGGTGTCGACGAGATTTGTCGGCAACAGGCCGGTGTGATGGAACAGATGAGGCGGGTATAGAACACCAGAGCAGATTTCCCCCACAGCTGCGCCAATTTCGTGGAGCATCTCCTGCGGATTGATAGGGTACAAGGCCTGCTTCCTCAATTCTGCACAGGGAGTGGCTTTGCAGTGGCCGGACAGGTATTCGGTCTGTCTACGGGTGTTGCTATTCAAAAAGGCTTGTTGGACGGCGCGGCTGCTACTTCCGGAGGTCAGTTGTAATGGCTGCTGAGGCACAGACATGAATTTGCGGGAGCCATTGAAAGACCTCTGGCTATATGGGAACGACCCTGCTGTTTGCGGTGTAGGATTCACGGGCATTTCACCTGCCTCCGTGGAAGGTGGCTCTTTAGTGGCGGCAGGTGGGCTTGAGCTAGAGTTCGAGCCATTTCCAATGCCTGCTCCTGCTTCACTTTCTGAGAATGAAGCTGACGGTGGAAGTTCCGGGGGGATTACTTCCTCAGTGTTGTTCATCGCCATTGGTTTAGCCTCAAGATGGCTGGGCGGGGTTGAGTTATGCTTGTGGCTCTTGTGTTTTGCGAGGAACGCTGCTACTTTTTCCGTCCACGCGGTGGCCTGGGTCGGCCCCGGCTGTATATGCTCGACTGTTGGTTGCTGCTCCTCGAGTCGCTGATCTTCAATACCCCTCTGGGCAGGACCAGAAGCATCCATCCTCATCGCCTTCTGTCGCAAGGCAAGAGTAGCTTGACTTTTGCTCGGGACTGTAGCTGCCTTCTCTACCTGCGAAGCTAGACAGCCATCGATGCTTCGCAGTGACGGGGTTGGGGATGCTGGATTTCCGTAAGTAGATTTCCGAGCGCTGCTCCTGCCACGACATTCCCCAGATACGGCTGGAGCGGTCGCTCGATCGGGCGAGGACAAGAACAAGTCTGATCCGCCTCCCAATTCTGCGGCTGGGGCTGAACCCAGATTTGACAGGCTGGCAGGGAAGGCTACTTCCTTGGTGGCACCTGGATTACTGGAAGAAGGGGCTGAACTGCCTGTATCCCAGAAACCATGAAGGAATTTCTCGGCTTCGGTGGTCTTACGACGTTTGGTGGGTGAAGATCCTTCTTCTGCCCGTCGAGATAAAGGGCTTCTTGGGGGAGTTTTGATCGCAAGTTTGTCCAGCGCCAAGTCAGTGGGATCGCGAACGACACCTGGACTCATCTCAGAGACAGGATGCTCAAAGCCGTTCAGGCTCCGGCTTTTCGCAAGCTCTCGCTCGCACAACATCCGATTCACCTCAATAATCTTTTCGTCGAACGTTGACCGTAGAATCTGGGTGATGCCGTACATTGGCTGTTCTTGGTAGAGCGCCTTGAACTCGAGGGTGTGATCGGTGTCATAAAAAAACGAGGTAGTGCCTTTAGCGGCGATGTTCGTGTGACCAATGTCAAATTGCGTATGCTGTAAAGCAAGCCAAAAGGTCTTTGTGAAGGGCCTCGTTGATGGGTTGAGGGTCTTATACACTTCAGAAAAGCTGTTCGCCGTAGCTGATCGGAATCTGAGAGTGGATTTCACATCCTGCTCTAGCTCTGCAAAATGCTTTTGATCCTGGCAGAGGACATAATAGATTCTTGACCGCACGTATTCGTGGATGGTCTTTTTCGCTGAAATCAATAACGACGCCTCTTCCGGCGTCTCTGCGATAGTCTTATCAAGAACGTCATACATGGCGCTCTCTCGTAGGAAGGTTAGGTGTTCGCACATACGGGAGGTGATGTCCCGGATCCGCTTTACAAGAGACGAGGCTGCGTGATCAATGCGATTGCGTTCATCGTCATCGAGAAGCTCAAGCTTCCGGCCATGGACGTTTTGGCGGAGTGGTGCGAGAATGTCTGGCCTCTGTTCTCCATAGACTTCAATGAGAGCTCGCTCGCCGACCAGGATTGAGAATGAAGCCTTGATAAGATCTGGAGACTTAATGCCCATGGCAATTCGATACGCAACTTCGGGATTATTTTGGATGAAGTTGGCATTGTTGTCTGCATAAAGCCAGGTAGTAATCCAGCGCGCGATGCGCTCATGCGCACCACAGCCGAAGTAACGAGCAAGAGCGAAGAACGTCCAAACCTTCGGAGCCGAGTCGAGCTTTGGGTTCTTCCCACTGATGGCCTGCAACAGTCTTTCGAGAGCAGAATGGTGGCGAAGGGCGGAATACTCTGCGGCGACTGCTGGCTGTGAATTTGGTGCCAATGATGTGGGTGCCTTAACCAGCTTTCGCGCAAGTTCCAAGAGGTTGGGCGGGCTGGTCGTAGCATCTGCTGGGGTCTCTCCCACGGTACCGGAAGGGTTAGCTTGTTGCCCTGCGGCTTGGGCTGGAGGTTGTCCTCCAAAGTCATCATGACCTAGTACGGATAAAGGTGTGAGATTGTAATGCTCTCTTGCGTGATGCCACGTGAGCACGCCTCGAGTGCAGGAGAGTTCGGTGATGAGAATCACGGCTTCCTCATCTTCCTTGGGCGGGCGAAGGTCGATGTAGCATCTGAATTTCCCTCCGTGCTTCCTTTCCGCCCTCTCAAGCACGATGCGGTGTTCTTTCCTCAACCTTCGCTCCGCACGGAATGATTTCGTCGGATTCAGCAAATCATTGTCGGTGAACCTCGACTCGTCGCCCATGAGTCGGAGAGTTCTCCAATTGAGGACATGGACACGATCAAAGTGATGCTTAATGTACTGATAGTCCTGATCTGTCTGCCCAACCTCTTGTGGTGGAGCACCGAAGTAGATTGCCACGTCGTCCTCCGGTTGATCCAGCGGATCAAACTCGTTGTTGAGGCTGAGCACAAGTTCCAGAGACTGTCCACTTGAGTCACCCTCGACTGGTAGCCGCTTTTGAAGCAGCGAGTCTTGCCGGTGCTCGAGTGACAGTCTGATAGCTTCGGCCAGGTCTGCGTGCTCGTTTAGGATCCGCTGGGAAGTAGCCGAAGTGCTAGCGGTAACATTCGAGGCGTCCTTCCAGCACGGATTAGCAGGGGTAGCAGGCCATACGTCGGTATGTTTTGGGTCGGGATGTGGTAGATCCATGTCGACTAATGTTCGCGCTGCGTTCCCAGGGATTTTGTCCTGTTAGCGACGAAGAAATGATTTCGTGTCTGGAGATCTCGAAGCTAGAACGGCTTAGCACAGTCTTGCATTCAAAGAGCCCATTTCATTGCGAACCTCACACGCCCAAGGTAAGCCGGTCTTCAGGCTGCCCCGTCGGTCTGATAATTCGCCTCAGATGTTCGGGGTGAGGCTGAGGCAGCCGCAAGATTGTGTACCAGGCTGGTCATACGGCTGGATGCTTGCACTGTCAATACATAGTTCGCGAAACTGGAACTGAATTGAAATTGAAGAAGAGTCAGAGACATGCGACAATTCTGGTCCAGGCTGAAGTAAGAGTGAAGTGAAGTGAGGCGGAACGGGCACTGATGTCTGCCTGAGCATGTCAGTCACGGGCGCTTTGAGACTCAGCTGCATATGCAACACGCTTCCCCGCCATTAAGATGCTGGTTCCCCTGGAAATCAATCCACTCAATGCCGCAAAGGAACCAATGGCGAGAAGAAAGTGCTGGCAGGGATGGCGCTGTTCATCCACAACAAAAGAATAGGCAAACAGGCAAGCAAAGCCTGACGCCGCAGGTTCGCCATGCTTTCACGAGCCTATCCTATGCTGTCAATCTCCTTCCCCAAGCAAACCTACTGGTAATAAGGAAAGAGGCTCAATGAATAGATTCCAGCAACGTGCAGACTGAGATACATTTGATGATCGAAAATGCACAAAAGACGAAGCTGAGAGAAAAATGAGCGACAACTCAGTACGGCGCACTGTGGGTCGCATCTCCCACCTACGCCGTATAGGGCTGCCACCTACAGTATGTATTAGCGGCCCGATGGCCTGGCTGCTTACACAAAGACACAACTCACTTGCCTGATACCCTACCTATACACATCCTGCTTTCATTCATCCCTTATTGATACAGGATGTTGGCTGCTTCTTTCACAGAAGCTGGCACAGCGACGAGCAGAACATGCAAAGGTGGTATCGCAGGCGAGGTCATCTCAATACATCGCCATAGCAACAAATATGACCTCAGTCCAGTAGTCGTGAATCGCGAGTGCAAGATACTGTACAGCCCTAGAATTGTGCGAAAGAGACACCAAGCCTTTTCGAGCGGGTTTCACGTCGTCCTCAGCCCACACATTTGCTCCACGCTGGCAGACCACAGCCGAACCCAACAAACAGATAGATCAAAAAGATAACCACAACCACCAACAGCACCATGACCCGGACGTTCTTCCACCACATCTGTCGTCTGAGCCCCCTGCTTCGTACCCTAAAGTCCCTTGCGCTACCCCCAAGCCGATCAGTCTTATCGACCAAGAGATCGATCCTTTCACCTCGCTCCAGCACACGCTCAATGTTCTCCGTCATGATATCCCTGACACTGTCAATTTCTTTGCGTGCGTTGGTGAGAGCGTCGCTGGGAGGAGCCGTGTTGTATTGCTGTATCATGGCCTTGAGCGTCGAGTTGAACGCTGCCGTGCCATACGCGGGGAGAGACTGAAAGTCCGTCGACTCGGGCTTGTATTGCGTCAGAAACTTCTTCTTGAGTTCGAGCAGGAAAGCGAAGGGTATGCGCCGGCCCATCTCCGTCTGTGCCACCACGAGGTACGTGAGGGCTGCATGGCTTGAAAGCTGTTCGTCCGAGCCATTCGAGGTCGACGAAGGAGAGTCGGCTATATAGTGCACGAACAGCCGATCGTGTGTGTACGTGAGCTTTGCTGGACTAGAATGGGAGATTTTAGGGAGAATGACTGAGGCGAGAGACGAGGCCGACGAGGATGACGTGCCGGGAGAGGTGTGCTCGGTTAGGATGGTCGTTCCATGGGCGATGCAAGCACTGTAATGTGCTGTCAGCGTTTAACCATTCCGAGCATGCGACAGGTGCACCTACTAGAGCAGCTGGTTTGACTGGCCTGAACTCGAGGCCATATCCGAAGGCGCCAGGCGCTATCCTGCAGTGATTGGAGAAATGGGCACACGTCTCGAGCGTTCTTCGACGTGGTCAGTTGAAATGATAGTTGACGTCGGAGATGATGAGAAAGGGTTGTCGGGGCACGAGCGAGAGAACTTCAACGGACTGTCCCTGTTGCTGCGGCTTTGGCCTAGGCCACTGCGCATGGTGTTACGAGTAGGTGCCCTTGTGGCAGTTGCGTCACTCAGTCACGCTAAAAAGAGTGGCGGCAATGTGGCTAAACACGCCAACCAAAGTCAGTCGCCACGTGGCGCACCCAGCCTTGCAGGCTCACCAGGCTCAAGGCTATGACACTGGGGAGGGGGCAAGTTGGTATGCCTCAATATTATTCAATCTACACGCCTATGACCCAGCTCGCATGGGTCATCCTGGGTATCAATGCAAAAACACGGCCGCCCAAATGTTACATGACAGGTCTTTCCAAGGTGCGCATCCGCTGATCCTCATCAACGAGACACGGGCCGGTCGTGGGCTGGAATCTTTCCAGACTCCTTTGCTTCCTTGTCTGCCGTCTCAGTCACCGTCGCGCCTGGCTCCGATTGAGCAAAAGTGCGCTTCTCCAGAGCTCTGCTTGACTTAGGACTAGGCCTTTCCGTGTCAGCATCTGCCGTGGCTGGCCGGATGGCTTCCTTTTCTCCAAATCGGTCTTTGCGACCGCGGCCGCGACTCTGGCTGGCTCCTTTACCGTGCCGCAGATGGCTTCGCATCTCGTGAATGACATCTCGGAAACTTTCTTCCAGTGAGTTCATCCTAGCCATCATAATCTTGGTAAACATCTCCTGTTGCTCTTTCTGCTCCTTGGCATGTCGTGACTCGACAGCCTCTTTCGCCACATGGGCGGCAAAGGAACTTGGTAGCGCCCCAATGAAGCCGCCACCGACTGCTTGGTTATCACCAATATCTGAAACAAGATCCAGTTCAAGCGACGGTCTTCGCCGAGGTTGTCCTGGAACTGGTAGCAGTCCGGCAAGATTCGGGGTTGATCGAAAGGCTTGCTCACTTTTACCAGGCAGGACCGGTCGCATTCGAGTCGGGCCTGCTGTAGGTCGCTTTGGTGTCCGGTGGCCTGGAGTATGGGATCCAGGTTTGGAAAGTGGTGTCCGAGTTCCTGATGCGGGGGCCGAGACCTGTGCCTTTGTGACTGGAGCTATTGTGCCCCCAATGGAGGAAGATTGCTCGGTGCTGGAGTCTAACACTGGTTTGAATATCATCGTTGCGGTTGACACGTTGCGCGTGTGCGAGGGATGCCCATGCCTGGGAGAATATGCCTTATCAAGCCTGGCGTGGGGATTTGTCCTTACAGGCTGACCGTCGTCGGGTGCGGGAGCTGTTGGCGACTGCTTAGATGTAAAGTAGTCACGGCGCTCAACGGCGGCATTAGCCCTATTATGTGTCTCACGTTCGTCCTCATTTGGCGGTCGAGTTTCGGACGCTGTGGTTTCTTCCTCGTCAATCTCATCGTTGGTGTGTAGTTCATCGTCTCCATCCGCGTCCGTATGGTGATTGGGCTCTTCCATGGCCGAGGGCGTTATCATCACTGGCTGTCTTTCGGCTGGAGAAAAGACATCCGCAGCGGTTGCAAAATCAGCCGGATCAGACACGACCGACATTGTGCGGCGTGAGAAATCGCGGACCCGGCTGAAGTGGCGTGGCCGGCGAAAGGATGACCCTTTCGCCTCTAGTCTGTCAACAACCTGCCTGTCCTGCTCCTGTGGGGGCTCCACGGCATCGTCGCCCATTTTACTCATCCATGTATTCACCACGTTGCTCGCCTTACGGAGATCGCGACTTCGTTGGGCGCCCCGTACCGTGGCGTCAAAAGGCTGTCTGAATACCTCCTCCAGGGCTCTATCTTGCCTGAAAGTGGCAATGGAAGGGGCCCTGGTCAGGCGCGGGAATTTGGGCGCTCTTCTCCCTTTGCTTCGGTGGTCAACGAGATCAATACTGTCGTACACGGTAGACTGCAGGATAGTCTTCTCGTACACAAAAATGGAGAATAACAGCGGTAGGTGGGTGATTTTGATTATGGTTCTGTTGACTTTGACGTACTGCCGGAAAGGAACAAAGTACCGCAGAGGCACCAGGAGCCATTGCAGGATGTTGGTCGGTGCGACATAGGAGAAGAGAGCATCAGATTTGACGTGGGAGATGGTGTTGACTGCAAACAGAAATTGATGCTCTTCATTCGCGTTCCGGACGATGGCCATGAAGGAATTCGTCAGTACGGTGATCAGGATGGTGACCACGAGGAAGTGACAGATGAACAAGAACAATGTCAGGATGGTCTTTCCCAAGGCATTGTATT
Organism: Cladophialophora carrionii CBS 160.54; assembly: GCF_000365165.1. NCBI lineage: Eukaryota > Fungi > Ascomycota > Eurotiomycetes > Chaetothyriales > Herpotrichiellaceae > Cladophialophora > Cladophialophora carrionii. Next base: position 2,204,059 of record NW_008481831.1, read on the forward strand.
CGTTCCACCGGTCCCACGCCGCAGGTGTGAACCCCATCAGCATCTGGAGTAGCGCATATGCCACCGAGCTAGGAGTGTCAACGCCATCTTTGCCGAAAGACAAAGTCAGCGCAACGAAGAACCCACTGCAACTGATCAGGATCAACAGTGAGACTGCAACAAGGTCGGCGGCCATGTATCGGAAGGCAATCAAGAGCGGCGAAAAGTAGCGGTAATGGTCAAGAACAGAGAACAGCCTGGGAAACAGCAGGATGGCGTCAGCGGCGAGCACGTCGTACGCCATGTTGGCCACATAGTGTTTCCTCACGTCGGGCATCAGTATGCCATACAGCCGGAGCGCCAGGTGGATGAGAAGCAGGACAAGGATTCCCAGGTCGAACGTATTCCAGAAGCTCGCGATGTAGAGACTGAAGCCTTGTTCGTTGAAGCCCACAATCTCATCGAGCATGTAGCCCGCCGCCCAAAACCAGAAAATGACTTCGAGTGTCGTAATCTCCAGCGATCGCTCCACAAGGACGGCCACAAACAAGCTGAGAAGGACGGCAAAGGACAAGGTGGAGAGAATGTTGCGGTATCGAGGGACACGCAACCGGGACAGCTTGAAGAGGGAGGCGTCGCGAGGATTGTACAGCGTAACAGCTCGTCGCGCAGGTTGAGTTTCAATGCTAGTGGGAACTAGCTTGCTGGTTGAGTTCCCACCACTTGTCCCGTAGCTTCTCAGCTGTTTGCTCGCGGATGGAGACTGGCGATGCAGGTTGTCGGCAGCAGAGTGAAAGACGATAGTGCCGGCCCAGATCGCTTCCAGCTGCTTCACCACCATGGGATGAGAGAGGAACTTCTTGGCCTGAGCACGGATGGCGATTTCGAAGCAGGATATTCTCGCTGGGCGCTGGGTTCCCCTTCTGGAAATTACCGTGGACCTCCGTTCGTCCTGAGTATGTGGTACAGCGTCCAGGTGTCCTTGCAGAGGGTCAAAGTCGTATGACAAAGCGTCAATCAATCCTCTTGTAGAGAAGTCTCTAAGCATCTTGATCGCGAGCAGCTCGCAGACCATGGCACGAGTTCTATTCGTCCCACTGTTGCCCGAGGTCATAGCAGCTTCTTTTCCGTACTGAAGACAGTTGGCCATAAGAGCATAATGTGTGGCAGCATTGAGATGATTGTTGCGAATCTCTTGTTCTATAGGCTTCACTAGGAACTGCGAGATCTGGGGGGCTCGGAGCTGCTCCCAGGACAAGACCGTGTCGCAACGGGAGGTGACCAACAATCGAACAGCATGGGTGAGAGCAAAGACTGGTATGGCATCGAGATGCGCAGCTGAAAAGATTGGAAGCAAGGGTTCGCGATCGTCGAGGCCGTCTTCATCCTCGTCACCGTTCCCAGCGTCAGCTCCGTCTTCATCGTCCACCTCTTCCTCGTCGTCATCTGCTTCACTATCATTCCCCTCATCTTCCATCGCCCCATCATATTGTGCTTGTGGTGACCGTCTGCGGCGTCGAGGAGCATTTCGTGAAGTTTCGGGGGAACGCGTCGTCGGAGTGTAGGTCGAGGAGAACGGTGAGCGATCACGATGTCTGCGAGTCCTTGCAGACCGCCGGAGGGAGAATGACAGCATGGTCGGGCCTTTAGAAAGTGGTGGCGCGGGGGAGGTATGTGAAGCTCGAGCAACAAGCGCAGGGTTCTTTAGTGGTGCAGACGCGTAAACATATAGGAAGAAGGGCCGGAATACATTTTAACGCCGGCGCATGCGCAAGAACAAGACTCTCGGTAAACAGCTCGAAACCACTCAGAGCAGAAGGGCTTAGGGAGAGACAAGAAGCAGACAGTGGGAGGGCGAAGCCCTTCGGCGAAGTTTGATAGTCGAGATCTTTGCAGGAGCTTGGGAATGGGAGATGAGGAATGGCAGTGTGGTGATCGCCGTGCCATCCCACTTGCACTCCACCTTACCACTAGCACTTGCATTCCAGGCTGCTGCAAGTGTCAAAAGCATCCAAAGCACAGCAATACATCTGCATGTGACGATCGAGGAAAGGACTGGTACGGTGTACAGACAACGTCGGTGGCCTACAAGTGAGGCCGAGGTCATCTGGACAAAATGTGTACTTGGTGACCTCAAGTACTGGCTCAGAGGCTCGGTAAAGATAAGAGCCCTGAGGGATCGATGCATAATCTGATTGGGGGAACCCCCATCGCAGCTGCAAAGGTGGGCAAGGTCGCAGTAAGCGTGCAGAATTTCTCGGTTGCTTGCAGCTGAGGATGCAGCGGAGTGTTGGGGGCACGGCGTGGAGTAGCGACTTTCAACGATGGAAGCTAGTTGTTCACGGAACTGCGTGGTGGGGAGAACATATCGAACAATACCAATATCGAGACCTCCCCTGGTTACGTACGGATAGAGGAGTCGTCTCCTAAATTCACATTTCTCTAAGGAAGGGGTGAGCGAGACACAGCCGTTAGAACGTGGTGGATGTCACTTAGCCGTCACCTAGCCGTCCCTTACCAAGTAGCTTTTGTGCACTGCAAGATCCGGTGTCGTCACCGACTCCTGATCTCGGCGCCAGAGAAAACAAAAAAAGCGAGCTAACGGGCGGTGGCATTAGCGCATGGCTGCGGCCACTTTATGATTGGCTGGATTCTCTCTTGGCATCAAAAGTCTGAGGAACATTTTCTTTCTCAGCGTGAACTCATTATTGAAACTGTCTATCATGTAGTTGTTGTCGTTCTGTCTCTCAAGGGCCGCACCTACTGGCAAGCACATAACCCTCGTCATCAAATGCTCCCCTGAACACCTGGCTGCTGTATCGACAGCGGTCCACCCACGCCTTCCACCATGAATCGGACGGTCCCAATAGCTGTCGATGGCCGGCCGATGTCGAGTGACAGCAATTTGCCTCAGAGCCCAACTGTGGCCGCGTCCGTCGGGCTCAGCAACACCGAGAGGCCACTCTCCCCGAACTACCAAGTAGATGGCGATGCTATGGACGCTCTCAATCTGATGGCTGCGAGTCAAAGCTTCAAGGATGAGCAATCCAAGGTGTACCTCGAACTGAAAGATGGCCAGGTTTTCGAAGGGCTGAGCTTCGGGGCCGACAAGAGCGTCTCTGGAGAACTCGTCTTCCAGACTGGCATGGTCGGCTATCCAGAGTCCATCACAGATCCATCGTACCGCGGTCAACTCTTGGTCATCACTTTTCCATTGGTTGGCAACTATGGTGTGCCATCTAGAGACACTCTAGATGAGTTGCTCGGTGATCTCCCCAAGCACTTCGAGTCCGACGAGATCCACATCGGCGGCCTGGTCGTCGCCTCATACGCTGGCGAGAGTTACTCCCATCATCTAGCAACTTCTTCCCTTGGCACCTGGTTGAAAGAACAAGGAGTCCCCGCAATATGCGGAGTCGATACCCGGGCTTTGACGAAGATCATCCGTGAAGAAGGCAGCATGCTAGGCCGAATTCTACAAGCCAGACCATCTCCGAAGTCGAAGCTCACCAACGGCGTCAAGTCGAATCCCCTCACAAACGGAGACGTGGTGATGGGCCCACAGAACTGGCGAGAGCAAGTCGAAGAAGTCGAGTGGCATGACCAGAACAAGAGAAATCTAGTGGCAGAGGTCTCTGTGAAGGAACCCAAAGTCTACTCCCCTCCGAGATCTCGAGCTCTGCTTCATCCGTCTGGGAGACCTGTTCGAGTGGTGGTTGTGGATGTGGGTCTCAAATACAACCAGCTTCGCTGTCTGTTAGCACGGGGAGTTGAGGTTCTTGTAGTTCCTTGGGATTATGACTTTCCAGCGCTGGCTGGGAAAGACTACGACGGACTTTTCATCTCCAATGGGCCTGGAGATCCTGCAATGATGACACCTACAGTCAAAAACATTGCGGAAGCCATGAAGGAGGGACGGACACCCATCTTTGGGATATGTCTGGGACATCAGCTCCTTGCTCGCGCAGCCGGTGCCAACACGTTGAAGATGAAGTTCGGTAACCGTGGCCACAACATCCCATGCACGAACCTGTTGTCAGGGAGATGTTACATCACCTCACAAAACCATGGATTCGCTGTTGACTCCATGACACTCCCAGACGGGTGGGAGGAGCTGTTCGTCAATGCCAATGATGGCAGCAACGAAGGTATCCGACATGTGTCTCGACCATATTTCAGCGTGCAATTTCACCCCGAATCGACCCCGGGCCCCCGGGACACCGAGTTCTTGTTTGACGTCTTCATTGATGCCATCATGAAGTGCATTGACTCGGTGGAAGCCCTGTTGGAACCCGTCAGTTTCCCGGGTGGTACTGTCGAAGAAAATGAGCAAGCCCACCCTCGGGTCAACGTCAAGAAAGTCCTTGTTCTCGGAAGTGGCGGTCTCAGCATAGGCCAAGCTGGAGAATTCGACTACTCGGGAAGTCAGGCTATCAAAGCCTTGAAGCAAGAGGGTATCTACACTGTATTGATCAACCCCAATATTGCCACCATACAGACTTCGAAGGGCTTAGCAGACAAAGTCTATTTTCTACCGGTGAATGCAGATTTCGTTCGCAAGGTCATCAAACACGAACGACCAGATGGTGTCTACTGCACGTTTGGTGGCCAGACAGCTCTGCAAGTGGGGATCCAACTTAAGGATGAGTTCGAAGCTCTAGGAGTCAAAGTTCTTGGAACTCCGATTGATACCATCATCGTCACAGAGGACCGTGAACTCTTTGCTCGAAGTATGGAGTCCATTGGAGAGAAATGTGCCAAGTCAGCCTCCGCCTCGAGCTTAGAAGAAGCAATGCGTGTTGTACAGGACATCGGCTTTCCCGTTATCGTGAGAGCAGCCTACGCCCTAGGAGGCCTCGGCAGCGGTTTCGCCGACAACGTTGATCAACTACGCGAGCTTTGCACAAAAGCTTTCGCAGCAAGTCCGCAAGTCCTTATTGAGCGAAGTATGAAGGGCTGGAAGGAAATTGAGTACGAGGTGGTCCGAGACGCCCGCGACAACTGTATCACTGTGTGCAACATGGAGAATTTCGACCCCTTGGGCATCCATACTGGCGACTCGATTGTTGTTGCACCGTCTCAGACGCTGTCAGATGAAGACTATAATATGTTGCGTACAACAGCAGTCAATGTCATCCGTCATCTTGGCGTTGTGGGAGAATGCAACATTCAGTACGCACTCAACCCGTTCTCCAAGGAGTATTGCATCATCGAAGTCAATGCCAGACTATCGCGATCTTCAGCCCTTGCATCAAAGGCTACGGGCTATCCTCTGGCATTTATCGCAGCCAAGCTGGGCTTGGGAATCCCATTGAATGAGATCAACAACTCGGTAACGAAGAAAACAGTCGCTTGCTTCGAGCCGTCACTTGACTATGTCGTCGTCAAAATTCCACGCTGGGATTTGAAGAAGTTTACCCGCGTGTCTACACAGCTGGGTTCTTCGATGAAGAGCGTTGGCGAGGTCATGGCGATCGGTAGGACATTCGAGGAGGCCATCCAAAAGGCTATACGTTCGGTTGACTTCCACAACCTGGGTTTCTCCGATGTGTCCAATCCTCTGATGTCTGTCGACGACGAATTGCAAACGCCCTCGGACCAGCGCATGTTTGCAATCGCGAACGCCATGCACGCAGGCTATTCCGTAGACAAAATTTGGGAGATGACCAAGATTGACAAGTGGTTTCTCTCGCGACTTAAGGGTCTCAGCGACTTTGCAAAGCACATGTCCACCTTCACTACGACCACCGTACCTCTACCTCTATTTCGGCAGGCAAAGCGACTTGGATTCTCGGACAGACAGCTGGCACGCTATTGGAACTCAAATGAGCTGGCCGTGCGACGCCTGAGAGCTGAGGCTGGTATCCACCCCATCGTCAAGCAGATTGACACTGTGGCGGCAGAGTTCCCCGCTTATACGAATTACCTTTATCTCACCTACAATGGCACAGAACACGATGTCACATTCAATGACCATGGCGTGATGGTGCTGGGGTCAGGTGTCTACAGGATCGGCTCTTCCGTCGAATTCGATTGGTGTTCGGTGAGAGCCATCCGTACTCTTCGACAGCAGGGCTACAAGACAGTCATGGTAAATTTTAATCCGGAGACCGTAAGTACTGATTATGATGAGGCAGACAGGCTCTACTTCGAGAACATCAACCTCGAGGTAGTCCTGGATATCTATCAACTCGAGTCATCTAGTGGTGTGATTATTTCCATGGGTGGGCAGACACCAAACAACATTGCGTTGCCCCTGCATAGACTGAACGTGAGGATTCTGGGCACATCGCCAGAGATGATCGACTCGGCGGAGAACAGGTACAAGTTCTCCCGTATGCTCGACCGGATCAACGTGGACCAGCCAGCCTGGAAAGAACTTACCAGCATTGACGATGCCCTGGACTTCTGTGAGAAGGTGAAATATCCCGTTCTCGTCCGACCATCCTATGTACTTTCGGGCGCAGCGATGAACACGGTATATTCAAAAGACGACCTCGAAAGTTACCTCAACCAAGCAGTGGCTGTGTCGAGGGACCACCCAGTTGTGATTACAAAGTACATTGAGAATGCCAAAGAGATCGAGATGGACGCGGTCGCCAAGGATGGCGTTATGACAGGACATTTTATTTCCGAGCATGTTGAGAACGCCGGTGTCCATTCGGGAGATGCAACGCTCATATGTCCCCCGCAAGATCTCGAGCCTGAGACCATTGCCAGGATTGAAGAAGCAACACGAAAGATCGGGAATGCGCTTAATGTCACAGGTCCCTTCAACATCCAATTTATTGCGAAGGACAACGAGATCAAGGTCATCGAATGCAACGTGCGCGCTTCGAGATCCTTCCCCTTTGTCTCGAAGGTCATGGGCGTTGATCTTATCGAAATGGCCACCGATGTCATCATGGGCAAGTCTGTTACTCCATACCCACCCGTGAATCTCCCGCCAGATTACGTGGGTGTCAAGGCGCCACAATTCTCCTTCTCTCGCCTCTCCGGAGCCGATCCGGTCTTGGGTGTCGAGATGGCGTCAACTGGAGAAGTTGCCTCATTCGGGCGAGACCGTTATGAAGCGTACATCAAGGCAACCATCTCGACCGGCTTCAAGCTGCCCGAGAAGAACATCCTCCTCTCCATTGGATCATTTAAAGACAAGATGGAAATGCTTCCATCAGTCCGCAAGCTGCACCAAATGGGCTATAAGTTGTTCGCGACGTCGGGCACCGCTGATTTCCTTGAGGAGCACGGGATCAAGGTCAAGTACCTGGAAGTTCTCGGTAGCGAGGAAAAAGACCAGAAGTCTGAATACTCGCTGAGCCAACATCTGGCCAGCAACATGATTGATCTCTACATCAACCTGCCCTCCAACAATAGATTCAGGAGACCTGCCAATTACATGAGCAAAGGATATCGGACCCGGAGAATGGCAGTCGACTACCAAACCCCTCTGATCACCAACGTCAAGGTTGCGAAGATCCTGATCGAGGCTCTGGCCAGGCACTATGACTTGAACATCCGCAATATCGACTTCCAGACAAGCCACCGGACTGTTGTGCTTCCAGGGCTCATCAATGTCGCTGCATTCGTCCCTGGCATTACGGAGAAAGGATCTCCCGACTTCTCTCTTGTCACGAAAGCATCTATAGCAGCGGGCTTCAGCATGATCCGAGTCATGCCTGTCGGCATTGAGGGCGCAGTTACCGATGCCAGATCTCTCAAAATTGCTCAGTACAATGCAGCCCATGGTGGAGCCTATTGTGACTTTAACTTCTCCGTCGCCGCGACGGATAGCAACTCGGAGCAGATCATTCCCGTCAAGGGGGAGGTCGGATCACTGTTTATCCCATTCAATCATCTCTCGTCTGGCAACATCAATAAGGTCGCGACTGTCACTGCACATTTTAGCACATGGCCCTCGTACAAGCCGATTGTGACCGATGCAAAGACCACGGACCTAGCGTCGATTCTTTTACTGGCCAGCCTCCATGACCGGAAGGTTCACGTTGTGAACGTCACCTCGAAAGACGACATCAGCCTCATCGCGCTGTCCAAGGAGAAGGGTTTGAAAGTCACCTGTGATGTATCAATCTACAGCCTCTTCCTGTCACAAGCAGATTATCCGGACTGTCCCGCGCTGCCTACGCTTGCCGATCAAAAAGCGCTGTGGGACCATCTGCCCATAATTGACGTTTTCTCCATCGGCAGCCTCCCATACCAGATTGCAGGCGACAACGCGGTGCCCACCGTCGGCATTACCGATGCTCTTCCACTGCTACTCACAGCGGTCTCGGAAGGAAAGATGACCATGGAGGACGTCACCAAACGTCTCCACGACAATCCGAAGGCCATCTTTGAACTGCACGATCAGAGTTCCACCTCTGTCGAAATCGATATCGATCGACCGTATGTGCTCCAGGTCGGAGATGTGTGGTCGCCCTTCGTAGGAAGAACATTGAGAGGGTCGGTCTCAAGAGTCATGTTCCAAGGGCATACTGCCTGTCTGGATGGCGAGGTCCTTCTCGACGGTCCTCGAGGCTCTGACATGTCGTCACACCTGATTCATCCTCTCGCAGCCGTGGCTGGCTCGACCTCACCGGTAATTCAACCGCAGGTCGAAAGTCCATTGGACAGACGGACTTCGGTCCTGGACAATAGACGCGTGTCAGTAAGCGCAAGAAGCAGGCCCATCGTCCGGGCCCGGCCCATGGAGGAGCTCCAACCGGCACCGGCGACGGCAACCAGTCCCATTCTCCCCGCTGTGGCGCCCTTGTATCAACCACAGCCCCAATCTACCATATCCCCCTCGCTACTGTCCCTCCTCGCCTCATCACCGTTCAAGAACCGCCACGTCCTCTCTGTCAACCAATACACCCGCCAAGATCTGCACATCCTCTTCACGGTGGCGCAAGAGATGCGCCTGGGCGTCCAGCGCCAGGGCATCCTCCCCATCCTGCAGTCACGCGTGCTATGTACCATGTTCTACGAACCCAGCACACGGACATCCGCGTCCTTCGACGCCGCCATGCAGCGCCTCGGCGGCCGCACTATCGCCATCAACACCGACCACTCGAGCACGCAGAAGGGCGAATCCCTACCAGACAGCATCCGCACGCTGGGCTGCTACGGCGACGCAGTGGTCCTTCGCCATCCGGACAACGACTCGGCCGCCACGGCTGCCAAATTCTCCCCAGTCCCCATCATCAACGGCGGCAACGGCAGCCGCGAGCACCCCACACAAGCGTTCCTGGATCTCTTCACCATCCGCGAAGAATTGGGCACCGTCACAGGCCTGACCGTCACCTTCACGGGTGATCTCAAGTACGGCCGCACGGTCCACTCGCTCGTCAAGCTGCTGCAGTACTACGAAGTGCGCATCAACCTCGTCTCACCTCGTGCACTGGCGCTGCCGGACGAGGTGCGCGATCAGATCGTCTCGTCCGGTCAGTTGGCCATCGAGGCAGACACGCTCACGCCCGACATCGTCGCAAAGAGCGATGTCTTGTACTGCACGCGCGTCCAGAAGGAACGATTCCCCTCCCTGGAAGAATACGAGCGGCTGAAGGACTCGATGATCGTGGACAACGCCGTGCTGAAGTACGCCAAGAGCAGCATGATCGTCATGCACCCGCTGCCCCGGAACCGCGAGATCAGCGAGGAAGTGGACTTCGACCAGCGCGCCGCCTACTTCAGACAGATGCGCTATGGGCTGTACACGAGGATGGCGCTGTTGGCGCTCGTGCTCGCACATTGACGAGGTAATTAGATAGATGTGGGTTGGGGTTGAGCTGGACCGGCACCACTGCTTTGCGTTCGTCGACGTGGGTATGGACGGTCTAGTTTCCTTTTCCTCTCTCTCTCACTCACACATACCCAGACTGTCGCCACAAATCGAAAGGAAAATAGCAGCACGTGAAAATCGTCCATGGAAATTGACAATGGCAGGGAGTTGGGACTTGGGGAGGCCAGAATCACAAAACAAACCAGATTGTACTGCCAGATTTGAACAAACGTGGAAGCACGAGCAAAAGCAAGAGTAAAGGCAAAAGCAAAAGCAAGAGTAAAGGCAAAAGCAAAAGCAAAGCATAGACAAATTAGATTGTAGATATAGAATGGCAGGCAAAGACAGGATCACTCGTAGAGCGCGTGCCTCGCGGCTAGTATCTACAAGGGGGCCTACTCTGTACACAGGTCGTCGACGTTTGAAAGGCAATTAATTACCACTATTTTGCGTCCGGTTTGAATGAGGTGTCTGCTGTGTGATCTTGGTGTCTACGCGTGCCGAATGCTGAAAGAAAGTGCCCCGGCCTCGAAGAGAGCATTCCGCCCTCAGGCGTCTCATGTTTCGGTCAAGGGGCCGACGAGGGCTGTCTACAGTACCAGGAGGAGAGCGACTCTGTACTCTGACTCGGGTGCCTTTCCACTGCGCCTGCCTGGAGCACGGACTCGCAGTCGCACTCTGCGTGATCCAGCCACCGTAACCTCTGTATCGGGTATATAGGCTGATACTAGCCTTCTCCACGACCTGGCACATTCCCCGTAGAGGTAGCAATCTGGAGTGCTGAAGCTTTGCTGTAGGATCATAGAAAAGCTTTTCCTTCGCGAGCAAGTGAATCCACTCCAGTCCTGTCCAGTCAGACAAAGCCAGTGAAGCGAGTGCATTTGATTCATCGTGCACATGCGGGAAGCATCAGCTCAGCAGGATCGCTGTCCTCTCAACGGTCTGGGTCCTTCTGCGTGCCTTGAAGCATGGGGTAGTCGAGCAAGCAAGGGTAGCGCTAATAGCCCAAGTATCGCGGGGACGGAGCACACCATTGCGTGGCACCCGCGGTCCAGTGATATTCTGAGTGCTTGATGCAAATGTGCCGCTCCAAGCAGCCGGATTAGCTAAATGTTTCGGTGGCAGTTCCGTGCTGACTGATGTGCTGTCGCTGCCGCAAGAAGGAAGGCGGGGAGGGTTGGCTGAGTCAAAGACCGTGTAATCGGGTTGGCCCTGGCAACTAATATACCAAACAGAGTAAGCCTGCCGTTTCTGATAAAGGCCACAAGCTCAGATCGTGATCTCGAGGGTCTTTGTCACTGCAGCTGCAGGGCACTAGAAACACCTCGCCAGTGGGCTCTCGATAGTGTCATGTTCCCGTGAGATCCAAGGCATCAAACCTACTGCCGTCGCTTCATGGCTAACCGCATATAGTAGACATCCATCCTGTTTTGGTCTTCTTTTTCTGCCGAAACTTGCGTGTAGTAATGTCCGATTGTTACGGCATGTGGTTGCGGTAATGATTGTATGCAATCAATCCAAATCCCGCGTGGGAGTTTTCTCAGACTCTGTGCAACCGGGTAAAGGGGTTACCGCGATCTGAAGGCCCTCTTCACCACCCGAGTTTTCGTCGTGCTCATGTGCGCGTGACCATCTCGATGAAGGCGAGGCTCTTCAGCCAGCTAGCCACGAGGCCTATTTTCTAGTTTTTGAGACCTTTTCCTAATGGCCCTGGCGTTGAACCAACAGTACGTCCCCTATCAAAATGAGGCATATTCATTGCATCTGATTCGGAGAGGATTCCGAAAAGAGCGGGGAAGAAACACCTTCGGTGTTGGACATGGTGGAAAGTCCCGCGGCGGGAAGTCATCTCCGACGTTGCGATCCCAAAAGCACCTTCAACTCATGTTTGCCGTCGAATCATAGTGTCCGCATCCCCATGCCGTCCAAGATGGAGCCACTGCGCGATATAATGGTTGCGACGTTTGCACGACCAGCGCGATGCACCCTACATGCGGCTCCGTGGAGACCAACACGATCGTGACTGTAACCTGTGAAAATATCGCTTAAAGCGGCAGAGTTCGAGCTTTCCTGAAGTTGCAAGGACAGGTGTCAAGGAGACGAGCGCGCAATGCCATTTCGGAATTGCTTAGCAGCATAGTACAGAGTACATGGGATTCCGTTCTTCAACCGGCGTTTGCCCGCAGACGAGGGTGCACCTGGGTAGCGCACCGGCTTCTGCTGCATTGGTCGGCACTGCCATTTCTGGTATGTTTCCTGATCTTGAATTCGCACGAGTAGACCGGCACCGATGCCTTGCATCCTCTCTGAGGTCATCGCAATCATGCAGTCCTAATCACCGAGGAGTGGACGAGAGCGTCCTTCTGTGGTCACGGTGGGCTGCCCCATGCGTGCAGAGGTTGTTGACAAAGCTCCCCACGTCGATTTCTTCTGCGTCTTCTGGAAGCATGCTCAATGGAGTATCTGTCACGAGAGTAACTGGAGGATGACCAAAGGCAGTGGTAGCGTCCAGCGCTTGAATGAAACAAGTAATCGATGAGGTGTTCAAGAGTTGGCCGGCTGATAGAGGGTACTGAGCGAAGCCCTGCACAGTGAATCATGTGCATGTCTCGACTGATCAGCGGGCTTGCCTTATCCTGGTCGCAAGCGTATGCCTACTGAGAGCGAAAGAGCACGACGAGGGGGGCGGAATTGCGGTTTCGATATCTGGAGGCCGCCTTAAGGTCCAGAACTCTGCATGCTCAAGTCATCGTAGGACGTAAGAGCATGATTGGTAGTTGGCGCCCAGTGCGAGCCCGGCAAAGTGGTCGGAATGCGTAGACAGTGCGTGGACAATGCCTTACTCATCGCTTGGTGAAAGCGTTTAACCGAAACGGGTGGTGCCGGCGGACTGAGTACCTTCGCAGAACAATTACCCGTCAGCAAGGAATAGTACGCATCCTGCTTGGTTCCTGAGCGTTGTAGCCGCATGTTACAGCCGGGTTGTCGTGGTTGTGGTTGTGGTTGTACTCGTACTGTGTACTGATTGAGTGCCCGCGGAACAAAATTCAAGAGCGCGGAGATGGTGAAGGGAGAGGCGGCTGCTACGTCATGGATCTTGCACGTGCCCAGCCTCCGTTCTCAGTTTCAGTTGTTCCGGCGCGAGCAGGTCTCCGGGCACGCCTAAACTCCCGAATCTGGGGAAGACCACGCCTAAGCCTGCTCTTCTGTAGCTCGTCCTCGTCCTCGTACATTTCTTGCACTGCGGCATGAGATCACCTGCTCGAAAATTGCCAATTATTGGGCATCGGGTCGGAACATTCGTCCAGCTGGATCGTCGGCCGCCTAATCGAGCCTCCGGAGACGCATTACGACGCCCTGCAGGCTTACCTCACGACTGCCCATTCCGTCGCCTGCGCTCTCAGCATCAACCCTGCACCGCCAAAGCCGCGCTCCATCCGTCTCTTCCGACTTTGGCTTGCGAAGACGGACGATACTGCGAATACGACGTGCGCAGCAGGTCGCTTAGTCGGCCGGTTCGGGTCATTACTCTGACCCCTGCAACCCATTGTCGCAACACACTCGCAACACGCTAACTTCCATTCATCCTGGATAGCAGGCCCACACTCCGGTTATTCAATTCCACCTCATTCCTCTATCACAGATATATTCTCCCATCCCATCCCTCTTCGCCATCCAGCCCTCTCCCAACAATCAACCGACAGAAGCCAAGCACCATATCGACAAAGCCTGACATCAGTATCGACACCCCAATCCAACGCTCAAAGCATGCCTGCCGCCATGGTGCCAACTTCCTCCAACCCCGCTATCCACGCCTACAAGGTGTATCATCTCTCTCAAACCAAGCTCGACAAGGAATGCAGACGCCAAACCCCAGACTTGCACCGCATTGTTCTGCATGCCTCGATCGTCGACAACGTGCGCCGCTGGTCTCGCGACCTGGCCACTCCATCCGAGACCGTGGTCGTTGACTCCGACTCGGACACGGACAGCGACCCCTTCGACGACTCGGCCTCTTCAGAAGATGAAGCCGACGACGCCGTTGCCATCTTTGACATCGAAGTCGATGACAACACCATCATCGAGGAGCAAACTCAGGCTTCGGGCAAAATCACCTACCAAGTGCAACATGTCGAGAAGCAGCATTCCAAGTCCTCGCCGGCGGCCCCCAAACGCCGAGCTCCGGAGCCACCAAAGAAGCACGAGATGAAGTCCCAAGCCTGGAAGCAGAACCGTCCCGTAACTGTGCGGGAGACGGCCATCGAAGTGGACGGCGAAGATTGAACGACCGGGCTGCTTCTGGCTCCTATTTGACGATCATGGACTTTTACGACGACTTGATACCCCACAAGTAAATGCATAAGCGACAACGCTACGACTTATCACGAACACTGGCATCAACTCTCGCTGCCGCTGCTGTACAACACAGTCGCGGACTCCAGTTGAGGTTGACGCTACGGAGTCCACCACCGACGCGGCGGCCGAGACGAGTCAGAGAAGAACGGAAGAAGAAGAAGAGCGAGAGAAGCTCGCCACAAGAGGACCACGCAAAGGCCACCGAGCTGAACGCCACGCCACGCTTCACACGAGATCCCAACGGTCCTCCACCGCCGCCCTCAGTAGTCGTGGCTTTGATAGCCAGCCTGGGGAACGCAATTGTGGGAACGTCACTGGTATTTTGCAGAGGCTGGACTTCGCCATCGCCGGAATCTTTACGGTCTAATCACGGTGGTATAGAGGGGAGACCTGAATTGAGGATGATGAAATGTACTGTACAACACACTGCTATGGAGATGAACCTCGCGACAAGGACGGAGAAGGGGACGGGGACGGGGACGGAGACGGATTGGATACGCCATCACACGGCATTACTCTCCCTCGGGATCGAGCTTTCTCTATTCGTGTACACAGTACCCATTCCACTGTAATCCTAGTATTGCATCTTGTTGACTGAACCATCAAATCCAAACTCCAAACCCATAACCAGACACAAACCGGAAAAACTAACCATCCGTTTTCAATCTTCAGCCCATCTCTCGCCATCGTCTACAGCCACGAGGCACACATAGGTTCTCTCCACCGCACATGGTACTCTATTCCGTATGCAACCCACGGCTTTGCCTCCATGCAGATCTGATCAAGTACGAGTAATGATGATGCAGGGACGCAGGCCAGTGGATCACGGCGGATATTCTCATCCGCCGATCACTACTTATGCACTCCGTCCACACATACGGAGTACAGAATACGACTAAGTGGTACACGAGTACGGAGTACCCTCTACCAAAACTAAGCTCGTTCGGACATCCATCTCGCAGCATCCCGACCGTCGTCCTTTCAAGTTAACCGTTACTATCCTTACTACTATCCCCTCTGCTTAATTACCACGTAGAAATCCTTACTACTCGTACGCAGTCGGCGCGGTCCTGGTAGGAGTATGTTCTCCGTACTCCGTACTCCACACCCCTACCCACGCTCACAACCTTGGAACGATGCTCCGCCCCCATGATCCAACCGCTGCGGCTGATCGCCATGATATCGCCACCACCAGCGGGCCATCCATTGATTGATGGATTGATCCCGATCGATCAACGCTTGGTGTTATGGCTGTACCTTTCTTTCCTTGGTACGAGTAAGTACTAGGCCTGGGTGGGCACGGTGGGCACGGTGGGCTTAGGTGCCTCGTAACGTCATTGACATTGTATCTTTTAGAGTACGAGGACTCGATGCTGATTCTTCCTATCCTTCTTCTTCCCTGGTTCTTCATTTCGTTTTCCGACGCCGAGTCGTGACTTCCGGGTCTTTGGGAGGGGTGCTTGCTTTCTTGTATGCTTGCTCGCTTGCTCGCTCTGTTTCGTAGGATGTGCGACTCTCTTAGAAGACGCGATGAAACCATCGTGCAGAGGAGATGAGATGGGATGAGATGGGATGGTCGGGATGGATACGTGAGATATTGCGAATCCCACTTGATAGTCGAAGTCATGGCCCAATACGTATGGGCGAGGAATGACTCTATGAGTATACGAAGGGGCGAGCATGACAAGGAACTGTCTGAGAGTAAGGCAGCCTTTCCCGTTTTCTGTTTTGGCACTTCTCGTGCACCGATTGTAGGCAGAGCGAGGGTTGTAGAAGCATGTGTACTAGTAATATCATTTCTGTAGAGGCTTGCTGGAGATCTTGACACCTTGGGTGTGCCGCACACTAGACCAAACGCTTTGAGAGACCTTGACCGGCAGTTTCCTCCCTTTCAGTCTTTGATCGATAAGCCAGAGCCCGACCACGAACTCCTCCCGATTGAGGGTCTTTACATCAGGCTGTGCGACAAGGTCCCAGATTTCTTCCAGCGCGTCCTTGGGTAGTCGACTCCGTTCCCAGATATCCCGTACCACAACATTAACCACAAGGTCACTCGCAGGCGTGCCGTCTCTCCTGTGCTCGTGGTCGACATTTTCGAGGTCATAATCCAACAATAGACCCCTGTTGGCGGCCCAAACACCTTCGTACCGTTTCCTTTCACGCTCGGTCACCTTGTCCCGCCATCTTCTGCGATCCCCTTCGTGGTGCATATTAGGGTGACGCCGCCAATGTTTCCGGCCACGTTTCTTCTCGTCGTACGGTTCATCCCGTTCGGGAGAGGAGCGCAACGTTTGCCTCATAGGCTTCGCTGGTAGCGGCTTTAGTTTGGGCGTACGCGACCCAGCGTCACTCCGCATCCCAGGCATGTGCATCAAGTGCTTTCCGCTTTGGAAAGCGCCAACCGATTGTGATCGCCGACGAGGTACAGGCGGTGGCACTTTCTTTGGCGCGGGAGATGCGCCCCGAGAGCCGGTGTGTGAAACTGCTAAGGAGCCGGCAACCATAGCGTCTGCCAGAGCGCTCGCCGTCATGGTGGGCCGGGGGTCTTGGTTGGGGGTATTGTGACCTGTAGCATGGGCTGCCTCTCGTGCTGTGATAGCCGCACGTTGGGGATGAACCGGGACAGGTGCTGGTAGGGCTTTCTGGGGCCAGTCCGGCGCGGAACGTCCGTTGTCGCTTTCTGAGTCAGTCAATGGAGGGGTTACTTTGACCCGGGGTGCAGAGGACCCGCTATGTGTTTGAGGAGATGTGCTAAGATATCGAGCCACTGGTGCAGCGGGGCTGCTTTCCTGGGATGTCGACAGAGCCCGCTTCCTGGCTTCCAAACTGGCAGCATTCCTAGTTGCTGTGACTGCGGCGGTGGTGCCTGAGGCAGAAGCAGAAGCAGAAGGGCTTGGAGCCGAAGACGATTGTGCTGGGGGAAGGGCAAGATGGGAAAGATAGCTCCGGTTGTTCCTCTGCTTGTCTCCTGTTGCAGTTTGGACCTGGGGCGGCGCTGTTGTCATAGAGGCCTTCGCCCCAGCCAAAGCAGCCGCACTCTGTTGAAGGGACTGCAAAGCCTCGCTATTGCTGCTCGTGCTCATACCCCGACCTCGACTCTGGGATGGATCTCGTCGCGCAAGATAAGACCCCTGATCTTTCTGGAGCTCTGGCCTGCGGACTGGGCTCGTCTTGGCAGAAGCAGCAACGGCAGCAACAGCGGATGTGGAGCGGGGGGCGTGTGGGCGGAACTCAGGCTTGGGAGGTGATAAGGAGCTGGGTCCGTCGACTGCGACAGGCAGTCTTTCTGTTGTCAAGGCTCGGCCACGTGCGGATAGAGAGGCTTCCTGAGGGAGAGGGAGAGGAAGAGGGGCATGCTGCTGAGGCTGCTGAGGCTTCTGTTGTTGTTGTTGTTGCTGCTGCTGCTTCCGTGTCGAGGCAGCGGTAGCCGCGAGCAGGGCTCCTGCAGACGCAGACGGATTATGTGATGCGGAGGGGGTAGGTACAGAAGGTTTCAACGGGGCGGGTCGGAATGCCAAAGAGGCACCCTGCAGGGCGGGCGAGGGCAGTGGAGAGACTCCAGCAGCCGCGACATTGTGTTGCTGTCGGATGAAGGAGGGCTTGGGCGCCACAGGAGGACGCCGTGCCTGCTTCTCACTCATCAATCCATGGACACCAGGTCGACGAAGACAGGGTGCCGCATCACCATAGAACAAAGTCCACGTCAAGCGAATGAGGGAGGTTCAGTGCATGAGTAACGGGCTCATCACATCTGAATCACTCCAACATCAAGACAGGGTTCAAAAGCATGTTGCAAAACGAATGGTAGACGAGAAAGCATCGAGTGTATGACCGGACCAACAGGAACAGGAGAACGGCACGGAGCTGAGGTGAAGCATCGTCAGCGTTCAGCTCGCTGCTGCCTTCTATCACGTGACTTCGTGTCGCGTTTCAATCTTGCGTCACTTTCTGTGGTAGGCAGCGACATGCGAGATTGGCCGATGACTACGGTACCAAATGAGCACTGATCGTACGGGCCTCTCTTAGGAATTGCGATGCTGAGATTGTCGTCTTTTCAAGGCTACCCCCATGTGAACATTGTTCAGCCTGTCTGTTCTCATGAACAGCTGTTCAGGCCAGTCGATCCAAGCTGACCTGCCAGAGTCCCATCATGTCCGAGGACGACAGCCAGTACGGCTTTTCTCAGCGCTCAAATGCACCTCGAAGCCGCGAAGACATCGAGAGACAACTTGATGAGGAGTATCCAAATCGCCCGCGCAACCATGGCAAATCACGTCCCTTTCACAGCCTCTTCCAGGAGCTCTTCGATCCTCTGCTCGACCTGAGGAACAAGCCGAAAGTGGCCGTGGTCAACCGGAGGAAAGTAGGTCCAGATGGACAATCTAACAAGTCCCCGTCCGAGAGACGCAGAGATTTGATCGAGCGCTACATCAGTCGTTGGCGAAGAGAGGTCGGACCTGACTTCTTCCCTGCCCTTCGTCTCATCATCCCGGACAAGGACCGTGAGCGAGGCGTGTACGGCCTCAAAGAGAAGATCATCGCCAAGTTGCTGATCAAGATTATGAAAATTGACAAGAACTCCGAGGATGGCTACAACCTTCTGAACTGGAAGAACCCTGGCCAAACAAACACGTCTCACACGGCGGGCAATTTTGCCGCACGATGTCACGATGCACTTTCCAAACGACCAATGCGCACTAAAGTGGGTGATATGACCATCGACGAAGTCAATGAGATGCTGGACGAATTGTCCGCAGCCCCGAAAGAGGAGGACCAGCTTCCAATCCTAGCCGAGTTCTACAAGCGCATGAACGCCGAAGAGCTGAAGTGGCTCATTCAAATCATTCTCAAGGAGATGAAAGTGGGCGCCACCGAGAGGACATTCTTTGCTCTCTGGCACCCCGATGCAGAGAGCCTGTTCAACGTCTCCAGCAACCTCCGAAGAGTATGCTGGGAGCTGTACGATCCCAATGTACGTCTCGACGGTGATGAAGCCGGGGTGGCTCTGATGCAGTGTTTCCAACCGATGCTAGCACTTTCCAAGCAAGAACCGCTCAAGAAGGTTGTCGAGGCACTACGGCCAACACCGGAAGACCCCGAATTCTGGATAGAAGAGAAACTGGATGGCGAGCGAATGCAGATGCACATGGTGACCGATGAGACCCACCCGGGCGGCAAGCGCTTCCAGTTCTGGTCGCGTAAGGCCAAGGACTATACCTACCTCTATGGCAGCGGTTTCCAGGATCCAAATGGAGCATTGACTCAATCAATCAAGAATTGTTTCAGAGATGGTGTCGATAACATCATTCTCGATGGTGAAATGATCACTTGGGATCCAAACGAGAAGGCACCGGTACCGTTTGGGACTTTGAAAACGGCTGCTCTTGCAGAACAGCGCAATCCCTTCGCTCAGGGTCACAGACCGGTCTTCAGAATCTTTGACATACTCTTGCTGAACGGCCAACCCCTCACTCGTTATGAGCTAAGGGACCGTCGCAAAGCCCTTGCAGCCTCAATCAATAGCGCGCCCGAACGTTTTGAAATCCACGACTACGTAGTCGCCACTAAAGTGGAAGAAGTAGAGGACCTTCTCCGCCAAGTAGTCGCAGAGGCATCTGAAGGACTGGTGCTGAAGAATCCACGGTCCATGTACCTTCTAGATGACCGATCAGGCGACTGGCAAAAGGTGAAGCCCGAGTACATGGAGGGATTCGGAGAAGACCTTGACTGCGTAATCCTGGGAGGATACTACGGATCTGGGAAACGTGGAGGGTTCTTGTCAAGCTTTCTCTGTGGCCTGCGCGCTTCGAGGCAAGATCTAGAGGTCGCTAGTCAACAACAAAGCCAGAGCCAGAGCCAGAGCCAGAGTCAGAGTCAACATCAACGCCGCAAAGGCTCGACTCACAATCTGGGCGGCAATGCTCCACCTTCGCAGCGACAGCGACACTCCCAAGCTGAAAACCAATCCCAGTCCCAATCGCAGTCCCAGGCACTGGTTCCAGACTCTCAGCCGGCGCAATTTGAGGAGGACGGCCCAGTCGAAAACTTTACCACTTTCTTCAAGGTTGGTGGAGGCATGACCGCCAACGACTATGCAGCAATCCGCCATGCCACAGACGGAAAATGGCATCGCTGGGACTCTCGTCGCCCAGCTGCAGCAGATTACATTGACCAGGGAGATCTCAGCAAATTGGCAGAGAAGCCCGACATGTGGATTAAGCCTTCAGACTCGGTCGTCGTGCAAGTCAAGGCCGCACAAGTCACGGCGAGTACTGACTACGGCTTTGGCTACACGCTTCGGTTCCCACGGTTCGTGAGGATCAGAAGAGATAGAGACTGGACGACCGCACTATCAGTCAACGAGTTTGCAGATCTCAGAGCCAAAGCGCAAGACAGGGAGGAGGAAAAGAAATTGGAAGTCGACCAGAAGCGCAAAGACAAGCGTAAGGCTCGTGCTGGCGGGTACGCAAGCCGGAAGAGACCTCTCACCGTGGCGGGATACAACGCCAGAGACGTGAACGCTGCCAAGCTACCAGAGGGTCCGCAAGGCAATGTCTTCGAAGGACTGACTTTCTACATCATGACCGAGTCCTCTCTGCCAGGAGATCGCAAGAAATCCAAACTCGAGTTGGAAGGCCTTGTAAAAGCCAACGGTGGCAGAATCGTCCAGCAAGCCACGCCCACATCCGACGACCAGGATCCTGTGATATGCGTGGCGGCGCGTCGCACCGTTAAGGTCGCAAGTCTGGAGAAGCACGGCCAAAAGGAAATCATCAAGCCTATCTGGATCTTCGACTGTCTTGACCAGGCAAACCGGGACTTTGCGCTGGGGTTCGCAGACCAGATGGTCGTGCCGTTCGAACCGGAGAGACATTTGTTTTTCGTGCCTGAGGAGATGAAGGACCGGTTTGAGGGTAATGTGGATGAATACGGCGACAGCTACGCTCGCGACACAAGTGAAGACGAGCTCAGGGAAATCATGAACAAGATGGGCAGCGTCGACATCGAGGAAGACGAAGAGAAGCGCATCCCCGATCTATTTGGCGACGACTTCCTCAACATGAGAGGATTCCTCTTTCGCGGTATGGTCTTCTACTTCGATGTGGATGAGGATGTCCCCAGGAAGACCGCACGCGAAGCGAGAGCAGCAGCAGCACAGTCGATGAAGTCCAACGCGACTTCCATGCCAGGAGAAGACAACGAAGCCTTCGCGGAAAACGACAGCTCTTCACGCCTGACGACGATGTCTTTAAAAGCGATTGCGAAATTCGCCGGCGCAGAAGTCCTCTCGTCTGAGCACGGCATGCTCGCCTCCGTGCCGCCGAAGCTGAAACCAAGGATAACGCATATTATCGCGCATCGTGCCTCCGAGTTGTCTACCCTAAGAAAAGAGGTGTCGAGATGGAACGCCCGGAAGATCCCCAGGATAGTGACTAGGGAGTGGATTGAAGTCTGTTGGAAAGATGGAACCCGCGTCGATGAGGAAGCATATGTTGGTTATTAAGTCCATCCGAACGAGCGTGAGGCGAGGGGGGCGAGGTGGGGGAGACGAAGCGAGCGAAACGATGCTCAACGAGAGCAACATGGTGAACCAAAATGCCTCGTCTATACATTACATTTCCAGATCCCAGTATCGATACCGAGACATGTACCAATACAGATAACTAGATACTTATTAAATCTAGTATCAAATACAAGCACACCAATATAACATGATCTGTGGCCTTCTCGTCGTTGAAGTGACAGTCCTCCAGTCGTACATGCTTGACCGTTACATGCATTGCATTCGATCTCCCATCAGGCAGTACAAGGAACTGTCAATACACATGATCTACCTAGATACCTAGGCATAGGTATGTAAATAATTAGAAAGCTCGGGTAAGCAGGACAAGGGAGGACGACGGTCATTACTACGGTATGAAGTACGGAGTATATCCGAATATATTGTGTACCTCATTGCGTACCGTGCTTTGTATAGGTACTATACCGTATACCGCATATATACCCCCGTACCGGCTACGTATCTACCTTAGGGACCTACCTTGTAGACCCTACCGCGCGTCGAGTCAATCCGGCGTGGGCTTTCGAGTTTTCACCACGTTTGACGAGATACTCTTCAGTAGGTACTGTAAGTAGTAGGTAAGGTTTCGGAGGTCGATTCAGGTGTTACGGCATGAGTGTTCGAAGACATGGACGTGAACATGAAGATGGACATGGACTGTTTGTTGTCCAGCTCGCTTTCATGAGTGTACATACCTTTTACACATCAGACACTCAAGCCTAGGCAGCTCCGATTGGAATGTTGTGAACACTGTAATTTACACCTTTCGTTCTACTCTATCTGCCATTCCTCAGGGCTGTCGCTCAAAGCTGGGACGTCTTGGGACATCGTTCCCATGTTGTCGAATGTAATATGTCACACAGATAAATCCAAAGAGTCGTCGATCGACCAAGTTGCCCACCTTTGCTCTCCGCTCGGCCGTGACCTCTTCTTTCCTTGCTGATCGGTCTTGTCGCCCTCGTCGACGGCCGGTAGCCATAACTTTGCCCGTCCAGGAGCATCGTCCGCCAACTTCCCGTTCTTGCGCATGTTCATCTCGCACACGAACACGCGCAGGAAATCGCGGTTTTCTCGGGGTTCCCTCGGTCTCGGTTGTCCTTGGTCGATGCCGTGCTCGGGGTCCGCCCAGAGAGTCTGGGCAGCGCGGAATTTGTTCGATGGCGTGCCGTCGGGTTCGAGCCAGGTTGGTGGGGAGGAGGCATGGGCCGTGCGGATGGTGGAGGGTATACAAGTTGCTAGCGGAACCAACGGGGGAAGTTGCGAAGTTGCGCTTGCATATGACGGGAAAGGCGCCCTCTCGTTTGTGGGAGACGGAGAGCGCTGCGTCTGGTATTTCCTTTTGATTTTGAGTTTCGGTCTGCTTTCGGCTTTGGGAACCTGGGCTGGTGAAGGTTTCTCGTCGACCCAGAAATGCAGCTGAGCCGGTGAGTCGAGGGCCACAACAGTATGGGGATTGAGATAGCGTCGGAGAGCTGCAGAGGGAGGTTCGTCTGAGGGCGGAGGTCGTCGATCGTCGGTCAATGAAGGTCTGAATTCGAAGACGGATGTTACCAGGAAATCATCGGGTTGTACCAATGGAGGGGTAGTAGCGATATTGGACACGGTTTGCGCGGCCGATTTCAACGCCCTCAACGACGCTGTCAGGCTCGATTTGAAGGAGCTTTGTGTTTTCTTCAGTGGCATCGGTCTCCGTCTCAGTTGTGACGGCGGTGAAATGGTCAGGTCGGGTGTCGATGTTCCGCTGAAGTGGTCCTCCTCGTCCATTGGCAGTAGCGGGTGTTCGTTGCTACAGTCTTCGGAACTCGCCATTTGCCGGAGTCGATGATCCGACGGAGACCTGACAGTTGCGGGGGAAATACTGCTGAAGTCGTCGGCCGAAGACAGCGAAGGCATGGATTCAGCCGAGAGAGATCGCGCGGATAGTATGCCAGCGTCGAGACCTTCACTGCCCACTATCATTTGTCCCTCCACCAGGCCGTCGATGGTGCCAAATAGCCCCTCGAACTGCGGATTTGTCCAACTCCCCGACAGACTCCCCTCATGGCTTGACTGGACATCATCGCGCAGAAGTTTGCTGAAATCCGCCACGTAGTCAACATTGGGCAACCGCTGACTTGGTCGCTGCTTGGGTTTCCTTCGTATGGGAATCGTCGTTGCGGAAAGGACATCCTGAGCCGATTGTTTCCTCCTCGGGACAGGCTGCGATCGCAACACTGGACTCGATGTCGGGGGCTGTAATGAGGAAGGGCCGGGTCGTCGAGGGTTAAGCTGGACCCGCGGTTCCGTCCTCGAGGGGATCTTGACAGGGTCGGAAGTCGGTCTGTGAAGAGCAGCGGCGCGTTCCTGGGAGAGACTCTGCGACAGCGCCGACTGGGCCGGTGGTGACCGAGAACGAGAGTCCCGTGCCCTCCTCTTCGCAAAGTTGTCCTTCTCTTTCTCTGTGAAATCAATCTGCTGTTGCCTTTGCGCCAAGGGATTGTGGCCAAAGGAGCGAGGGACCATCATCATGGCGGCGTTGGGACAGGACCGATGGATGAGGAGGCGCCTGATGTCAGGTTCGACCTTCAACTCAGCATCTCAAGAAAGAAGCCGGAGCCCGAGCGGCATGCCTGGTTCGAGCGAGCGTGGGATGTTCGAGCGACCGGCCGGCTCGCAAAGCCGGGTCAAGGCCTCTAAACAGACAATTGAAGCTGAGGCAGCAAAACAACAACGACGAGAACAGTGAAGATGGAAAGTGTGGCATGACGAGCCAGCCGTCCTGACACTAGGAGATGGATTCCAGCGGTTGTTGTTAGCTAATGATTGTGTTGGTAACATGTTGTCAGTGTCAGGCACTTTGTCCAGCAGGGCAGCACACGACTGACTGACCCCCTGGGCTGAGAGATAAGGTCGCCCAGCATATCCGGCAGTGCCCATTGGCCACAACCGGGAGTCGGTCCAGCTGGGTGGGATGCACTCGTGGGCGATGACGAGTCTCCAGGCATCCCTAGCCAGTGCCCAAACCCACCGCGGCCACTAACATTTCTCGCTCCGACCCCTGCCTGATGCCCTGGGCTTTTCTTTTGGCTCGATCCGGAGGCCCTGCGTCCCCCTTGTGCGTGCTCCCGGCCTGCCCTTTTAGGCAACATCATCCAGCCCTCACTCCGTAGGAATGACAGCTCTCTCACAGCTCTTATATTTGGCATTATTCATCCAGAATGACGCACGACGTTTTTCGCGAGCCAAAATCAATTTCTATTGACCATCGAGGAGTCCGCTGTTTTCACGCTTCTTGGGACACTTCGCCGATCGACCGCGGACGCCTCAGTACAGCCCTCGTACCTGGCAAACATGCGTATTATTCTCTCGACGAAAGCAACCTCTGGGCTTCCGTTTTCTGTGAGTAACGAGATCCCTGGCTCCAATCTCTGCTGCGGATTTGCTGCCAGGCAATAATGGTACGTACCGAGGCACCTACGGAGGTATTTTCTATCCCCGTTCGAGGCACGCAGTCTTTTTCTAGAACGTGACTTCATCGCCCCGTCTGGTACGAGGTACCCGCAGGACCGCTGCAATGGATCGCTCATGATAAGCGATTGGCAAGCGGAGTTTTGGTCGAGTAATGCTTATTTTGTTCGCTGGCACGCTGGGCACATGGAAGCGGATTATGCCGACCGGTCGTAATTTTTCCCGAGGGATATTCATGCAAGGCACGGTTTCAGAGGAAATGACCTTCCCACGATGAGACAAAAGGCTCGAGCACGTTGAATCAAGAAGAAGAAGGTTCTGTCACCTGTCACGGCTTTCTGTCGTCCGATGAAGCGGTGACGTCGACGTCGACGTCAAAACAAATAGAGACGGCCGAACATGGGCGAGCAAGGAGAAAAGCGCCATTGAGCACGAGTCCAAAGCCCCAAATGGCGACGAGGAGAACACCGCCGAAGCGGACCTTGACTACCATCATTCCGATGTCCAAGTACGAGAGCGGATACCCGCACGCGGCGTGACAGAGAATGACAGTGTCGCTCACTGGCCGAGCACCGTTGGATCTCGCGGACTGTATGTAGCTCAGCAACATGTGTGACCGCCGTACACGGTACTTGGCTTATCACGCACGAGAGAATTCGTGTGGCCGATTCGTGTGGTCGAGCGTCTACCGCGAAAATCTCGACCACGCTTCCGAGTGCAAGAAACTCTCAGCTGCTTATGAAAAAGGCTGATGAGTGCCAGTCTCGCTAATGCCTGCTCTGGTGGTCGAAATGTATCCAACAGCGTCGTTGATTTCCGTCTTCCCTTGTCTTTTCAAGTCTAACTTTGAAGGTTTCACAACAACATTGGTGGCTCTGGATTTTTCCATGACTCGAGGGCGATGAGTGCGTAAGCAAGCAAGGAGGAAGAACGACGAGGTGAAGTCTGAAAGTCAGGAGAAACCTCTCCTCTCACTCATCTCTCTTCCCATGGGTATCATTTGACTGTCCCTATGTCCCTGCCTGCTGGTATCTGGACCTAACTCCAGAACAAACTCCAATGCCCGCGAATGATATGTCCCGTTGCAATTGAATCTGACTGCCCAGCCAAAACTGTGCAGGCGCTGCTTTGCCCTGCCCTGCCCTGCCCTGCCCTGCCCTGCCCTGCCCTGCCCTGCCCTGCCCTGCCCTGCCCTGGCTGCTCAACCCTGGCCTGCTCTGGAGATACGATGGGACAGGTGTCGAGAATGTTGTTACAGGAAGTACTCCCCTACCGGCTTTTTGGCTGGCATACCCCGAGTGCCTTGCGGCGCCGCTTCAAACACTCTATATCTCCGACCCGGGGTGGCCAGATTCCACAGGACGCCGCTTCCGCCTCCGTTGCCGTCTCCACCGACGGGTTCCCGTCTCCCCTGGTCGCCGTTCGCGCGTTGTATACAGCCCCCGTTCGAGCCATCCTCGCCGAGCTCCAAGATAGCAGCCACGTTTCCGCACCTGTAGCAGTAGTTCGGCGCGCTCCACACCGTCACGATAGTCTTGTCGAACATCTCCTTGTATCCTTCCATGACCAACTGATGGGCCCGCGCGATCAGCGACAAGTCGTTGTTGTGGTTAAAGTGCCGGACAATGTCGGCACCGAAGAGGAAGCCCGCGCCTCGCGGACTCAGTCCCCAGCCCTCGATCTCGTCCGGATCAGACCACAGGAGGTCGCACATAGCACCCTCGTGCGGAACTTCCTGCTTGCGATCGATCAAGCGGATTTTGTCGACCGTTTCGATCAAGGGCGAGAGACCACCGTGCACGCAGAGGACAGCCCCGGTAGAGGAGGTGGGCGGGTTGAACAACGACTGAGACGCCCCATTGAAGGACGTTTGCGAGGATATCGACGACGTAGGCGGCTCTAGTGGGTCGATGTCCGGCGCGGGAGATATCCGACTCGCATTCGAAGCTTGCTGCGAGGCTTCTGAAGCCAACGGCAGACCCTCGAACCTCCGACGGAGCGATTTCGACACGACGTCGCCGTTGGCATTGAGGACCTCGGACTCAATCTCCTCGTCCTCGGGCGGAAGCGTGGATTGCGTGTTGTTGTTACTGTTGCTCTCGTTGGCCTGCGAGCTGCCTGTCGGGGGAGGAACGTCGGTCGTGGCGCCCAGAATCAAGGCCCCCAGCGCGAGGTAATCAAACACCTCACAGCAATACCGCCACACGTTTGCGCTGCCGTATTTCCGGATACATTCATCATAGAAGCCGTACACGGTGGTGATCTGCCGCGACTCGTGGTTCCCCCGAATCAGCGTGATCCTGTCCGGGTACCTGACCTTCAAACAGAGCAATAGCAGGAAACTCTCCAGACTGTAGAAGCCCCGGTCCACGAAATCGCCCATGAACAAGTAATTCGTGTCCGGGACGTCGCCACCCACGCGAAACAGTTCCATCAAGTCGTGGAACTGCCCGTGTATATCCCCGCATATTGTTACCGGTGCGTCGACGGTCACCACGTTGCCTTCTTCGATGAGCAGTTCGCGCGCCTTGTAGCAGAGTTCGCGCACTTGAGGTTCGGGGATCGGGCGGCAGGCGCGCAGTTGCGCGATGGCTCTGGGCACCCCTTTGTCAGTTCTGTTGCGTAGCCCAGGTTTGACTCGGATGGGGGGCAGGGGCGCTTACTTGTCGAGGTCGCTCATCGCCGCAGAGCAGAGCAGATGAGGTCCCTACCTGCAACTGCGGCGCATGTGTGAGGACTTGGTCCAAGCGAAGTGGCGGTGCGCAGATGAATGCTCAGCGCTGAAGGTCAGGTCAGGTCAGGTCAGGTCAGGTCAATGGTGGCGGGTAAGTGAGAGCAGAACCGCGTGAGTCGTGCTGCGGTCGGGAGGTGATCTCTGGACGAACGCGACGGTCGTCAAGGGCGTTTTAATTGCGTCTATTATTTGGGAGGCACAGCGATGCGTCAGTTGGCATTCAACGTCCAGCGACGCACCCCCCGCCACTATGGACTTTGGGTATGCAAATCGTGTGCAAGTCTCGTAGCGTCGCGGTTAATCCTCGGTCTGGCGGCCGCTACGGCGGCGCATCCGACTGGAATGTGTGCTTTGCATTCAATTGAGCTCGAAGCTCGTGGTTTTTGTAGACCTTGGTGACCCCCGTACTGTGTACGGCGACAACACAGCACAGCATATCACCGCACGTCCACAACATCCTTCCCCTTTCCCTTCTGACTCTCTCGCGACCACGCTCCGCCATGCCACCGCACCTGCACCCCCGCTCCACAGCAACGTCCACCCTCTTCGCCGGCACGCTTCTCGCCTCCTTCATCGTCGTCGGCATCCCACATGTCTTCCCGTGCCCGCGCCCTCGAACAGGCTACGCTGCCGACGCGGGCCGAATAGAATTCGACGAGGACGGCAAGCCTATCAGGAGGAAGGCGACATCGACAGCGACTGGCGCGTCGGGTGCGGCCGATAGCGATCTGGAAGCTCGAAAAGCGACGCAGCATCAACGAGCCCGAGCTTCGCAAAAGGCTCTGAGCCAGAAAAAAGACCTGGACGAAGAAGCAGCCCTGTTTCGAGAGTTAGCTGCTGAGGCTGAGATGCTGGAGAAACAGACAAAGTTGGCGAGGGAGTGTCCGGTCCCGAAACCGAGGGGCTGGGTAGGACGGATACTGGGCTTCGAGGATCAGCGGGCAGCCGGGGTGAGCGGAGGAAGAGAGAAAGGGTGACGGCCGTCTTCGAGAAAGATTCGGTGTGGAACAAAGCAAAGCAACCCCACTGTGCCGAGCTGTTGACAATTGACGCGACGACAAATATTGCTCAGAAGAGCTCTAGAAAGCCGAGATCAACGGTACGGGAAGAAGCAGAGCAAGACTGGATGACGCCCGATGAACCCATCGCAGGCCTGCAGCGCGCGCAGAGCGAGGCGGTCGACCTGAGAACCTCATGGAGATTACACCAGAGGCGAGCAGAACGAGGGCTGATGGCCGATGGCTGAACGACACTGGACGAACACATCCAGCGGCGGCGCTACAAAACCACGCACACCGAGGCTGCCAACAATCGCAACGACGAAGGACACGACAAGAACCCAGGAGGCGATATCTGAATGGTGGAGCTACAAGCCGGAGCTACACGCCGGGGCTAGTGTCAACGTCTATTCTCGTGATATCCCTAATATACCGGGTTTCGAGAGACAGGTCTTCCAGCATCCACGATGTACGGCCTGAGCTGCGTTGTCAACGTCTATTCTCGTGATATCCTGATTATGCCGGGTTTCGAGAGACAGGCTCTCTTCAGCATCCACAACGTACAGCGAGCGGCGGGACAATATCCCCTCTTGCGGATACCTGCTCTGTGTATGTGCAGTGGATGTGGCAAAGTGTCGGTAATTGGCGATGAGTTCGGGCCCTTGACACTGTGTCTGGGTGAACGTGGGATTAGGGCATAAAGAGCTAGAACGACCGGAGGCTATCAATGAGAGCTTGGTGGAGAAGAGGTCAAGATCGATCATGGTGGACATAAGGGGTGTGTCTGAATGGTAGCAGTCTATCCAAATCTCATCCCCTGGCGCTCTTAGGACCTCGTTCGGAGCCTGCAACCAGCTGCTGAGCCGCCATTGACCATGAGCAACGAGATCAAAACAGGAAAAAGGAAAAGCTAGTCAAACACATCAGCCGTGGCCCTGCCATTCATCTGCAATGCAAAGGCATCTCAACATGGCTGCCATGTCAACCCTCAAACAACTTCATCTTCGACTTCAGCTGGCTTCATATTTGACTCTCTTCAGGTATGCGCTTTGTCGGTAGGTTGGTTCAATCGGCCCGTTCCCTATGGCCGTTGATTTCCTTCAATTTCATCCCTGTCTTCCAGTCCAGCTCCTTTGCGATTTGCGTCATACGTTCAAAGACCGGCCTGCCGACATATCTCCAGAAACCACCGGCTCGGACACATGTCTCGCGCTGCTCGTTCTCGAACCGTTCCAAATCATCTCGCACTAGGCCTTTGAGATTAGCAATGATGGAAGTGACCTGATGTGGCCTGCAGACAACGTCCTTGTCGGCAACCGCTCCGTCTTTTCTGGCAGCACCACCATTGACAACCGGGACAGCAAGGGACGTGCCACAAGACCGGGCATGTTCGGCATCTACCCCCAGCCTACCCAGCACAGCGACAAGCAGATCGTCCATCTCTTCATCAGCTGGGTTCTCGTCATTCACACGTTCACTGAACCTCCGCTTCTTTGAACCACCACTGCTCGTAGCAGATGCACTCTTGCACCTGTCCCGGTCACTCCTTCTCCTCTGTGCAATGCTTGACAGCAACGCCTTCTTGTGCTCGTCAATACTCGACAAAAAACCCATGTTGCGGGCAATGACTTCCTCGATGGTCTTGTCGGTGGCCAATGGATGTGTAGCACTTGCTGGGCCTTGTGCATTCGCAGCGTCGCCGTGCAAGACCTTTGCCACGAAGGAGACGTCTTCAGCCCGGACATTGATGACATGCCTCTGCTGGTTCTTAGCAGCTTTGGACTGTGATTTTGCGGCCTTGGAAGCTTTCTTCATGGCGCGGACCTCGGCCTTGGTCATCTTGGCAGGAGCAGTAAGAGCACGTTCGCTATCATCGGCCGTGCTTGCTGTGGTGTCGGTGACAGTTTGCGCGTCGTCATTGCCTTCATCGTCGAGCTCGCCATCCAGAAGATCAAATTGACGGACTTCTTGCTGAGCATAAGGGACGTTGACGGGCAGTTCCTCCAACCTAGTTCTGGTCCTGGTCGAGATCGGGCCTGTTCCAGTTGCGATCTTGTACTCTGCAAGGAGCTCTGCGATCTTTTTCATGCAGCAGCAAGTCAGTGATTGTTTCACGCTTCCGGCTCGTTGCCCCAGCAACGAGATGCGCTCCCAACTCACCCTTCGATGTCTGTTTTCATGTAGCTCGTCCGCCTGGATGCATGAGAAGCAGTTGTGGCTTGTCCCGATGGCGTGCATGGTCTGGTGATAGCGAGTACAAGGGATGCTGTGGGTTCCGTAGCAAGTCTGGCGGGCTTTGGGATTGCTCATCTTCATGGAACAGAGGTAACAACTGTGCTCTGCCGAGAGTTAGTATCGATTCACGGGTATGGCAGATGATGGTGACTTGCCTAGCCCCGATGCCGCCTCCCACTTGAAGGGGCTGTTGGGCGCAGCTGGGTCCATGGTCATGGTTGCCTCGCGTCTCGTGCGCCCTGGTCTCTACTTTGCTGCCTCCTGTGGGCTTGGAGGTCTCTCTGAGGTGATGGAATTGTTCTGGCTTGCCAGTGGCTCTCGATGTGCAGGAGAGATTGCAAAGACAACGACGTGGATCGAGGAGGGATGTCTGTCAGTGTCGGTGTTTCAGATCAGGCAAAGGGAGCGCAGTGAGGCAAAGAAGCGTGAGAAACAGAAGATGTCGAGTGAAGAAAGCGTGCACCCGCGGCATCTGGCAGTGAAAGTGATGAAAGTCCGGACCAGCCAGACGTGACGAGATGTGAAAGACTGAGTCCCAGAATGCGCAATGTGAAGGACTCTCAACTCACCTGAGGACGCGGAGGACAAAGCGAAAGATCTGTCACGCTTTGGACCAAGGTCTGTGGTTTCCTGCGGCGTCTGTTGTGATTTCTCGTGGACATTTTTGGGACAAAGAGCATACCGGAAGTATTGCAATCGCTAAGCCGTGGATGCGGTACATGAGCTAAACTTGATGCTGGCTGTCGGGCAACTGCAACTGGGTGGAGTTGATCCGATGTGCAATCCCGCACACACAGCAGCTGGGGCAGAGTGCAGAGACGATCGAGGCTGGGGATGTGGGCGGAGATGGCTTGACAGAGCCAGTGGACTGCAGAATGGGCAAGGATGAGCAGAGAACAGTATCTTTGTGTATGTACTGCTAAATGAGCGGGTGGCAGCTATGGAAATCAGATTGACGTTGCAAGTATTGCAAGAAAGAGCGACTTGGGTCCTCCGCCATTCAATACGACTATTCCGAGGAAAGCCCCCATTGGAAGTCCGACTGGACATTCCGAGTTTGCTCTCGCCTCAAGGAGCCGCAGCGTGGTTCCAGACTGGGAAGGTGTTGATCCAACCAAGATCTCAAACAACATAGGCTCGTAGTGGTCGGAGAGTAAGGGAGGGAGGGGGTCTGGAGCAAACCGATGCCGGCGGGCTGCATACTGGCCTGTCGATGTGTCGGTGAGCCCCAGCCCATATTCCACCCCCAACCTAGACTGCGATATCCCTGACGAGCCTGGCCGTGCACCATACATAGGGATAGTTCCTCTGGTACCAGTTGACAAAGGTCTTCTTCAGCGCGATGCGAGGCACAGTCGCCCAGCTACCACCAAGACAGACGTTGTGCTTGCCGTCGAAGAAGTCGGCTGTGTAGCCGGGGTACAGATCCATTGCCTTGAAGCCGTCATGTGGCGCCAACGGTGTGCTGGTCCATTCCCAGAGACCTCCAAGATCGCTTTGTCCGGAGAGGCGGTTGCCGTTGCCTGTGACTGGCGTTGGATGCCAGTGGCGGAAGGCAATGTTGCGATGCTCAAGCTCAATGAAGAGCTCGTGTGGGTCTGGCTTGGGGTTTGTGGCACTGCCGTTGGCGGCGCCGTTAGACAAAGAGCTTGATGGCGGTGTCTCCTCGACTCCGTCGTTCGAAAGATGCCTAGAGTGGTCAGATCATGTCCCGGCCACACGACGATATGGGCTTACCCGTTGACGGCCGAGATCAACTTGCTCGGGACCTTCTGAAGGATACTCTTCTGCTCCTCGACATACTGATACAGGCTTCGAGCCTCTTCCAAGGTTGGGATCCGGCCACCAGACCATTCGGCGTACGCGGCCAGTTCGTCGTAGGAGGCCATGACTGGCCAATCCAGAGCATATTTGAGAGGGACGAGCCCATAGACTGTTCGGACGGCCTTGCCTTCAACGAAAGCGGAACTGGCCATCTTGAGTGTATCTTTCCCATGGCCATTGACACCATTGGTGCCATTGGACTGGTCGGTCATGTCCAAGGTAGTCCACGAAGCCGGAAGGGGGCTCTTGAGGGTGACTTCCAAGAAGTGGGCATATTCGCCATTGCTGATAGGGCGACTCTGAGCCTCGAACTCGTGGACCGTCACATTGCGTGGCGGCCTTTCATTGTCCCAGCCAAAGTACCGGTCCGGTCCCAGATCGTTTTCCGGATCATCCAAACCTAGTTTGACTTCGCTCGCGGGAACGCGATGCCACTGGTTCTCGACACGTTGTGCGCGGGCTTCCGCCGCCAACGCTCGGAAGTCTGGTGGCGCTTGGCCCGGCGGCGGAAGGATTCGTTCACTCTGTAAAAGCATGTACAGAAATGTCTCTAAATGCATCGCCTCGTGTTCGTAAGCTAACCATAGCGCCCGGCCGAGTTTGCGATCCGAATATGCCAGGCCAGACGCAGTGCTCTCCATTATACGTGCTCTCACACGTTCAGAATAATTCAGAATCTCTTTCAATGGAGGCCATGCATCTGGAATTTCGCTATGGTCGTGACACAACTCAGGGTTGTCCACGTCTAGATAACTTAATATTCACACAGAGATAGTGAGCATCGCTGAGCACCTACCTGGATCAACACCGCGTTCAAAGATCGAACGATAGAACGCCGGATCGGTAGGCTCCCTAGCCGTAGCTTTGGTATAATGGATGTCTAGAGTTTTGTCAGTACGATAGTCGAGCACCCATGAGGTACGATGTGTACCGGCGAAGGTGGGTATATGGCCGAGATAGAATATCAGGTCATTTCTCAGTTTGATTGGTTTGTTGAGCAACTCATCTCTCGGAACCATCGACTTCGTCACGGTGTCCCATGCGGCCCATAATTGCCTCCAATCGTTCTGGGATGGAATGGGACTCGCCGCAAACTCTGCTGGCTTGAGGGGGAAGTCAATGCTGGACGGAGACAGGAGATGGATATCTGAGTCGATTGTCAACCCGAATTCAAGCACGCAGTTGCAGTGCTTACGATAATTATTTGCCTCATTGCCATAGGACATCTGCAGGATGAGGCCTGCAGCATGCCAAAGTGCATCGCTTTCAGCCTCGGAATACTTGAAAGCGTCCTCAAGATGGATCTTCTCGCCTTTCTCGAAAGTGAAGTCCTTGACGTGGATAGTCTTCAACGCGACGTACGATGCTTGGTGTTTGTTGGACTTTTCGTCGTAGAGCCCTTCAACCGCCCAGTCGTCTGACTGGAATGCTTCATATCCAAGGATATTGTTGGCATGGACGAGCCCGTTGCGATAGAACTGCTCGGTGACACGTCGAGAGTCATTATAAGCGCAAAAGACCCGCTCCGGTTGCTGGCACGCATCAAGGCCGACGAGCAGGAAGTCTGATGCTGTCAAGGCTTTCTTGAATGAAGCGAGGAACTCGGTCGCGCCCTGACGGGTGAAATTGCCCAAGGAAGAGCCCATTGTCATGACACATGTCGCGGCCCGATCTGTCCGGTGTTGTCCCAGCCACAACAGGGCATCGTCGTAAGTACCATGCAACGCGTGGAAGCTGACATAGCGGAAGGCACTTATGTCCAGCTCAGCGAAGGTCCGCTTGAGTTCGGACAGTGAGAGATCCAAAGCAAAGTACTCGACCTGCTTATGGGCTCGTTCGAATGCTTCGAGAAGGATGTTCACCTTGCGAAGGTTCCTATTGGTCACGCAACCTCAGCCCCCGATCAGGTGGACGTCGACGAGCCTGGCAATACTCACCCACTGCCGAGTTCCACAAGCCGGCTGTCTTCTGGAATTCGTGCGACAATCTCTTCGGCGTGCAGCTTGAGGGCCTCAATCTCGGCGTTCGTGAGGTAGTACTCATCCAGGTAGGTGATCTCCTCGAACAATTTCAGGCCCTTCTCTGAAATGGTTTAGTATTTGTCATTGACACAAAGGACCTCTGTACCATCGTAGAGCAGCAACGTAGGGAAGGTGCGTGGGTCGCCCTGGGGAGGATTCAACGATTGTTTCAATGTCTCAACAAGGGACCTGTTGGACGTATCCTCCCGGATATCAAGGATCGGCACACCAGCCGAAGTATGGGTGGCCATGGTAGTGCTTCGACCAGGGGAGTCTCAGAATGCCAACACGAGGATGGCTTGGATATGTGGCACAGGCGAGATCAAGATATACTCGCTCGATGTAAGACAGTTGAAGCAAAGATCGAGACTAGAATCAACACGAGCAGAGACCTCGAGGTATGTTTGTATGCAGGTCCCACTACATCCCGGTGGTTGGACCTTTCGCCAGGCAGGGCAGAATGTGCTATACCAATGAGAGCGGCGCTGGAAACGCTCCGCCGAATGGCTGAGGTGAGTCGGAACACAATGCAAGGTTCCATTTCCAAGCTGCCACGTCCACGAGGATCGTCGAGCACTGTTTGGATGCCTTTGCCCTGTGTGGACCTGTCAAAGGCGTTCCTCAGCGGCCGTGGAGGGCTAAACGTGCCGGGAGTGGTTCGCGACGACGAAGCTTGACGTTATGGACGCGACAATACGCATGATCAGTCAACACTCGCATGCCACTACCAAGACCTGGGGCGGAACCAGGGTGGCGACCGCAGAGATTTCATGTTCAGGAACGAGGGCTCCGTGGTAGGCGTGAGCCAACGGCTTGTGGCTCACCTCCCCCGGCCCCGTGCTGAACCATACGAGCACACGAGGTAGCGGGCGAGAGCGGGGTACCGGGTGCTGACGATGACGACACAGACCTTAATTCCGAACCCGAGTACTGCGACATACTGGGAGAAGTAAAATCTCTACCCGGGTCAAGACATCTGCCGTGCAAGACGGAGCAGTCGTGACGAAGTTACTCGGATGGTGAACAAATAGGTGCACAAACAGCAGACACACATGGAGTTAGTGGCGTGGCGTGTTCGTGTGAGAGGATCGTGGAGGATCCAGGGCTGCATGGGGTAAAGAGGCGCAGCTTCGCCATGCTGCTTCGAGCACTTGTCGACGTAACACAGGGAGGCCTGTGGGAGCGTGAACGGATGAATTTGGTCAGCCTGGCCGGTCGGTTTTCCTGTACCCGGCGACATGGTGCGGCCGAGGGTTCCACGACACTTGGCCACGCATCGACCTGAATGGCTGTCGCGTATCAGCGACCTATGCACAGTTGAACAGTTCTATACTGCTCGGAAGAGAGCCGCTGCGCGCATTCCATAATCACAAACCCCGTCGGCGAAAGATACATACGAGTACGAGCACTACTAGGTAGATAGGGCAGGTGTCTGCTGCCATGTTGAGCTAAACACAGGTACCGTGGAAAGTCAAGTACCAGTTCCCGACTAGTGTCAAGTCATCACGCCGAATGCGCGGTGCCGTTGGAGCTTCCGATCCTCCGAGTCCCAGTAACCGACCGAAGAGTCGGGCGCGTTCTGCACAGTAGGCCGACAAGAACCGCTCGGAGTGGACTGGTCCTGTCTCACGCGCGAGTGAAGGATGGATGAAGGAGAACAGAGACAATCGTGTCGGCCTCCGGCGCGGAAGAACATATGGCCGGAAGCGCTAACCCGAAGCAGGTAAAGAGTAAATAAAGATACGCGCACTTTTGGAGCTTCGCTGAGATCTCGACACGCCAGCAGCTTCTCATACCCAGCACAATTATGCCACGCGCTTCTATGCATCGACAGCGAATATTGGCTTTCTAAGTCGTGTTATGCGATATCGCCACTGATGATGATTGTCCGTGCTGCTTCCGTTGCAGCTTGACCGACCCACCCATACATTCTTCATTTGGCACCTCCAACTCCCCCTCCACCTCGCTTCGATCGCCATGTCAAAGTCAGGCAACCTGGCCGCCCTCTCGGCCGTTCTCAGTCCTGGAGAGACACCCACCATATACTATGCAGAAGACCCTCCTTACCTTCCACGAATACTCGTCTTCTACTTCCCGGTTCAAGCTGTTGGCTCACTAGCTTCGACATCCCGCATCCGGACCACCATTCTCTCCGCGGCCGGCTTCAAAAGCTATGGAGCCTTCTCCGTTGCTCCCAATAGCAGTTACTACTCTGCAGTCCACAAGCTACCCGAGGACAAACAACGGGACGACGTCTACAGGGGCATCGCCTTTGCACTTTGCAGGTACTTCTCTGAAGTCCCACCCGAAGTCAAGAACGCGATAGATGAAGAGAATGCACACCATGGAATAGCCATGAAGTGGGGACAAACGCATGCAGCTCAAGTTACCTGCCGGATGAGCAGGGTTATCAATACTGAAGAGATCATTGAGGCGCTGCGCCCATTTTCCAAGGAGCGACCATCGAGCCCCCAGACCCCCCTAAGGCCTCTAGCATCGATCAGGAAGACGCGGCCGTCGTTCTTGCCGCACGAGCCTAGTAATCATGGCACCAGTCGTGTCGGTCAGGCGTTCACGCCGTCAAAGAGAATGCCCAGTGGACAATCGAGGCGCACTCCGTCCATATCCTCTCCTGGACATCGAAAAGCAAGCAGCACGCCCGACCCGAAGCACTCGGTTCAACAGTTAGAGTCGCTACGCTTCAAGATGTGCGAGTTTGTGGATACCGAAGATCGATACATCACTCGTCTCCAGCAGTTGATCGAGTTGGTTACAAACCAAGGGCGAACACCCAAGTCACTGAGCTCCAAGTTCTCGAGTAAAGGCAACCATAAGGCCATGAACGCTATGCTTCAATTTCCGTCGCTGTTGGATCAGATCAGGGACCTGAACATTGCATTCCTGGACGACATCGAGACAGCATTGCACAATTCGGAGGATGCTGCTATAACTTTCCTGGACTCGGCTCAGTCAAATCCACAGCTTCTGCAGAATGCTAAAGATCCCATGGGCGTGCTCAGCTTTGCCAAGATCCTTCTGGCACATTTCCCAAAATTCCCCATGCCGTACAGAGAGTACCTCGACCTGCATTCTCAGGTCTCATCGAACCTCGACCAATTTCTGAAAGAAGGCACGACATCAATCCAACAAGTACCGTCGCTGCTTATGGAGCCAGCGCAACGAATCTCGCGATATGGCCTTTACATCGACAGCATGCTTCCCCATGTGCCCTCGAACTTCACCGTCGCCATCCGTACGCTCGAAAAAGCCCGCAAGATCATTGCCGAAATTTGCGAAATGGAGCCCGCGGCATCAACAATCCTAGACTCTCTCCGCATCGAGCATGAAGCAAAAAAGAAGGGTCTCTCCCCCTCGAAACTCCTCTCCGGCCTGACAAGATCGAACGGCACAATCCGAGAAGCCCCCGCTCTGACGGGAAGTCTGAAAGAGCGCGACGGACCGCGCCTCTTCCCCAGCCTCGGTCGAAGTCTCAGCCGGCGCACGAAGACCACTCGACCGGGCCTCGCGACCATCCTTGCCGAACAAGATCCCGAACAAGCAAATAACATGCAGATGCAGCCTCGAAACGACGAGAACAGGCCCCTCACCTCATCATCGGCGCTCTCCTTTGGATCGGTCAAAAGACCGCCGACCTCAGGCTCCAGCATCAGCACGACGAATCGTTCAACCGCGAGTGCGAGCCCCGGCCCCAACATGAGTGGACTGCTAAGCAGCAAGAAACTGCGCGTGCGGACTG
Source organism: Cladophialophora carrionii CBS 160.54 (assembly GCF_000365165.1). Lineage (NCBI taxonomy): Eukaryota > Fungi > Ascomycota > Eurotiomycetes > Chaetothyriales > Herpotrichiellaceae > Cladophialophora > Cladophialophora carrionii. Next base: position 2,242,749 of record NW_008481831.1, read on the forward strand.
CTCCTAGCGGTACGCCGGGTTTGCGATCCCCAACGGAACCGCATGGACAAACCCTCGGACTTTCTCATCCAGCTTCATCGCCGCCTATCAAGGTGGGCAGTGAGCCGCAGCGAAGCCTAGAGCACTTGAAGGCCGAACTGATGCGCGTCGAGGAGGAGAATTACAAGCTCCTACAGGAGAATGCCGATCTGAAGATGTCGATCCGGGAATGTACGTGTGGAGCGGCGCGGCGCTAAAGCCGACAGGCGAAGAAGGCTGTCCCTGTCGTCGCTGTGGTGGTGCGCTGTTCGACAAGGGAAAGGAGAGAGGCAAAGGGAGAGGGGGAGGAAAATGCTAAGGGGGATGAAACTCGATAGTTTCTGCTCATGACTCACGACATCTGCTTCACCCACCCAGGTTGGATTTTTACTGGGCCTTGAGCCGGTCTGCATTGTATTTGCATCGAAGCTGTATGAGTATGATTATCTGCTGCGTTGGGCCCATGGGACAGGAGTAGGCATTGGCATCGGCGTTGGCATTCGGCATTGGCAGTTGCATAGGTCGTAGAGAGTACAGCATAGACTTCGGCACGCACAAAAGGTCGTCATGGAACACAGCACAGCACAGAATAAGGATGATTCGATCCAAAGACGCTGAGTCCAGTTCGGGAAACCCGACCCAGAACTTCAAGGGCTCTCATTTGGGGTTTCTGTTTGGTTCTCATCTTCGCCGCAGCAACGAGAAGTCTTACTCCTGCCTACTCCGTACATACTACGTGAGGTTCCATTGCCTGGCGGTTTTGAAGTCGACAAAGGCTCGCTTTGGGTGCCGCTCTGGTCTCCCCACAGCCAAACAGCTCTGCACTGGCCTTTCCGCCGTATCTTCGTCGGTCCTCGGCACACCTATGACGTGCCAAGCAGGCTCTGCCTGACCTAGTCCTCCTCATCCCACCCTGCCACAACGGCCGCCCATCCGCTTTTCGCCCTCGCCACATCCCGTCCTGTATTCGACCTCAGCTCCCGTGCTTTTCCGGGGTCATCCTCGTACCAGCATCGGGCGACATAATCGTCCGCTATCGTGACGAGTTGTCCGTTGCCTGGGATCCACGCGCAGCAGGAAACTTCCTTCCTGTGGCCGTTGATGAGGGGAGTGCCATGGTGATACATATGTGTGGCCTCTGGGTCGTTGCTGTGCAAGGTAAAGGAAGTGGTCATTTTCGACGCAGAAGCGCGTTGTGGGAGAGAAGCCCTGGAGGGGTGGTTCGATGTGCTTGAAGAGGCTCTGGTGGTAGGGAAAGGCGTTCGAGCAGCTTTTGCGAGGTATCGTTCGTCGGTGGGGAAGAGGACGGCGCAATCTTCGCCTGTGCCCGCAGCCAGCAGTTCCGTGTTCTCATCTGTCTTGGGACGAAGGGAAAGTTTGTCGTAGAATGACCCGAGTCGCAGTTTCTCGTGGCGGAAGCCATACAAGGGACCAAGGCCTGTGCCAGCGCTGCGAGAGGCTTTGAACGCTTGAGTTGAGGATGGGTTCATCCCCGGCGAGCCTCCAAGGACAAGATGTGCGGTGGAGTAAGCATAAATGGTATTGTCCCGGCACAGAGTGTAGAGTCTTGCGCCATCTGTGCTCATCACTATGGACGTGACGCCAAATGGACGGGTAAGCTCGTGACTCTTGGGCTCTGCTGTCGCCGAAACAGGAATAGGTCGACCTGATCGCTGCTTGTACGACGCCCGCAGGTCCCATAGCTTGATGATAGCGTTGTGCTCGGAAGCCGTCGCTAGCATATGCGGACGAGTCTCGCTAATGAATGCGCAGGCTGTAACGGCGAAGTCGGCTTTCGAAGATAGTGGAGCAGACGGGCGCTTGCTGTTCATCAGCTTGACTTTGTCCCAGGGCGTATGCGCACCGACAATCTCGGTTTGAGGAACAACTTCTCTGCTGTTATTGAGGAAGTGCGGTGAGCGCGTGAGGGGCTTCACTTTCAATGATCCCAGGGCGTTCTGTGCACAGCGTAGATCCCACAGGCACACGCTTCCATCACGGGAGCACGTCGCCAGTATCTTATTGCCCGAAGCAGGTTGCCATCGCACATTTTTGATTGAACCAACATGACCAACCAGCGTATGCGTGCCGGTACGAGTGTTCATGTCGATGATTCGGCAGGTCTGGTCCCCGGACGCGGTAGCGAGGAAATGATCATCCGGCGAGAACTGCATATCCATAATGGCGTTGTCGTGGGGGATCATTCGACCCTCGAACTTGAGAGAGCCATCATAGCCCTCTACACGTGGCCACGCTCGGTATATCTCGATCTGGCCATCTTCGTTCCCGATAGCGACAGACTCTTGCTGGTGGAAGCTCGTCGCGCAGAAGGGCAATGACCGTTCCCGTGTGGTGTTGGTAGAGTTCGTGAAGACGTCGTCCGGAAGAGTATAGAAGTTTCCCGTCTCATTCTGCCACAATTTGCTGTCGTTGGCCTGCCGAAGGATTCCTCTGCCACCTAATTGCCTAGACAGGTTGCCTGCGGAGCTGCTGAGAGATTTGTACCTAGTCACTCGTGGCCGACATTCTAATTCATCTTCGTCCAAATACTCGTCGTCATCGTCATCATCATCGTTGTCGTCGTCGTCCAGCCCAAGGCATGTGCCGGGAGAGCCCTTCACACCTATCAGGCCTGCTCCCGTAGTCCGTGCATTATCTTGGCTGGCAGGTGATTTCGTGACCGGCGAAGAGGGAATGGAAGGTATGGAGCTGAAGGACAGTCTTCTCCTTTTTGAAGGAGGTCCGTCCTCTTCGTCCGCGGCCAGTGTGACTTTGTTGCCCTTTAGACGGCTGTTAAGGTTTGCTGCGGACAACTTCTGCAAAGCTTTTCGAGAGGTCCGAACTGACTTGTTCTTGGTGTCTTGCAGTCTCGGATGGAAGAACTTGTTGAAGCGGTTCGGGGTGATTGAAGGGTTCTTCTTTACGCGGCTACTCCGACGAGGACTTCTGGTTTCGGCAGGCGGAGCAGGCATCTTGTCCATCCGGACACGTTTCTCTGGCGTAGTTTGCTCCATTGTGACTATGGGAGAGTCTGGATAACCGGGGTTATAATTTTTAACACTGATGGTCGATTGCTCATCCCTCTCAAGTATGGAAGACCATAGTGGTCGATAGCTGGAGACGAGGCGAGGACTGGTGAAGTATGCAAGAGGTGGAGGTAGAGGTAGAGGTAGAGGTAGAGGTAGAGGTAGAG